>NC_059075.1:110935221-111235221 GCF_020497125.1 Mauremys mutica | reverse complement strand
AGGACTCATGAGGTGTGGTGCATGAGGGGCTCTACAGGTGGGATACCAGGGACTCCTAGGGGCCCTACTGACAGTGTGACACCAAGGCAGCTGTGCCATGTGTGGAGGCACCCAAACTAGAATGGGTGCAGCTGCAGCCCCTGGGCGGTTTCCCTCCGCTCGAGGCTCTCAAGGGTGGGGCCGTAGGAGACTGGGGGAGGATTTGATGCACTGCTGCGTAGGGGTGGTGAAGTCGCACCTGCACAATGTGGCTCTTCTGCGTGGCAGAAGAATCTTCCAGGAAGATGGTGCTCAAAGTCAAACTGCTCATCACTGAGTTGGGGGCTGGGAGCACCAGGCGGAGCGCGGCAAGCCCCCGACCCCACTCCCCAGCGGGAGCGCTGGCTGGAGCGCGGCAAGCCCCCGACCCCGCATCCCGGCCGGAGCGCAAGGGCTGGATAAAACATCTCACGAGCTGGAAGCGGCCTGCAGGCCATAGTTTGTCCACCCCTGTTGTAGGATGAAGACAAAATAACACGTGCTGCTAGGTGCACAGACAGAGGCTGGGACTCCTGCATGGGTGCTCCACCCAGACTACCCATGTAGACCCTTGTGGGTTTGACTTTGAAGGGTCATCAGTTGGCTCCTGAAGGGAGAGGGGGCACGATCCGAGGGTGTCAGAGAGCTAGACTGTGATGGAGAAGGGAAGCACTGCAGGGCCCTTATCAGATTAGTCTTTCTCTCTGGGAATAAGTAGAAGGGTTACTGGATGCTATTGTTATTCTGATGTTACATTTACTCTGGTTAAATAAAAGTTTAGTGGTTTTTCAAACCTAGAAGTTGATGGGGGCCCTTGAAAAAGAGTTAGAGAAAGCAGCCAGGATCACCTGCTCTGCACAGGTAAGTGTCCTGAGAGGAGTAAAGGGCTGTACTAGCAACCCAGACACTGTTGCTGGACAATGTTTGTGCCCAGGAAGGGGCGGGCTGTGACACAGTTAAAAAGCAATAGCCATCACAGAGATCACGTCAAGCCCACCCCCTATGAAGAACACATAAAAAGAAGATGGACTGGACTGCTTTGCTGTATCACTTCTTGTCATTGTATGGAGCACTCTGCAGATACAGCAGCCACGCAGGCAGTCCCAGGAATTAGCATGTTAATGTGATTTGGCTTATGAAGAAAAATAAAATAAAAATAAGCAATTTATTGCTCTAGCCATCAGGGACCCTTTCTCCATCAAACACTTAACAGCTGACGGTAATGGAAAAAGCCTACAATCAAATGGGAGATAACATCAGATTGGATGAAATGGCAATTCTGAAGAGCCCAAGTGGTGTCCTCTTATCACAGTTGGCCTCCATCTGTTTCCTGGAGCTTTTCATCTTGCCCTTATATGGTGCTGAAATCAGCTCTGAGCGCTCTGCAGATCTATGGCAGTGAAGAAGTGTGGAACAATGCGTGTGACAAATTATAGTGCGAAATGTGGCATACTTGTGGCCTAGGGAATAGGGCACTGGACTGGGACTCAACAGACCTGGTTTTGTTTCCCAGCTCTGCCATTGGTTTACTGAGGGACTTTGGGCAACTCTCTTCCCTCTCTGTGCCTCAGTTTCCCTATCTGTAAAATGGATGTAATGATACTGACTTCCTTTGTAAAGTGCTTTGAGATTTATGGATAAAAAGAACTATAATAAGTTTATAATGAAAAGAACCTAGGTATTATTATTTTTATGCACACCGCCACAGAACAAAGATACCATGCTAGTCTGATAATCTTCTGCTTATAGTAACTAAGTGATGTACTACTGCTGATTACTGACGGGAAATCTTCAAGAGGTCTGGGAGGTTCAGAGAAGCATTCAACGTTTGTTGCCTAAATTGTTTAAGGTGGTTAGCGATTTTGGGGTACCTCAACATTTGAGTACCCAACTCGAGACAATTTAAAATGACCTAGTTTTCAGTGCTTGTAAAAAAACATCCTGGTGCTAGAGCATAGAATCTCAGCCTAAGTTTTTATTCCTGTCATTACTGCAGAACCAACACAACTAAAACTGAGTGAGCTAGATATTGTTCCGTCTCATGATTTATTCATAGAATTTTTTACTAAATTCTCATCCCTTATTTCTGCGCAAATCCATTGAAATTTGCACAGGCATAACAGAAGGCATAAAGTGGCCTTTTATTGCCAGCAATGAGGTGTCAGAAGGAAAGCACTCAGCTTGACTTTCAGAGTCCTAGGGTGAATTTGCAGGAGTTAGGCAAAAAGAAAAATTATTCTTGTAAACTGAGCACATCTGACTTAAAATTCCTTAAAAAACAAGGAATCCCATGATGGTGTGTTCAGTCATTTTTCAGATGAGAACCATGCTTTAAGCAAACTCTTTCTTAAAGGGTTTGGTTTTGGTTCCTATTTTCTTTGAAACAGTTCATTCCAGCTCCATACCATTACAGTAACTACTCACTTAACGTTGTAGTTATGTTCCTGAAAAATGCAACTTTAAGCGAAATGATGTTAAATGAATCCAATTTCCCCATAAGAATTAATGTAAATGGGGGAGTTAGGATTCAGGGAATTTTTTTTCACCAGACAAAAAACTATATATATATTTTATTTATATATATATTTTATATATATATATATATATATATATATATATATATATATATATATATATACACACACACACTAAGTTTTAAACAAACAATTATATACTGTACACAGCAATGATGATTGTGAAGCTTGGTTGAGGTGGTGAAGTTAGAGGGTGGAAGAGGGTGGGATATTTCCCAGGGAATGCCTTGCTGCTAAATGATGAACTAGCACTCGGCTGAGCCCTCAAGGATTAACACGTTGTTAATGTAGCCTCACACTCTACAAGGCAGCACGAATGGAGGGAGGGGAGACAGCATGGCAGACAGAGACACACACCCTGTGTGTGGGGGAGAGAGAGATGCGCATTGACTCTTTAAGTACGCTGACACCACTCTAAGTACATTGCCTTTTTAAGTAGATCAGAAAGTTGAGACAGCAGCTGTGACCAGCAAGCTCTCTCTGTCCTGAGCCATGTCATGTCTCCACCCTGCTCTATATGGAGAAGGGGTAAGCGGGGGGTAGGAGTAGGGGGGAGGGGGACACCCTGACATTAGCCCCACTCTTCCCCCCTCCCCTGCACAGCAAGCAGGAGATCCCAGGAGCAGCTCCAAGGCAGAGGGCAGGAACAGCACATGGCAGTGAGGGGAGGGACAGCTGAACCGCTGGCAATTGGTAGCCTGCTGGGCAGGGAACTTAAGGGAGTGGGGAGCTGATGGGGGGTGCTGCCGGTCCACCCTGGTTCCAAGCCCCCACCAGCTAGCTGCAACGGGCTGCTTTTCCTGCAAGCAGTGGACAAAGCAAGCAGCTGCCAAACAACATTATACGAGATCATTGTGCAGCTTTAAAAGAGCATGTTCCCTAATTGATCAGCAGCATAACAATGAAACAACGTTAACTGGGAGGACTTTAAGTGAGAAGTTACTGAACTATAATTCTCTGTCTTGTCCCATGGATGCAATGCTAGGAAACCCCTGAGATACCACAATGGTTTGAAAAAAGTTTGACAATAGCACAGCTGAGGAAGAGCATGTTGTTTTGTTTTAAAGGGTTTCTTAGAAAGTGGTATTATCTTGCTCCACCACTGCCTCACTTACTAAAAGGGAAATGGTACGTATGTGCTAGACAGAAGGAACATTGCTCTTCTTATCTGAAGGTGTCAATTTCTCCTCACCTATTTTCATGTGAGAAAGTAAATGCCTTCCTAGTGTGATGCTAATGGCTGCTGATTATAGGTTCTACCTGACAAAAATGTGAAGGTCAAGTTAATTTCCCTCTGCAAGTAAGGTAAGATGTGAGTTTCTATGGCAACCAGAATTCTCCCACCACTCCACCCCAAAAGCACTTGAAATGTAAATATATTAAAAGATCTCAAAGTTAAAAACTCTCATTCATAAAATGTTAAACTAATATAAAATGAAGGAATAAACCCCATAGCAATTTTGTCTTTCCCACATAAGTAGCAATAAGCTCCAGGCTGACTTGATTTTTCAGGGTTGCCCGGAGTTTTTTAAACTGTTCTCCTGTTGGTCTTGTGATACATTAGGTATCTCCAACCCAAATGCTCAGTAGAAGTACTAGAGTGGCCTAAAGCGATAGTCTGTTCTAAATTTTGGAGCAATTTTTAGTCCAAGGATATCCATCTTAGACACAGCCATTGGTGGAATGGTAATATTGAGGTGGAGATCTTCCTATAGCTGTGTCTACACTGATAAATTAAGGACCTGTAATTCTCCACTGACACTGGTAAAAACACATAATGTTAGCACTGACTTAGTTCAAATGGCGAATGATGAATCCTCAGTTTGCCGGAGTAGCCGCAGCCATAAGAACAATAGCAGTTTAGCATCACCATTCCTCCAATGGAGTATGACCATAATGGATAGCCATGAACTATTGTTACCCCCATGATGTGCCAAGTTATTATAGCTAAACCTTGTTAAATTAGGAACCTTGTGGCACCTCGACTGCATTGTTCTGCAGAATATACTTTGGGTTTATCAGATAGAGCCTTAGTGCTTCTGATCCCCTGATAGGGCCTTATATGGGTCCAGTGGGAGATTTTTAAACAAAACAAAAGCTGCCTTATTAAGCTTGACTTCAAAGAAAGGATGCCAAGAGAAGCACATCCTCTCCATTGGTAGTCAACAGAGATCTGATTAATGCAATCTGCAAGCTGGAGGGGTCTGGAACTCTGCCTCTATTCAGTTGAAAAAAACACATAGGCAATAAGTCTAAGCCAGTGGGCTGAGACTGATTTTAAAATTAACTCCTTTAATCCTGCCTAAAATAGCCAGTATATCACCAATCATATGCTAGTGTTCCAGTCTTCTTCTGCAGAGATGCTGCATTGGGCAGGGATGGTGTCCCTAGTCTCTGTTTGCCAGAAGCTGGGAATGGGTGACAGGGGATGGATTGCTTGATGATTACCTGTTCTGTTCATTCCCTCTGGGGCACCTGGCATTGGCCACTGTCAGTAGACAGGATACTGGGCTAGATGGACCTTTGGTCTGACCCAGTATGGCCGTTCTTAAGTGGTTAACATGACAGAAAGGGAGTAGTTGCTTCTTTTGTGGGAAACAAGTATACTCACAACATACTAGTCACATGGATGTCCTTTACACCCAGGTACCTCATGCAGTTGCTTATCCTGCGTCTCCCCAGACTAGTCTGGTACCAGCATTGTCTCCATCAACCATTAATTTGTACAATTATTATTATTTTAAACACATCAGATTTTTATTGTATTGTCCCTTTCGAAACACTGGAAGGTTTTTCTTTTCCCAGATTCATCCCTTTATGAGTTATGTATTTAAAAAGCTTTCCTTTGGTATCTTGCCACATGGAAAATGCATTGTTTTGTCAGGCCTGTACCTCTTCAGCTATTAATAAAAGTGAGCTCCAATGTGTCACTATACATTTGTGTCTTTCTAGTACCCCAGTGTTCCAATCTGCAACCTGTGTCGTAGATTTACAACATTAATTGCTTTTTTTCCTTTCTGTGCAAAAGCTTTGTTTGTTTGTTTGGACTTAGATAAATGCTACAATCAGTGCCTGCCCTCTAGGTGTAACTTAAAAATACCATCAAAAATAATTTCCCAGCAAAACTAAAACGCTCTAGGAAAACTCAGCAGAACTGAACACCAGCAACTTAAACTTAGAGTAAAAGGGAGATTTGAATTTTTAACACTGCCCACCAGTGCCCCTCCCAATTTCAAATGCTGTAAAGGCAGTAGGATTTGGGCTGTTTTGGACCAACGAGGTAGCCAAATGCCGTAGCTGCAGGGCACCACAGAAAATGCCTAGCAAGCAGCTTTGCCTCATTTATACCAATAGGGCTCTAGCTCAGGCGCCCCTGCCGATCTCAGTTTGTGATAGTGTGACATGGGTGAGGTAGGAGAAGAAATCTTCCTGCTAGGTAGTTCCTGGATTTGATTCTAAGCTATATTTTGGGTTACTACAGTGGTGTCCTAATGGCAGAGCTGCTGAGCAATAGGCAGTGGCATTGGAAGATAACCCAATACTGTTACCAGTAGTGAGTTGTGACCACAAATCACTGTTTTCAATGTAAACTGAGAAGTTCTGGATCTCACAGGCTGGTGACCAACATGTTGCTCCCATTGTATCTGGTAGGAAGCAAGCAGAGCTTCACAGGTGCTGCACAGTGTGAGGGAAACCAAGTGGCCAAAAAATATAGACGTGGTGGTGATCCTTAGGTGAAAACTTTATCTGGCCCGTTCTCCAAGTGGACACAGATGCACACGCTTTTGTTCTTGCTTGTCTCCCAGCGACAGGGACAAAGCAAGTGTCAAAACAGATCACCCTCAAAACAAAAAAAGAATTGTGTGTCGTTCTGTGAAACAAGCTGTGTGAGGGAATATCTTTTATTGGATCGACTCTGGTTGGTGACAGAGAAGCTTTCAAACTTACCCAGATGAAGAGCGGCTCTATGTAGCTCATAAGCTTGGCTCTCTAGACAACAGCAATTGATCTAATAAAAGGTATTACCTCACCCACCTTGTCTCTCTAATATACTGGGACCAACCTGGCTGAAACAATGGAAGATGTCGTTCTGTGCCAAAAGGGAAGTTAGCAACAGAGTGAAATTCTTAACCATACCTATAGGTGCCACCAAAAGGCTTTTGGAATGTTGGCTTTGCTGCTTATTTGTCTTCATAACAATCAGATTTATATGGAACTACTGCGGGAAACTGATGTTGGCCAATCAGATTGCTGGCTGTTTGTATTCTGAGGGGGAAAAAGTATTGGAGCAGTAAAAACCCGTTTTTCCCCCCAATTAAGGTGCGGAGTACTCTTAATAAATTATTTTTATGACTGCTTTCTGGTTGGCAGAAGTATTGAGCAATTGAATTCCAAAGCCAATCAGAATGGAATTGAAGGTGAATTTGTTATTCTTACAGAGAGAGATTAATAATAGTCCTGACTAGAGCCTGACCAAAGAGGAAGCTGGTAGTGAGCAGTTTGCTTCCCACTCCCTTTGTACTACATCCTGACTGGCAGCAACACTGCTGTTCTAATGCTGTTCCTCAGTTTCCCCCCACCATACTCATCTCACTGTTTTTCCAGTGGACCTGCAACATCCCCTGCTATTCCAGTTCTGGCCTCCAGTGCTCCTTCTGCACAGCAGTACCCTTCTGCTAGGCCAGTCATGGCTCCAAACATAGCTACACCAGTGCACCATAGTGTGCCCCTGAAGCCCCTCTGACGTCTGTTCCTGGCCTAGACTCCCCTACTCCATCAATGTACCTTTTAATCCTGAGCATATTCCATACCTGAGCCTCTGCTGAGCAGAGCCTGCCAGTTGGGTAGGGCATGTGGTAAAATGGTATAAATGTCCAACATGGCCCTCCTGTCCAATAATCCTATGTAACTAGTGTGATGCTAAACTCAGTTGCACGTAGGTAAACTAGGATTCCTGATCCACAGTGTTGCCTATCACCTCAAGAATCCAAGTTTTCTGTACTGTTAGACACTGGTTTGTTCAAAAGATATTTCTTCTATCAGACAAAACGTTGCTACTGCAACACTGGTAAATAACAAATATCCAGACATGAGCTATGTAGCAAGGGTCTCAGTACAGAATAAAATGGATTCCCCATAATTTCTGCGAGAATTATTGCAAATGACTGATTTTCATAACTTATCAGGTAAGTGAGCAAACAATAAAACATAAGGGCATTAATAATACTTTGCACTGTGTGGGGACAGATCCAAAGCCCACTGATGTCAATGGGTATCTTTCCATCAACTTCATTGGGCTTGGATCTGCCTTTCCCCACTAAGGATCTAAAAATACTTTATCCCGTAAAGTATGGAGGCATTAGACTTGAGCATATTTGATTTGGCCACTTCTGCTTCAGTTTTACAGACTGAGGCCCAGAGAGATTGTGACTTACCCATATTAGATCTAAAGCCCATAGAAGTTAATGGGAGTCTAATACTAGATGGAAATGGTAGAATTGTCAATAAAAATGCAGAAAAGACAGAAATGTTCAACACATACTGCTTTTCTGTATTGGAAACAAAAACCCAGTTGACATAGTTACATCCGGATGATGATGAAACACTTTGCATTCCACTAATAACTCAGGGGGATGTTAAATAGCTACTAAAGTTAGACATTTCAAAATCAGCAGGTCTGGATAACTTGCATCCAAGAGTTTTAAAACAGCTGGCTGAGGAGCTTGCAGGGCTCTTATGTTGATTTTCAGTAACTCCTGCAACACTGGGGAAGTACCAGAAGTCTTGGAAGAATCTAATGTTGTGCCAATATTTAAAAAGAGTAAACAGGGCGACCCAGGTAATTATAGGGCTGTCAACCTGATATTGATCCAAGGCAAATTAATGGAATGGCTGGTATGGGATTAATAAAGAATTAAAGGAGGTTAATGTAATTAATACCAATCAGCATGGATTTATGGAAAAATAGATCCTGTCGAACTAACTTTTTCCCTGAGATTACATAGTTTGGTTGATAAAGGTAAGAGTGTTGCAATATTCTTAGGCTTCTGTAAGGCATTTCACAAGTCATCACATGACACTGATTAAAAAGGAGAATGATATGAAATTACAGTAACATAGCAGAGCACACATTAAATGGATTAAAACCAGGCTAACCGATAGGTCTCGAAATGTAATTGTAAACAGGGAATCATCATTGAGTGGGTTTGTTTCCAGTGTAGTCCCTCAGGGATCTTTCTTGGCCGTATGCTGTTTAACATGTTTATTGATGACCTGTAAGAAAACATACAGTCATCACTGATATAGTATGTGTGTGTAGAAATTAACTTCACTGAAACAGGGCTGAGGTTGCATACAGTTCTATCTTCTGCTCCAGCTGATGTACTATATGGAACAAGTAGATACTAATCAATGTTAGGGTGACTGGTAACATGGAATTGCTCTCCTAGTAAAATCACGAAGCACTGTAATTCAGGCTGAGAGTTGTTATAATGGCAATTAGCAATGTATCTGACATTTTGCTCAGAAGAGCCCTTTGCTGGCACCTATTGGTGCTGTTATAAAAGCAGCTTCAGAACAATTCTGTCTTGGCAATTCACCTGCACGATGTTAGTGGCTCTAAGGGTAGGTCTATACTTACCCACTGGGTCGACGCGTAGAGTTCGACTTCTCGGAGTTCGAACTATCGCGTCTAATCTAGACGCGATAGTTCGAACTCCGAACGCGCTCCTGTCGACTCCGGAACTCCACCACCGTGAACGGCGGTGGCAGAGTCGACGGGGGAGCCGCGGACTTCGATCCCGCGGTGTCTGGACAGGTAGGCAGTTCGAACTAAGGTAGTTCGACTTCAGCTACGCTATTCGCATAGCTGAAGTCGCGTACCTTAGTTCGACACCCCCCCCCCCAGTGTAGACCAGGCCTAAGTCGTTTTGCTCTGTGTCTCCACTGAACTTTCAGATTTCTAATGGTACTACTTATCATTAACTGTACTGCAGGAGTGCCTAGAAACATCCGCTGAGATGGGTGGTGCCCTCTATATGCATACATAGCGAGGGAGTCCCTATCCCAAAGGGCTTGTAGTCTAAGAAGATTAGTCAGAAAAAGGTGGGGAGGGAAGCAGAGGCACGGAGAGGTGAAGTGACTTGTCCAAGGCCTCACAGCAGGTCAGTGGCAGAGACAGGAGTAGAACACAGGTCTTCTAACTCCAGTGTACTAGGCTACACACTTCTTGAGGGAGACAGCTGTCATCTGTCCCAGTTGTTGCCCACACCCCTTAACCAGGCACACACCACTTGTTAGCTGCCTTTGGTGAGAGCACAAGCCAGAAGGCACCATTTCCTTAAATTCAGTGAAACACAGCAGACAGTTTGGGTTTTCCTAAACACAGGCAGCTTGTTCTCAGGCACGCTAGGGAGGGGAGGCTGTCGGAACGGTTGCGGATCCTTGATTCTCAGCTGCCCAGCCCCACTGCAGGAGTCAGCTTTAACTGATGCCACTGACATGGGTTCCCTCCAGGCCTGTATACCAGTGGAGATTCAGGTGTAGAGGATCTTCATGGTGTCCCAGCCCCTCTCCTGCCCCACCTCTGTTCCCATATAGCAGGGTGTGGGAATTCTAATACTGGAGACTGTAGAGCCATTTGCACCAGTTTTGTGCTGGCAGAGATTCCTCCTAGATGGAGAATTCTCCAGCTGGAATCTCTGTCTGCTTTAGGTTTGCTTTGTGCTCTATAAACAATAGTATGATGAGAGGAAGTGGAGAATGAGGGTGAGGCTTCAGGAGGGATCTAATTATATGTGGTAACTGTGCTTAATAAGACAAGGCAGGAAAACGCTGCTAGCACTCAAACAGTACCGCCTCAGAACGTAAGACTGGCTTCTCAGTATGCTCAGTAAAGATCTCTATCCTACAACTACGCCATGCCTCGTCGCTTATTGCTAAGGAAACCTGGTGACGGAGATTTGTTAACAAAACAAAGCAAGAGCAGCGCAAAGTGAACTTGACAGATCAGAGAAACCAGCCCACAGGGTCCGATTCACCACTGCATTTCCTTAGTCTGACACAGGTGTAACAGCCTACTGTGGTATTATCTTTTTTGCAGAGCCCTCATCTGGT
Organism: Mauremys mutica; assembly: GCF_020497125.1. Lineage (NCBI taxonomy): Eukaryota > Metazoa > Chordata > Testudines > Geoemydidae > Mauremys > Mauremys mutica. Next base: position 111,224,554 of record NC_059075.1, on the reverse strand, counting down.
GGAGCTGTGCTGCCAGGAAGCAGGCTGCTGGGGGACAGCACGAGGCCTCTGCACATATCTTTGGTGGTGGTTTGCAAGCAGGTGGAGGGAGTCACTGAATAGGAAGATGGGTGGAGAAATGTTCTCCCTTTAGAGCCCCTCAAGCACATTTTACAATAGGAGGCAGGATCTAGCCCTAAGTGGCTTTTTGAGGACTACACAAAACATCCTTGTAATTTACCCACAACCCTTTGTTACTCTGATGCATCTCCGCATTTCATTGGTTTATCTCTTAACCCATTTTCTTTCTCTCCTCTCCTTGGCTGGTGCTCATCTGAGTGTTTAGGGACATGACAATACATGGTAGGATGGTTTGGCCATTTCTGGCCCACCAGGCCTTGACAATTTGAATAGCTGAGTTAATCTTGCAACTTTCTCTGTTACGTGACCCAAGCATGAAGGTGCTCAGCAAATTCACTGTTGCCAACTTTTGTGGGTTGATCATGAATCTTGTGGTATTCGGTATTTCTTTTAGAATCCCAGTGGCTGTGATTACATGGGAATCTCAGCTTATTTAAAAAAAAAAAAGTTTCTGAACTTCCTGGTTGGGGACACAGGCTGTAAAACCAGAAGGAAAATAACAGGAACCAAAACTTTATTTTTAAAAGATTATTTTTAAACCAATCTCATAATTTTTGGGGCTGGCTCATGATTTTTAAATGCTTGAGGTTGGAATGCCACAGATTATGATACAACATGAAGAAACAGAAACCAAAATTAATTAGAATGGCTTCATCACAGTATACATCATCCAGGATACTTTTTGATTTTACTTTTAAAGGAAAACTTCAGCTCCCACTGCATTTAGTGGATGCAGGTTCAGACCCATAGACTAATAAAAATGTAATTCAGATTCCAAAATAATAAATCCCAATAGAAGCTGCAGCTGCTTCATGGCCATGGGTTGCTCTGACCATACTTCATGAAGCCATGTTGTTCTCTCATTTCTTTCCCTCTCATCCTGACTCTTTTGGCCAGAACTCCATGCAACATTCTGCTGCTCCCTTCACCCACCTGGGCCTTGCTCAATGAGGATCTCAGCCCAAAAGGTGCATTTACCCACCCCCTTCCCCTCTCCCCCCAAAAAAGCCAGCTGAAAGTGGAGTTATAATGAAACTCCTGACACAGAGTTAACTACGGTGCTCAGTACCAAGCAAAGGCTATAATAAAACGTAATTGGCAGCAGTATCCTGCTACCCATTACTGCCTAGAAGGAAATAGTAAAACTAAAGCCTGCCTTCTGTAATGCAACTGGCTTGCACTGTATGGATTGGCAGGCAGTAGATGACTGTAGGGTGACCTCTGGCCTGCATCGGCTGTTTGCCTTTGGGAAGAGAGAGGTCAAATTTGATCAGAGATGCAGCTTAAGAGGGCTCATTCAGAGTCCAAACCCCCTGAGGTTTCCCCACATCCATTAGACCAAAGTGAAATGAGCTGCTGCTGTGAGGCTGGCTAAAGGCTGAATCCTCTGCAGGGCCAGTGCCAGAGCTCAGGAATGATGCCTCACCTGCTTCTCTTCAGTTCCAGTGCAAGCTGCATGAATCAAGCCTCTGAACATGCAGCTGAATTGAAGAAGGGAAACAAAACCCATGGAGAGGAAGAGAGAGGGCAAAATCTACCTAAATCTAATCTGAATTCTAACTAAAGCAAATGCTGCCACAGACGTTTTTCAAGGTATCAGCAGGAATGAAAAAGCCAGTGTACCAGGGTGTACACAGGGGAAAATATATCATCAGTGTCATTGTTTGCCTGGGTGACTGAAGCCTGAGCAATTTAAAGGCCACTGGCTGGATCCTCAGTTTGTGTAAATCTGCGTAAATCCAATGACTGTATTGTGGTGCTGTATTTATTTACATTGGCTGAGAATCGGGTCTATAAATCTGAATCATGACTGAAAATGTGTGCATCAGAGCAGTTCATTTCAGAGCCGGATGATTAACCAGCATATGGCATTAAAGGCAAGTACCACTCTGGTGAAGCCTGCCAATCCACCCATCTAGATGGATAACTGGTCTCTGTCACTGAAGTATCAGAGAGGTGCCAATTTAGGGCAGGTGGGAACTTGGCCATGATGTTCTTCTCACTGAAATTCAAACCTGACAAAAACAGTTTTTAAAAATAAACATGTTATTCATCTTTCACCAATGTTTGTCAGTGAAATTCTGTTCACCAGAATGCTTGTGTAAAGAGACAATACAATGAATATGTGTTCAGACACAAATACTCATGCAGAAATGTATTCACATGAATATTTGTGCTGGTAACATTCACATAGCCTTCTTGAAACCACTTGTTGGACTTAGGAGTCTGGTCCAATCAGGGAATAAAGAAACTTGTGACTTAGGTGAGCAAACAAGGTGAGAATAGTAAATCGGAAAGTGAATACTGAAAGCAACAGTCACAGTGAACAGTTTACAAGTTACTATGGCTGAAATATATTCCCATTAACCAATAATGAGTTAGAGGAAGATTTTCAAAGGTATGAAGAACACTTAGGTACACAACTTCCATTGAATTGGGTGCCTAACTTCCATTTGAGCCTTTAAAACACTTCTCGGTATATTTTTAATAATGGCTATGTTTGTAAAACTCAGAATCAGATCATAGATGATTTGCAAAGCAATTTCCTGAGCACTGAAATGCTTTAGTGTAATTGAAGGCTTTGGGTTTAATATAGTGGTAGCTGCGGGAAAATGTATGTTCTGTGATATACGGGAAGTCAGACAACATGATCTAATTCTTCCTTCTGGCCTTAAACTCTAAACTGTGAAAGGGGGATAACTTAATTGACTACATGAAAATTTGCACAGCTGTAAAATAAATACAGCTGTATTTTTCCTTTGCTTCATTAAGAGGTAGTAAATTGTTTCCAGTGTGTCTTCTGCCCTGCCCCCTCAAAAGAATGGCAGTTTAACTCATTGAATTCTGATGAAGTGGGTTCTAGCCCATGAAAGCTTATGCCCACATACATTTGTTAGTCTCTAAGGTGCCACAAGGACTTCTCATTGTTTTTTCATTGACTTCTGTATCTTCAAGTCCTTTTTGGTATTTACCATCCTTCCTCATGGCCCCTTGATCTCTGCCTCTTTTTGCATAGGCAAAACTTTTTTGAAGGCGTGGAGTTCTTTTCTTAATGAAAAGATGCCAGGTTTATGAGAATAAAGTATTGATTTCTACTATCCCTCTGCTCTGCTCAGCCAAAGAGGGAACTCTGTGTGTGCTGTGGTTATTGCTAAAGTTATTTGCCAAAAATCCATTAGTTGTACTAGGGGAATAGCATCAGCTCTGGCTATTGCCGCTAATGGACATTGAGCGAAGAGCATGCCTGTTTTGCAAGAGGAGGCTCCTAGGTCCCTGGGAAGAAACCCCACTACCCTGGCCTCTACTACAGAGGTTTATCTAGGAGCAGGAGGAGATAAACTACTGCATTCATTTGGCAGATGGGCCTGGTTAATTTGCCATTTCGACACTATTAACTGTCTGCCTTCGGCCCAAGAACACAGAGACAAGTCACGAAGCCCACAAATAAGGACTCTTGGAGATACAGAAAGTGTTCAGGAAAACCCCAGCTGTTCTCCCCTCACATTGCCCTGCTCATCCGAGTCCTTGCAAGAATTTCAAAAGAGCAGCTGTTAACTTTGCTATTATCAGGGAAGGCAGAATTGCACCCCGCTGCCCTACCCCTTACTTTAATCCCTATGTGTGAAGGTTTTATGGGTCTGAATTTGACATGGCTGCATTACTAACCCTTACTGACATGTGGCCATCTCTGGGTAACACCTCCACCCAGATGGGAACATATCTCTGTGGGTAACTCCTGCCTGTACTGAAGTGTGACTATATCCCAATGAATACCTCCACCACCCCACCCTCTCCTTTACTGATGTACGTCTAGATCCCTGTAAGTAGCTCTCTCCACACTGCTGAGGTTGGAATAACCCCCAAAGAGCCTCATCCATCTTGCAAAGAATGAAAGTGTACCTTTATCCACCCTGGGGAAAAATGCCAACATGCTCCTGCTGGTTTGGGGCCATTGCCATCCACGGTGCAGTCTACTGAATTTTTTTTGTTTTTAAAGCTGTATTATTTTCCACATGGAAAGTGTTTGTTTTTTATTTGAAGTATAATGACAAATCTTGTAAGCCTCCTTAGTGTTTGAATGTTATTACTGCAAAGTGTTTTGCTTTGAAATGCTGTGTGCTACACCTCTGTTGCCCTGCGACATCTTAGGGATTCTATGTAACATCTGAAGGCAGAGTAGAGCATGTCTTCTTGCTGGAGCCTCTGTCTCCTGGCAGAGCTTAACATGGTCAATAAACTAAATTAAATGATGGCAGTGATATTGTTTTCAATTCCTTTGGTATGTGTCTCCAAACTGGGATGAAGCGGTGCTGTGGCACCAGAAAGCCCATTTTTTTACCATCTAAGGCATCATGGTATGTCAGAGAAGATAATCAGGATGGAGCAGAGACTGAAATGGATGCTGGTGTATATTTCTGCTGTTGTTAATACTAACACATGCACCATGCACACTGGATGCAGGAATGGAAAGGGGTGTTACAAACAAATTAAATTGGTAAAATGTGATAGCACCATCTGAACCCAGCAATTTCAGTTTCTATTACATGTTCATCCCTTGCTAAGTCACTGCTGTCTCTTCCTCCTCCATCTTCAGGTCTGTATGTTTCCCCTCGCAACTCCTTCTAGGGGTACATCTACACTACGGGATTATTCCGAATTTACATAAACCGGTTTAGCAAAACAGATTGTATAAAATCGAGTGTGCGCGGCCACACTAAACACATTAAATCGGTGGTGTGCGTCCACGGTCTGAGGCTAGCGTCGATTTCTGGAGCATTGCACTGTGGGTAGCTATTCCGTAGCTATCCCATAGTTCCCGCAGCCTCCCCCGCCCCTTGGATTTTCCGGGTTGAGATCCCAGTGCCTGATGGGGCAAAAATCATTGTCGCGGGTGGTTCTGGGTAAATGTCGTCAGTCACTCCTTCCGCTGGGAAAGCAACGGCAGACAAGCATTTTGTGCCTTTTTTCCCTGGATTGCCCTGGCAGATGCCATAGCATGGCAATCATGGAGCCTGTTTTGCCTTTTGTGACTGTCACCGTATGTGTACTAGATGCCGCTCACAGAGGCGATTCAGCAGCACTACACAGCAGCATGCTTTTGCTTTTGCATGACAGCAGAGATGGTTACCAGCCATATTGCACCATCTACCATACCATAAATTGGTAATAAGATGATCGTGGCTACCAGTCCTTTTGCAGTGCACCATTTGCTGCTGTCATAAGTGCCCCTGGCTGAGATCAGCCAGGGGCGCAAAAGCCAAAATTGGGAATGACTCCCTGAGTCAATCCTTCCTTTTTGGTATCTAAAAATAGAATCAGTCCTGCCTAGAATATGGGCAAGTATACTAGAGAACCACTGTATATCATAACCAGAGAGCACAGCTGCTCTGTGTCAGATCCTGCAGAAATTATGAGCTGTATGCTATTCACAGGGGGTGCTCCTGCAATAACCCCACCTGTTCATTCTGTTCTTCCCCCAGCCTTCCTGGGCTACCATAGCATTGTCCCCCCACTTGTGTGATGACACAGTGACTTGTTAGTGAGAAATGAGTGGAAGGCAGCCTCCAGCTGCTATGATAGTCCAGACAGGACATTAAGCAGTGTGTAGGAGAGGAGCCCAGCATCCCACTGCTAGTCCAGGGGCAACTGAATCTTTTCTTTACACATGAAGGGTGGGGGCTGATGGAGCTCAGCCCCCTGTTGCTATGATGAAGATGGTTACCAGCCATATTGCACCATCTACCAGGAAAAATTAGGGGCAGGCACCCTTGATCGACCTAACTGATGCTAGTCGGCATGGTTACCAGTCCTTTTGCACTGCCCCATGTGCCAATAGGCTGATGATGACAATGGATATCAGTCTTATTGCACCATCAGCCACCCATGGCGGGGGGGAGCAAGGATGTTGGTGTTGAGTGCTGCAGCATCGTGTCTATCTGCAGCATTCAGTAAAGATAGGGTGACATGTAAAAGAGTCAAGAGAGGATTGTTTTCCCTTTCACTTCTGGGGGTGGGTGGGGGGGTGCGTAGATTGCCGAGCTATGCCCTGACCCACCGCGGACACTGTGTTTGACCCTAGAAGCATTTGGAGCTCAGCCAAGAATGCAAATACTTTTCGGAGACTGCAGGAACTGTGGGATAGCTTGAGTCCTCCAGTCCATGAGCGTCCATTTGATTCTTTGGCTTTCCGTTACGCTTGTCACGCAGCCCCTGCTATGGCGTCTGTCTGGAGATTTTTTAAAAATGATTTTGAATTTCGTCTTCTGTAACGGAGCGCTGATAGAACAGATTTGCCTGCCCTTACAGCGATCACATCCACATGGTCCATGCAGGAGCTCTTTCTTTATTTTGATTTTTAACTGCATCACCACCCGTGCTGATCGGAGCTCCACGCTGGGCAAACAGGAAATATTCAAAAGTTCGCGGGGCTTTTCCTGTCTACCTGGCCACTGCATCCGAGTTCAGATTGCTGTCCAGAGCGGTCAGTGGTGCACTGTGGGATACCGCCCGGAGGCCAATACCGTCGATCTGCGGCCACACTAACCCTAATCCGATATGGTAATACCAATATTAGCGCTACTCCTCTCGTTAGGGAGGAGTACAGAAACCGGTTTAAAGTGCCCTTTATACCGATATAAAGGGCCTCTCAGTGTGGACGGGTGTGGCGTTAAATCGGTTTTACGCTCCTAAAACCGGTTTAAACGCCTAGTGTAGACCAGGCCTAGGATGCAAGATCCTCTGCTGGAAGAATACTGCATTGCACCCCCTTCTCCAGTTATTCTGCTTCAAGTGGCTAAGAAGTTCTCTCTGTGGCTTTCTCCTTCAGAGCCTACCTTCCTTTTCCTTCTCCTTCCTATTCTTGACTGCTGCTTTAGGATTTCCAGTTGAGTACCTTTCAGAACAGCCTGGTGACACTTTGCAATTTGTTGTTCATATTATTTGTGTAAGGGCTCGAATGCTCAGTGGAGTAATGTGCACTAATGTGATGCACATTAATTGCTCCATGTGGACACTGCTGGTGCACACTAAAGATTCTTAGTGCACCATAACCTAGGTAACATACGTTACAGCGCACTAGGAAATTGTTAGTGTGCATCAGCAGGATCTACATGGACCAATTAATGTGCATCACAGGAGTGCGCTTTAGAAATCACACCCCTGTAGTGCACATTACCCCATTGCGTAGACAAGCCCTTAAACTAGCATCTAGAGGGCCCAAACAAGATGTGGGTCTCATTGTGCTTGACGTGAACATATGGAGGGCTGACATAAACTAGCTGGAGAAAGAAACAGTTTTTCCCCATTTTACCCCTGGGAGGAGCTGAGGCACAGAGAAATTTAGTGATTTGTGTCTGAGAAGAGAATTGAACCCAGATTTCCTGAGTCCTAGCCAGGTACATTTGTGCCGATTGTGTCGCTTTCTATAGATTTGGAGCCAACCAACAGGTAATGGGCCCTTTATCATCTAATTGACTCCAGAGTTGTCAAGCTGCAATCAGTGAGTGTCTAATATTTAAAAAAAGAAAAAAAACCCCCTCCCTCTGATATGAAGTTGTGGTACACTGGCTTCCAGTGAAACGACACACTAGTTTATAAGGTATGCAAATAGCTACGCTCAGGGAAATCAGATTTGTAAATTAGCCTGTGCCAAGGCTGACTGTGGCATGGTTCCCTTTTTATCAGAGTTCGACACCCAGGAACTGGTGAGGCCGAGGAGAGATCATGCCAGGACCCATAGTGCTTATGGCTGCATTCAGAGTTGCCAAATAGAGCATGTTGCAGCAGTGAAAAGATCCCAGGGTGAGAATCCTTGGAGCAATTTACCCATGTAGTGCACGGATTGTGGAATTTGTGATGTAGGTTTGTCAAGGAAAATGAGGTTTATGCCATTAGAGCAAGTTTTAACCATAAGGAATCTTGTATGATAAAGTGAATTTTAATGGGGGTATGTTTCTACTGAAGCCTTTCGGATGGTTATTACGCAGGGGATGAGGGGCGAGGCAGCTGTCATCCTAATACAGTGTCTTGCATCTGGCTGAAGTGGGAGGAGTGGACACATGGCTCCTCTGGGAGTGTTGTCAGTTCCACACTGTCGGCAGACCATCACAGGGCGCACTCAAATAGAGTAACAATTCCAGCCCCTCCTCTCCTCTCAACCCCCACGGTTTACGAACTTGTCACATCTGTCACATGTCTGCCTGACCTTCACCAGTCCTGTGAGAATCCTGATTCTGTGGCAACTGGGTGAGCCTCCAAACTCATTCCTTCTTCTCCCCCTGCCTCCTGTCACATGCAGAGGTTATACCCTCAAATGGAAATCTTGGGAGCAGATGACTGCCCTTCCTGCTGAATTACAAGGCTTGTTAAAATGCGGCCTTTGTCCACAGTAATTTAACTGAACAGGCATCACTGGGTCTGCATGATTGTTATAAACCTAGTCTGATAGCTGTGTAACTAATCCCAGTCTGAAACGCTTATACCACACCCTGGCAGTGAGATCTGTGTGGCTAACTGAGGCAGTGATGAGCTGCCAAAATCTTAACAACCGGTTCCCTATAAAAAGTTCTGATTTAAGGGGGGGGAGCGGGGGAGGGGCCGAGGGAGACATCCTTGTGGGGTCTGGGCCAATTGCCCCACTTGCCCCCTCCCCTCTGGCCAGCCCTGGAGCTTGCAGCAGCCCCCCCCCCTCCCACCACCACACACACACCTTGCTGGGCCATTCAAAAAGCAGCAGCAGGATGACTCCAGAGCTCAGTTGAGCTGCCCAGCTGGTGCCGGCGGCTGGCCACGCTGCAGCTGGGGGGAAGCGGGGGAAGGGCTGGAGGAGCCTCAGGCTCAGCCTCCCCAGCTGGGAATCCTGGGAGCAACAGGATGGTCCGGCCTGCTCACCGGAGTTCTTTGCCCACCCCCTGGCCCTTTAGCAACCGGTTCTCCCCAGAGGTCTAATTTTAGCAACCGGTTCTTGAGAACCTGTGGGAACCTGCTCCAGCTCACCACTGATGAGGGGAGAATTCTGTTAAGGGGGCTGCACAGCTGTAACTGAGAGTAGCCTGTCCTAGAGCCTGTTGAGGTAAATGGATAGACTCTTGTTGACTTCAGTGAACTTTGGATTGGCTTCCTAGTACAGTAGGCTTTTTGTCCTCTGTGATAGTCACAAAAAATAGCCACTGTCCCTCAAGTCTAAATTGCTAAGAAAGCAGGGAAGGTTTGTTTCTAGCATCTCTATAGCTGGGTCCTCTGAGAACTGGAAGAATGGAGATGGTCTAGTGCAGTGCTTCTCAAAGTTGGGCTGCCGCTTGTTCAGGGAAAGCCCCCGGTGGGCCGGGCCAGTTTGTTTATCTGTCATGTCTGCAGGTTCGGCTGATCGCAGCTCCCACTGGCCGTGGTTTGCCATCCCAGGCCAATGGGGGCTGCGGGAAACGGCGGCAAGCGCATCCCTTGGCCTGTGCTGCTTCCCGCAGCCCCCATTGGCCTGGTACGGCGAACCGCAGCTGAACCTGCGGACGCGGCAGGTAAACAAACCGGCCCAGTCCGCCGGGGGCTTTCCCTGAACAAGCAGTGGCCCGACTTTGAGAAGCACTGGTCTAGTGGGCTATTTGCTGTTTTTATTATTATTATTATTATTATTTATTATTATTCCAGGACAGATGGAGGCAAGTGAAGATCAGTTTTAGCAGATTTCAAATTGACTTTGGCCTAAGAAATACTTTCCAGCCTTTGACGTAACAAATCTCCTTACACAGAGTAGGAACAGCTGTAGCTTTATGATAGTTTACCATGGGCCCAGATATAATGGGTGGACATTAACAAATAGTAATTTAAAGTAAGCATGTCTTCTCCCAAACACAAGGCTTGGGTGGCCCTCAGAAAAGGCCATCAGGCATTCTAATTAAAGATTAATAGGCTCACAATTATACACCATTTTATAGTAATTTTATTGGTACTGTTAGACCTATATGGCAATCTTCAAATGTCTGGAGATGGTTATGCATATTAAGTGCCCCCAATCAAATCAGAGATTCTCTTTTACCCTAGTGAAAACACCTGGGCACTGTAATAAGGAAAGAGATACGGTCTGAATCTCCTATGGAAAGATCACCATCTCTGTTTCTATATTTCATAAACCAGCTTGATATTCTTAGAAGTTATTTTTAGATCATCCACAGTTTTATGTCCCTGCCTTCATTAGTTTCAGGTATAAGGATCAATCCTCAGATGCACCTGAGCTGAGCTTGCTGAAGTTTTCCATCCCCAGCAATTTGGGGGCTAGTCAGGAGCAGATGTAGCCCCTGGCATATTTTAGAGCAGCCTCAAGTCTGCTTTATTTTGTGGTAACAGGAACAGCTCCCTATGAGGCATTTTGCTGGCTGAGGATCAGCTGGCTCCCACTCCTGATATGCTTCTTATGCTAGAAGGTGAAGAAGTAAGTAGCATAAAGCTGTACCAGGCTAGGATTCTCCCACATCGGGGAGTTCTCATCTGCTTCATGGTCAGTTTGTGCTGCTCTGTCAGTGCAATGTGAATTTATAGGGTGCCAAGAATCAAGCCTAAAGTGTTGTATGGGTGTTTAATTGGGAAGGATGGCATCTCTGTTCCACAAGGAAAGGTGAGAACATTCAAGCAGTCCAGTTGGCTGAGTGCTCCTAGTTGCTTTATTTATTTATTTAAATTCTTAAAAAGCGATAGGAAAGCTTGCCTACAGGTTTGAACAGTTAGAGAAAAACTCAGAATTACACTCCTTGGGTCAAATTCACTAGAATCCACGGAGCTGACTTTGCATTCATTGGCATCAATGGAATTATGCCATCTTAAGCCAGAGATGGATCTGACCCTTAACGTTTAATGTTCAGAACCATTACTGTGATGCCTTGGCTGCTATTTTGCTGTGGGAATTTTGGGAGACTTGATAAAATATACAGTTAGAGAAAGGAAAAAGTTGTAAATCAAGGAAGCAAATGGGTGATCACTGTGCATTCTTCCGTGTCCATTCCCTGCCATCCCTGACAATGTCATTTGCATGGAAACAACCTCAGACAACTTCCTGTTTAATTCATAATGGTCCGATGAAGAGAGGTAACAAACCAACCTACCTATGGCCACCCTGAGGAATGGCCATACATATAACAAAGTAACAACTGCGTTGTGGTTGCGGGGTTGACCCTGAGAGTGCAGTGGCTTAGTTTTATATACAATACGTTTGTTTTGTTTTTCTATCCAAATTCAGAAGTTCAGCAAAGATTCAAAATGGGGGAATATTTTAAAAATTGAAAATTCTTCTTAGGCACCTGTTCAATAAATGCATAAATTTATATGCTTTAGCTCTTCTCCAATCAGCAAAGCATTTAAATATGTGCTTAAGTTACACTGACTTCAATTGATACTTAAGTCTGTGGTTAAAGTTAAATATAGGCTTAACTGCTTTGGTGAATAGGCATAGACTTACCATGCGTTTTATTTAACTTAAGTTTGCAGAATTGAGGCCTCATTGAGTAACAACATAAAAGTCTTTAGTGTCTAACAGTCAAGTAAGAAATTTCAACGGGGGAATATAAGGTTAAAGGTCATCTGTGTGCTGATGTAAATAGGTGGGTGCTGATCCAGTGATTTAAATGTAGCTGGGTCCATTTGTTTTGTTTATATTTTATTGTTTTTTTTTCTCCCCAAAGGACAGGGAAAGGCGAAAAGAAATAAAGGAATGGAAAGAAAAGGAAGGAAGGGTCAAGGAGAGTGACATAGCCTCCATCTGATAGGAATTAATTAAAGATTTGTAAATAGTCAGACCCAGGGGCAGCTCCAGGCTCCAGCACACCAAGCGTGTGCTTGGGGTGGCAAGCCGCGGGGGGGGCGCTCTGCCAGCGCCGCGAGGGCGGCAGGCAGGCAGGCAGCCTTCAGTGGCATGCCTGCGGAGGGTCCGCTGGTCCCCCGGCTTCGGCGGACCTCCTGCCTGCCTGCCGTGCTTGGGGCTGCAAAATGCCTAGAGCCGCCCCTGGTCAGACCAGATATTTTCAGATTTGCCTGAGGTCCCTCATATTGCTTAGGTGATAGAACAGGTTGCCTCCAGGGACAGAAGCTGGGCACAGCAGCTTGGCTGGCCTGGCAGCTAGAGTGTGGATAACATTTAGGAGAAGAGGGACCTCAGTGGGGTCAGTTTATGCCAGCGGAGATTTGGGTCCTAAATATCTTTTGTTATAATTAAAACTAAATATTTTGTGAATTTAAATGTTTTCATTTTCAGGCACTTACATTGTGCGGTGAGTTGCAATATTTTATTCTGAAGCTTCTCTGCTGATTCTGCCTCTAAAGCTGGATCTGATTTCTCATTGTTCTGTATGCTAAGTATGAGTAGTCAGAAGACAAAAGCTCATGCCCCTGCCTGCACATAACATTTCTCAGGTAGCAGGAGTTCCCCCTTTTTTGCTTGAGTGGCTACAGAGATGTCAGGGAAAAAGAACCCCTGCTGTTTACTGTCAGTATTTAGGATGAGATAAGCCTCCATGGTTGCTTATACATCAAGAGGAAAGGATAATAGCTGATGGCATTGTATATATCTGGCTTGTCACATTTCCCTTAAACAGGTGCATTGCCTTTTCATATTAAAATTTAATAGTCACCTAGTGTTTTGTTTATTATTCCTTTCCAAATACGCTGTTTAAGTCATTTAATTTGCTGCAGACTGTTTCATATTTCAGTTTAATTTTAAACGCTCTCCGGTGAAGCTTGCTTTATAAGGATTACATTCTGGATAGGTGCTGTAGAACCTCCCTAATATTTTGGTTTAGCTGCCTATAAAAAGTAATGTTCTTTTACTTATCCTCAGAAGTTACAATCTTTCAAATGGGAAAGACCGAGTCAAAAAGAAACTGTAGCTCCCCACGGGAGTTTAAGTCCTTTTCAAAAACAGAAGTTTGTTTATATTTCATCTGGGATTTTCAAAGGAGCCTAAGGGAGTTAGGCACCAGCTGGACTTCTTTGAAAATCACAGTCTCACACCCCTAAATATGGCCCTGATTCAGTAAAGCATTTAAGTATATACTTGACTTTATGTACACAAGTAGTTCCACTCATGGGCGGCGGGTCCTCCCCAAACAGCCAGGCGTGGCCTCGCTCATGCGGAGCCCCTAGGTTCCCCTCTCCTGCTTCCTGTCCGCTCTGTGTGTGGCAGTGTGGCTCCAGTCCCCGTGTGCAGTGGCCCTAGTGTGTGAACTGCAGGCTGGGGGAGGCTAGCCCCCAGCCCCCCCTTCTATGCATCTCCCCCTGCCGGAGCTGGGAGCTCTTCACCACCGGCCCCTGCCCCAGGCTAGCCCCCCAGCTCTGGAATGCCGGGAGGGCAGGTGGGCACGGCCCCAGCTCCCCAGTGCCAGGAAGGCAGGCGGCACATGGCTGTAACCCTCCCGGCACTCTGGGGCTGAGGGCACTAGCAGGGGCGGCTCTAGGTATTTTGCCACCCCAAGCACGGCAGGCAGGCTGCCTTCGGCGGCTTGCCTGCGAGAGGTCCCCGGTCCCATGGATTCGGCAGCACGCCTGCGGGAGGTCCACCAAAGCCGTGGGACCAGCGGATCCTCCGCAGGCATGCCGCCGAAGGCAGCCTGCCTGCCGCTCTCACGGCGACCGGCAGAGCGCCCTCAGTGGCTTGCTGCCCCAGGCACGCGCTTGGCGTGCTGGCGCCTGGAGCCACCCCTGGGCACTAGCCTGGGGCAGGGGCCGCTGGCCACAGTGAGGAGGGGCTCTGGGCTCCAACAGGGGGAGGTGCATGCAAGGGGCGGGGCCTCAAGCGGAATGGTTAGGGGCTAGCTTCCCCCAGCCTGCAGTTCACACGCCGGCCACGGTTCCACTGAATTGCAAATTAAGCTCATGCTCATGCTCATGTGTTTTGCTGAATTTGGGCCTAAGTGACCTGATCTTCAAAAGTGCCAAGCCCCCAGCAACTCCCATTAAAATCAGTGAGGATGTCTGGGTATTCATTGCTTTTGAAACTTATTTTAGGAGCCTGCTTGTGGATGTAGGAGCTTAACTTTTGGCTTTTTGAAAATGTTGGCTTTAAATGTATGTTTTTGAAGATGCGTGGAAGCAAACAGTTAATTTTGAACTTATTGTTCTGTAGCTGCAGTATTGAGAGTAATAAAAATTATATGCTGGCTAGGATACAACAAATGATTATCGTTGTTAAAAACCAATGGTGTTTCTTTTTCCCTTTTCACAGCTGCTTTAAAATATCTGCCATCTCAGGTTACTATGCCTGTGGGCAGTTACAGTGATTTTTAGGTCTGATTCATCACTTTGTACTAGACAGCAGGAGCATGTTTACTGGCTGTGTGTTTGAAGTGCTATTTCTTTGAACCTCAGCTGATCTTTCAGGTTAGAAGATGCAACCTAATTTTAAGAAAGCTACCACATATATTGCACTGGTGCTGTACAGTGCTGCTGACTCTGCATGGAAATGTCTGGCAACGATTCTCTTTGGGCAACAACTCAGCTTATACAGAATGTCACGTGATCTGCATTTCTATTCCTTTGTTCTTTATTACTGAGGGCATTGGCAGGAGAACTGGTCTTTTGCTTCTTAAGAGTTCATCTGCTAGAGCTGCTTATCCCTCATCTGAAGCAATAATCCTCTCTGCTCATGACATAAAAATAAACAGTTATTCCTAGGGAAACTAAATATTAGACAGCACAAAGCACTAAAACACCCAGGGAAAACTCCTGTGTTAGCAAGAAATGTACAAGAAACTTGGCCCAATATGGAAAAGGAGGCCTCCAAGTCATGCACATAGAACTTTGAGCCTGATCCAGAATCCTCTGTCAAAGACAGTCTTTGCACTGATTCCACTGGGCTTAGGAGCAAGCACTTTGCTCATGCACACACGCATCAGCTCCTCTACTTTCTTTGCACTGCTATTTGGGCTTGCAGATGCTAGAATTGTCATGAGCAAATCCCATGTGCCCGGCTGAATTTGTGGGTGTAAATTCCATCACATTTGCCCTTCACCTTTGCACGTAGGTGAATGCGGATAAAAAGTGGGGCAATTCCTGTGTATGCAACTTTGCTCATGTATAAATAAAGGCTATTGCAAATCATGCCCAAAATATCTTCTTTCTATGATTTTATTATTTCCATAGCAACTAATTATGCCATGAACTAAAGATCATGACTTCAGGTGTATATCAGCAGGAGGAGAGGAAGAGCTGTTAAGTGAATATCCTTTTTCATGCAAATTTCCTTAATTTATAAGGAAAGATAATTATAGAAAACATATCTGCTATATAAGTGGAATTGCTTCTGAGTTGAATGTTTTTCAAAGTTTTGTTGGCGGCATCAGTAGCTCTTAAAAGAAAAAAAGTTAGACAGGGCGCTTGGGTACCAAAAGACATAAATTCAAATAGTTGAGCAAACCTCTAGGATGTCTGTTCTCCCCTCCCCTCCCATATCAGAGCATCACTTACATTCTAATATCCATGGCTTAGCCTCTTTAAACTGAAAGTCTAGCTACTAAAATTGCCAATGCCAAAGCAAGGACCCTGTAAACAAAAGGGAAGGAATGTGTTCCATGCTGGAATAAACAACTGCAAGGCAAATCCCTAGGGCCTTTTCCTTCTTCTTCTTTAACTGTTCATTCGGTTTCTCACTGAAATAGGTTCCACTGTGGTTATGAACTTTTTCATAATTCTGTCTATGATAAAAGGCTGTTAAATTGATACTCATCCTAAGCTTCCCACTCCATCATATGCCAAAATATTGCTACTGAAGCAGGTGAACCCTGAGGTCGCAGCCCAGAATGTGACAAACAAGTCATTGGTTTGCCTGTCCAGCTCTTATTAGGTTTTTTGGGCCTATCTCACTTACGTATAATCCCTTTTTGTTCAGGAACAGTACATACAGAAACAGCGTAACCAGGCCCAACGCACATTCTTCCGGGAGCTTTGTCCCCCTCACAGGAGCCTGATAGCCATCTCCAAAACCCGCTGCTCTCACTACTTTCCATTGCCTCCCCACAAGGAGCAAATGCAGGAGAAACACAGGAGTCAGGGGGCAGCAAGATATATCCTTTGATCATGGACTTTAACCATATTTTTTCTGTTTCAGCCTGTCTATTTCAGCCTTAGTTTTCTACCGTCGGCATTCAAGTTTCTGACCCAGGGTGCAGCGTGTCAGAAAATCAAGAAAATCTATGTGGGAGAAAGGGAGGAGAGGGGTCATTACATCGATTAAGGCTAGCGTACTATGACAATGATTCACCAGATCCTCGACTCCTTGCCCTATAGATGGGAATGCTGCTCTCCAATGCAAATAATTAATAATAATAATACAGCCATCTGTCAACGTGCTCACGTATGTCTGATCACATTAGAGAGCTCTCTGCCTTTTGAACAGAGACTATGTACCTTAAATGGCTCTGTTCCATCATTTATCTTACAGGGACATGGTCAGGTCAAAAATCGTAAGCCTGATTCTCTGTTGTCCTGCACTTTGTGTAAATCGTTTACAGCTGTGCAAAATGAGTGTAAAATGTCTCCAGATCAGAGCACGCGCGTTGTCCCCACTTCGGCTGAGTGTAAACTACTACACACGGTGCAGGTCAATGGAACACCAGGGACGCCCATATTGTGAAAGAAGTTAGTTATTTGTGGTTTTGATAGCTGTGGATTATTAACAGCAAAAGAACTTTAAAAAAAATCTTTCAAATGCATCTTTCACTGCTGATGTTCTTTGTTTACTTTTTGCATTTCTCTAGGCTTAGGCAATGAAAATAGACTTGTCAGCTTCATGATTTTTTTTTCTTTTCAGTTTCACTCTCACAGTACTGGAGTTGCAAACAGGCCAGAGGAATGCTTATTTATATATTTTTTAAAAGATTCTCTTGTAACATTTAAAAGTATAATGGAAACATTTATATTAGGCTTAGCCTTTGGAAGAGCTTGTTTTTACAAACCTACATTTTTGGGCCAAATTTGACCTCACAGCAGCTCTTAAGGCGTTACGTGCGCATTGGTAAAACAGCAGAAAGGAGGTTTATTTACTAGTTATCTTGTTGCAGAGAGAGAAGCAGTGCGATCAGTTTTAATTAATGCTTTAATGTGAAGCACTGAAAGTCTCTATGTATGTATATTTAATTAACATGTTTAAGTATTTACTGTGTATTAATAAACCCATAATTGATTTATTATCATACTAACCCATGGAACCATCACAGTAACCTATGAAAGAGACATTCCTGTGATAGTATTAGGTCTTAGAACCACATATGTTTGAACAGTGTCATTTTCAATCTAGTAGAGTGCAGTGCTGCACATACACATGATGCAAGAATAGAGGGAGACATCTAAATAAACTATATTTTTTGTGGTGGTTTGTCATTTTTATTTGGTCAGCTACTTGGTGACAGTTTTGACTGCTCTGGAATCATCTCCACAATTTAAAGGGAAAATTCTTGGAAAGAAAGACAAGGTAGGATTCTTGCAGATGAGCAAAGGACTATTTGGTCATATGTAGGAGGCAGCATAGGAGAATATGTGGTAGGTTTTTCTGTGAGAAGATCACAAATGGGCTGTTGAAGGTAGCAACACTGCTGGAGCATAGGAGAGGGGGTAATGCAAGTTGAGACCAGCTTGATTAAGGGCAAGGACAGAGTTATCTAGAGCTTTGAAGACAGTGAAAAGAAGCTTGAAGTTCCAGCAATAGCAAATGGGGAGCCGTTGGAATGATTCAAAGAAAGGAGTGACATGCACAAACTGACGAGGAAAGATGATGAGTTAAGTCACTGTATCTTGTATGGATCAAAGAGGGGAGTGTGTGTGTGCAGTCATAGAGGAGGGAGGATGTAGTAGTGAAGGTGGACACAATGAAGGAGTGATCCAAAATCCATTGGTTTCAATTGACTTCAGATCTGCCTCTGCAAGATTTACCCACAGTGATGGAAAGGAAAGCGTAGACCTTGGAACTCTTGAGGAGGAGGAAGGAAGAGAATTTGGAGGTGGCCTGGATATGGGAGTAGCCAAATATAACTCCCAGATTACAGGCCCATGTGGCAGGAAAGACGGCAGTTTGGTTAATCATGATAGAAAAAGGGTAAAGTTGAGTAAGTTTAGGAAAGGAAGATAAGGAGTTTGTTTTTCATCTTGTTAAGTGTAAGCAGAGGATGAGGCAGCTAAGAGGAGTTGTCAAAGAGACAGGCCAAGATGGTTGGATGGAAGGAGACAGTGGAGTGAAGAGGTAGATTTGTGAGTTGTTAGTATAGAGATGATACCTGAAGCCACGTAAATGGATGAGATTGCTCAGAGATAGGACATAAAAGGGTAATGGAGTTGTTACAATTGCGCTTTTAACATCTACACCTGTTACGGTATTGATCTGTTGCCAGGACTTTGTTTTACGTTATTACTGTGCAATCTTCTTTACTCCATGGGCCAGGATTTTGTGACGTAAATCTACTCCACCATGACATGACACTTCCACTCACACCAATGTGGACAGAGGTGTCACAACATAAATGTTAGTGTATCACTGAAACCCGCACCAACTGAATCTCTGTTAGTGAGGCTGCACAGTGATTTCTTTCTTGTATGTGAGAATCAATATGAACTGGCCAAAGGATAACAATGTACAGATGCAACTAAGAATGTGGAAAGTGGATGGGTAATAAAGATTAATGTGGGCGGGTTTGGGATTCCTTCCCTGTTTTTTCCTTGCTCAATGGGGGAATTAATTTATTGCTGGCCTATATCAGCAGAAAATTACTACCTCCCTCCTGGACTGGTTCAGCTACTCTGGCTGGAGACCAAGGGGGCTCTGCCCATTCCTTGCTTTTTCCTGCTCACTTGCTCCAGGCAGGGAACAAGTGAGTAGCCTTGTTTACTCATAATCACCCATATTTAAAGTCCAGGTAGCCCTTAGATAGTGGTTAGGAGGGTTTTGACTGCCTTGCGGGCACATAGTCCAAGTCAGAATCTAGCCCTTTGATGGCAATGCTGTTTCTATAGGGCTCTGCATTTGAGGTGCAAAACTTCTTCCTGTCTCCTGCAGGAATTTCTAATTTATAACAGAATTGATCAAAAAGAGGTGGATTCTATATGTGCATGTTATCGGCCACTGAATTACTGTATATTAGAATCATAGATTATTAGGGTTGGAAGGGACCTCAGGAGATCATCTAGTCCAACCCCCTGCTCAAAGCAGGACCAATCCCCAAATGGCCCCCTCAAGGATTGAGCTCACAACCCTGGGTTTAGCAGGCCAATGCTCAAACCAATAGTGAGCAACAGATAGATATTAGACAGAAGAGAGAATAGCAATCTCCCTGCCAAAAAGATGCCTTAAAACAGGGGTTCTCGGGACAAATTTTTTGGTGGCCTCAGAGTGTGGCTACCAACTCTTGCTGGTGGCCGCTCTCACACTTTTTCCTAAAATACTTAATTAGCTTTAGGAAAAACAAATAAATATGCACATATATGTGTCCAAATCATTGTAAATTTTTTATTGCTAGCTAGTAAGTCTGTTGTGATATTAACAGACATACAAGTATTGCTTTTCACAACAGATTTACTCAGCCCTGTCAAGCCTTGGGACAAATTAAGCCCTGGATATGGGGGTGGAGGGGTGGGGGGCAGCAGGGGCCAGGAGGAATGGGGTGGATCGGAGGGAGGCAGTGGGGGCCGGAGCCCGAAGCCCTGTGGCCAGAGAGTGCTGCCCCACCACTCCAGGGCTGAAGCCTGAGCCCAACCGCCCCTGGGAAGGTGGGGAACTCACTGGCTGTCTAGTTCTCCAACACTGTGCCCCAGGTGTCTCCAAAGGGAGGGCAGGGCCCCACCCATGCTGGCGCCCCAACAATCAACATCAAGACAGTGCATCCAGGAGCAACAGTGGGGGGGGGAGGGGCCACTTGCTACTTGCTACTTCTCCCCCCCCCCCCACCAACCCCAACCCCATAACAGCCCACGAGGCTGTGGCCACAAGAAAAGCCCCTGGTGGCCGCATTTGAGAAACGCTGCCTTAAAAGAGCTGCCAATACTGTGAGCCATATTGTCACTGGGGTGGTGAAGGTTGAGGGTGGAACCATCCTTCATATGGGGGTGCCCTGGCACTAGCCCATGTCTGGCTACCTCAGTGTGGAAAGACTCCTGTCTTAAAGGTAGCCCTGTATGATGTTTATTATTTATTACCCAGGAGCCACTTTTAGAAACTCTTTCTTCTGCTTCACGTCTTGGCTTTATAAATAAATCCACACATGTACATTAAGGACTGATTGTGTGGCAGGTTTTAATATTTGTGCTGTGCCATCCTCTCAAGAGTGTCAGGTTCCTTCCTGTTCCCCAGGACCTTATGTTGGGAAGTGGGGGAGAAACGGGGAGGAGAGAAAAGAAGCTTGAGAATTTGCTGTTTGTTTTTATTGGGTGATTGATTTCTTGCCATGAGGGAGGGTCAAATCTGTTTTAATGGATGGCATTTGCACATAATGTGACATCTGGCAGCCAGTAAAAATGAACTGGTTTTGAGCAACTCAGAAATAGGGTTTATAATGGAGATGTTAAACTGGTCCCTATTACACTCTGGAAACACTGTGGGGCACCAATTTTAGTAATAAATGGTGACATGACACTATTTCAGCAGAGTATGGGAGGCATTCTATCTAGTTTTTCTTTATATTGCTTCATTTATAATCGTGTGCATTTCTGTAGGCTCACAGGGGGTGTGTGCTAAATGGTGTGAATCACTTCTCACTCACATTATACATCCTGGAGGCACATGGGTGTTTGCTGGCCCCTAAGAAAGGGGCAGTGCTTAGCAACCTACATACACCACTCCATTCTTTTAGTTTGGTAGTTCTTTTTATTTACACACTATGGCATTATGGGCTGCAATCCAAGCCAGTGTGGGGCAGTGTAACCAGAGCCGGCTCTAACATTTTTGCCACCCCAAGCGAAAACAAAGCACCCCGCCCCCTCCGAGCGTCGCACCACCCAAGTCCCCGCCCCCTCCGAGCATCGCGTCACCCAAGTCCCCGCCCCCTCCGAGCGTCGCGCCGCGCCCCCCAAGTCCCCGCCCCCCCAAGTGTCGTGTTGCACCGCCCAACTCCCCGCCCCTCCCAAGTGCCGTGCCGCTGAAGCCCACCCCAGCACGGCGCCGCACCACCCAAGTCCCCGCCTCCCCCCAGCACCGCCCGGCCAAACCAAAAAAAACCCCAAGTGCCACCCCGTCCCAAGGTGCCGCCCCAAGCACATGCTTGGTAGGCTGCTGTCTGGAGCCGGCCCTGAGTGTAACCCCTGCCCTGCAACCTGGGATGCCTCACAATGCTTTGCTGCTGTAGCTCCCAACCTGGGCTCCTCCCAAACAACATGCAGGTCACACCCTGAGTGTCTGTATATAGCTATGGCCCTGGTCCAGCAACTCTGACACTAGCAGCCTGTCAGCAAACACCAGTCACACTCTGGCTTCCAGCAGCTTTGGTTACTAGTTGCAAGATGACCCAAACACACTCCCAGTCCTGCATTTCCCCCAAAAAATGTGTGTGCAGCACTGTCCAGTCCTGGACAGATCCTGGACAGTCCAGATCTATTAGGTCCATTGCCCCCCCCAAAGTGCTGAAAGAGGTTCCATGCTGTTGTTCACTAAGATGCAGATCTGTTTCCATCTGTTAGGTGATTGCCCATCAGCTTTGGTAAGATGTCAGCTTGTCCTTTTTCTTTGAGAAGCAGGTTTACTCATTCTCCAAGTGGTGAATGCACTTCGGTCATGATTTCAACTTATGCTCATAACTTCACATATAGTGTTGCTACACACATTTCACCATGATTATGTTGACCGGCCTGTTATTAGTTTTCAAATGATACCTCACAAGGCATATTTTGTACAGATTATTACAGTGATGGGTGAATACAGGGGTGCATGTGGTCACACATATATGGCCCCATCATAACAGTAGCTGAGTGCCTCTCAGACATTATTTTAATCTCACAGCACCCCTGTGAGTTTGGGAAGTATTGTTACCCCTATTTTGCAGAAGATAAACTAAGCTACCAAATGACTTGTGCAAGGTCACACAGGTAGTCTGTGGAAGAGCTGAGAATTGAACCCAGATTTTCTGCTTCTAAGTCCACTCCCTTAAACAGGGAGCTAATCTTTCCTCTGTCCTACACCACTCTCCCATCCCCCATGTCAGTAGAGGTGGGGATTGCTGCAGAGGTGCTTCACTCTTTCCCATGGACGTCTTGTCAGGGTGTTTTAGGTGAAGTTGTCGTGGGTTTCCCTGCTTGGAGAATGGAATTTGCTCTGTACAGCACAGAGATGGGAAGTAAGGAAGATTTAATGATTAAAATCCCTGAGTTTCCTCAGGACCCCTGTGAGGATAAACTTGGATGGCATGGGCAGAGGCACAGAAAGCCTGCTTCTAAAATGCATGGGGAAATTCCCTTTGGATTATCATTCCCTTCATTACCCTCATTTAGGGTGACCAGATGAGAGGAAGAAAATATCGGGACACGGAGCGGGGGGGGGTGTGTCACCGGTGGAGGGGAAAAAAAAAGGAATACCGCGAAATATCGAGACAAACGCCTAGATATCGGGACGGTCCCAATTTTATTGGGACATCTGGTCACCCTACCCACATTCTGGGATATTGAGAGCTGCCAGGTACATTGGGCTGCACCAAGTGGATGTGTGCATCAGAGGCACCTAGATATGTTTGGTATGAGCAAAGTGGTTTAAAAAGAAACAACCAGAATTAAATGATGATAGCAAACAATTTGTGTTGAGATGGTCATGGAGAGGCAGTTATCATACTTAAGTACTCTTCATCTAAAATTTTTTTTTTATCAAACATTAATTAATCCCCATCATCCCTTTGTGAGGTGGGTCGGTATTGTTATGGACAGGGTACACTACCGATCTGTGTCTTACGAAGACACTGGGGCCACCTCATAGAGGTCAGATGATTCAAATTTTCATCTCTCCTGGGCTTATCTGCAGCAATCAGGGACCAGATAGGGAAGGGTTAAGGTCCTGTAAGGTTGAGGCAGCTGAGCTCATCAGCCAAATGGGTCTGCCTGCCTTACAGCCGGAAGCAGGGAGGCAGAGAGGGAAGCTACAGGAGAAGTAAGTGGTGAATCAGAAGCTCAGAGCTGGAAGGATTGTTTGTTTTGGACCTTTTGTGTATCCTAGATGAGAAGGAGTTTATCTTGGGGATGGAGTTTGTACCTGTAAGGAAAGGGAAGGACAGCTGCTGTAGGCCTGGAAGAGCCCCACTTGTGAAATATCTTCGTTGTTATAGATAAGGAAACTGGGGTACAAAAAAGTTATGATTTACACAAGGCTGTAGAGGCATCTGGGCTAAGAGCCAGAGTTGGAATGTTCTGAGCACCTAGTGCAGTGCTTTCTCTCTAATACTAGCAGCAGGTGTGTGCTGTGTATTTATATCTTGGGGAAGAAGATGAATGGAAGTCTTTACAGTTTATAAATGAACTGAATCAGGGGCTTGTTTGCAGGAATGAACTAAGAAAGGCAACTTTGCTGTTAAATAAATTGATTGCTGTGTGTGTGTATGTGTGTATGCGCGCGCACATGACCTGGTTTTATCTGGCCTATTTCTTCACCTGAACAAATCTTTAAAAATATCAGCCAGCCACCTCTTCACGCTGCCCCAATATGCATAGTAACAGACAGTCCCTGCCTCAAGGGCTTACAATATAAATTGCTAAGACAAAGGATGGCAGAAATGAGGTGTTAATATTACAGATGGGGAGCAGAGGCAGAAGGAAATAAAAAGTCTTACCAGGGTCTCACAGGGAGTCTGTGACAGAGCAGGGAATTGAGTCTAGCTCTCCTGCGTTCTAGTCCAATGCTTTAACTACAAGCACATCCTTCCTCTCTGAGAAAGTTGCATTGTGTGAAAGATTTTCTACTAGTTGCTGAAGTGTTAGAGCAGCTTGGGCCAGTTGTGGGGAGGTGAGCCCCACACGCAGAGCGTGATGCCAACCCAATACATTGAGTATGGAAAGCCAGATAGGTAGGTAGAGAAGCAAATGTAATGAAATAGCGTTAAACTGAGTGACAAGTCAAATGATACTGATTTGAAAAAAAGTAAAAGGAGAAGTCCCCACACTGAGTAAACCTAATAGATAGGTCAGACCAGTCTTCAGGCAAGTGAGTTTTAATAGCATCTCCTGCAAAAACAAATATATATGCATGGGACTGTTATGATTTTTGGGGTCTAAAATCTGATTGATAGTCATAAGTGGATTAATTAATACATTTACTGTCATCTATAGCCCTCTCTATGTGTATGCCATATGCAGCACATTATATGTGTGTGCCTGTGAATCTGGATGTGCAATATATGCATACCCAAACCTTGCAGGACCAATTGCATTTCAGACCAAATCTAAATTCAGTTGCTCTTTGCTGAGAACTATAAATCTGAGGAGCCACTAGCAGCTAGGATGATTAAATCCTGCTCCAAGCTTTGATGTACACAGGACTGATAGAGAATAGAATTACCCAGGGGAATGGACCTGGTTAAATCTAAGATACATACTGTAGTCCCTCCACCTGTGCAGTGATTGGTTAAAAGCAGCTTATGTTGGATTTGCTGAGAAGAAACCAAGGGGAGGTTTTTATTTTAAACAAGGTAGTGGTGGTGCGGAGTAATGTTGTCTGAGGGTAATTTTGATTGGCTGAGGGAGGGCAGAAGCCAGAGAGAATGCTGAGCAGGCATTCATGAGATACAGTAAGAACGCTCATTCTCTCTGCCTCTCGCTTCAGATGCAGGGATGGACCACAGAGCTGTGACTGTATACTAGCAGAGAGCATGATTGGACTGGAGTCACAGAGGAGTGTCAGCAGCACTGTGAATGAAGCTCCGTGGCTCACTTACCATAGGCTCTGTCTGTGTGAGGAGAAACAGGGATCTTTAAAGTGAGCTGAGCATCTCAGGGCAGAGCAATGTGGCAAAGAGGAATGGGGCATGGGAGCTGCTTGCCTTTTGGATAATTTCTGTTCTTGCCCACAAGTCTGTGCACCTTCCCTTTTGTGTGTGTTTAGCATGTGGAGCCAAGGTTTTATATGGCATTTGCGACAAAAGCAGGATCATACTTCCTTTTTTTAAAATTAATTGCTTTGGGTACAGTATATCTCTGTCTCTTCATTTGCTTTTTGGTAGTAGGGCGGGCTGGGGGGGGAAAGCGTGAAACCAAAGGGAATGTTTACTTGTTCAGAAGTCTCTCTCACACGGAAGCACGCTGTTCCCTAACTCCTGGCTGAGCAGACTCCAGTTTGCCAACCTCTGCTTTACAGCACACTTAACTCCTTGACAGAATGGCAGACCAAAGAACAGCTGGTGCAAAGCAATAGGGGGATAAGGAGAGAGGAAAAAATAAATAAACATATTGCCCCCCACCGCCAACATCCAACAACTATCACATCAGTAGTAACCGTGGAACAATCGGAAGTCACCATGCGCAGGTCTAGCACCGATGAATCGACCTATCACAGGAGTCCTTCTTTGGACAGCAAGGATTACAGTTTTCCAAATGGCGCCTTCCGTCGCTACAGCAGCATGTATGGCGGCCAGTTTGGGGCCGCCAGCAATTCGTTTTTTGGATTCCACACCAACCCGGGCCCTAAAGCCACCAAGGCTAAGTACACGTCCCCGAAGGGGAACAAGTACGTTGTCTTTTACCTGGATCTCTCGTTTATTTTTCTCCTAGAGCTGAAGAGGTGCAGCATGGCTCACAACTGCCTGCAGTGCATCAAGTACCTAATGTTTGTCTTCAACCTTCTCTTCTGGGTGAGTACGCATCTGAGACCGAGAGATGTTTGCCTTTGTGCCCCACTTTTTAGTAAGAGGTGGAGGGAAAACACTGGGTATTGAGTTTTTTTTTAATTAATTGTTTCCTCCAATTTGTGAGCACTGCTTACATCCAACTTTCAATGTCTAGGCCAATCTTTCTTTGGTTGTGGTAAGTCAGGATCAAGGTAATATAGGTACCCTCCTTACCCTCCCGTTTCCCTGTGTTCTACACAGGTAGGTCGCAACCCCAATATCGGGCAAAACATACTGAACAGAAGGTCACTTGTATGTATGCCTTTGTCTACCTGAATACAGTGGTTAACTTTAAGTACATGAATAGACTCATTGAAGTCAGAGGGATTATTCACATGGCTAAAGTTAAGCATATGCTTAAATGTTCTTTTAGATCAGCACCTTGCAGCATTAAGCCCTGTATCAGGAGTCTGGAGGTGACTTTTCTTCCCCGGCAGTTGTGGGTCCTTGTGTGAATGTCTCTGAGCTATGGGTAGAATGCAATGCCTGCCTCGCCTAGTTTGAGTTATCTTAGGTTGTTATTATGTGGCCTGGATTTACCCAATACTCACGCGTCACCGGAGCACACATGATGGCATGTACGTGCGTACATTTCTACGTCATCATTTTAATAGATAAAACAGCTGGTAAACGCCAGCTAGTGGGTGTTTCTGTGCCAGGCGCAGGAAAGTGAGGGGTTTGGAGGCTGATTGAGGAAGCATGGTCAGGGATATGGATCATGAATGCTGTTCCCCATGTAAAAATGAAGTGACTTGATTGGCAAGGCAGAAGAGAAAGGGAGTTCCTCCTGTTTCAAAGTAGCCCCATCCAGATCTCTGCATGGGAAGGTGTTTTGTTGGAGTGCCTATCTTCAGCAACTCCATCTGAATTTTCCCATGGTGGATCATAAGCAGGGAATGGAAGGATGGGGTGTCGTAAAACAATGGCAGCACCATATTGGCATTTGGGGGTGGTCGTGGGGGGCTGTGGTTGGAAATGATGCTTTGCTTACTACAGACTCTCCATTCTCTCATGTGTTGCCAGAGGTATAAGGAAGGGGGTTTGTGTGTGTGTGTCAGTGTTATTCTCTCTATCAAGCACTACCGTACAATTGTCTGTTCCACGCATGCTGCAGTGCCTTGTGCATCAGAAATCACTGAGTGTAGGTAACTTCCTCCGGCACTAGTGTAACGCTCTGGTACCAAGAATTCAGGACATGATAAACTAATGCAAGTCCACTGAGTTGGGCTCGTACTAAGAGGCACTATGAAATACAAAGAGGGTGCCCTTTTAAAGCCTCAGATAAGCTGATAGAAAGAGTCTGAGTAGGACTGCGGTCTGTTTTCCAACTCACATTCTCTCACACGCTGCTGGGGGCAGAAATATCTCCTGATGTCTATCCCAGCTTACCCCCAAAGCTTCTTGAAAAGATGGGAATGCTGGCTCTCTTGCCCTTTTAAGCCTTATGCTTCTTCTAAGGCTATTGTCCGTCTCCGGCTGAGATTATAGCGCAGTCAGCCAGCTGAAGCCTGTGCTGGAGAAATCCCACAGAATGTTGGCAGGAACAGTCCTTTTTGAAACTAGCCATGGCAGCCCCTCAAGGGATATTCTCTGTGTGCTGCTTCCTTTTATTCCATTCATCCTGCACTGATGCATACCCATATATTTTACAAGGTATTTCTGCATGTAACGTGCATGCATTTACAGTGGGCTGATGGCAGACTGTTTCTTTGGAGTGTTTCACAAAGGCAATGCCTTAGCAATCGTTCAGAGTGACAGATAAAGAGGGTTTGCTTTTCTCCCCTGAAGACATCAAAGCTTTCCCCAAGCGTTGGGTCGTGGTGATGGGGGGGCTGTTTGAAAAGAGAATACCATTCAGCCAGGAAGGCTCTGAACTAACTCAGCCGTGCTGCAGCACACTCTCTATTTTGTTTCCCTTTGACATGCTTCCGGCACAGGAGGGATGATTGACGATGACAGTGTCCGAATGAGGTTTGCATGGTATCTAGCTGTAACTGTTGCAGATCTCCGGCTTCCCATACTGTAGAGAGTAAATAAATATAAGCTATTAACAAGCATATAGGGTTAAGTGGATTCTCTCTAAAGAAAAGCAGAAAGGGTGTATTTCCAACACTTGACAATTTTGCAGTGATTGTGGACTGATGGTTTGGGTTTTGTTTTTAAAGCTGTTGCCAGTCATATGGCTACTGCATTTGCTGAGAAACCAAAGAAAGAGTTTTCAAAGTGTCTGTGCAAGCAGGATTTATCTTTGCATGAGTACCTGCCAATGCTTTTGCTATCCTCTTATCCTGTTTCTTTTCCCTCAACTTTTCTAGATGGTTATCTAGTGGCAGGCAATAGAAAGCCAGAAAAGAGACAGTATTTTGATATCCTTTGCCTTTTAAATAGAAACAGCAGGTTTTTTCCCAAGAATAAAGAGAAAGCATTGCATTAAATGACAGAAACCTCGTGTCTCCAATAGACTGTTCCCAATTTATGTTCTGGATGAGCAAATACTTAGATTCTCTTTTCGTAAGGTATAATTCTACTCTCTTGTACCGTCCCTCTGTTCCCATTGCTAGGCTCCATGCATGCCATACCTCTCCATTCACCTGTGGTGATCTCCCACCTAAAATGGGGGATAGGGGAGAATGGTTCACCAGTGTGTAGCTCCAGTGGGTTCAGTATTTCATATCTCAGAGCTATTCTTGGCTCTGACTGCGGTGCATTTATAGAAGAGGAAATCCCAAAGGTCTGGATTTTAAACATTCCTGGCATGCTTTATTGGATTAAGTGTTGGACTTGCATTGTGACAGTACAAGTTGTTGTACAACTTGTGAAATTAGAGCAAAAATCTCCCCTCTCCCGTTGCTGGGTAAAATACTGGGAAGTTTTGCAGGTGTCATTGACTGAAGGGCCTGACCAATGCTGGGAATGTGAACCATTCCGCTGGGAGTTTAAATGCTATTACACTGTGCAAGAAGTTATTTACATAGGGCTAGATTCTAATAGTCTGAGACAATAGTTCCTTCCTCTAGGGAGCATCCCATTTGAAATCAGCCCTTACTCATAAAGTAGGGTACTACTAAGTTGGACTACACATATCAGAATCTGGCCTGTAATTATTAGAAGGCATCACTTGTAAAGGAATTGCCATAGTGTTATCAATTCCCTGAGAGTTGCTATATACAGTCATTATTGTATCACTGCATTGGCTTGTAAACGCTCCCAGCTTTAGACACATGCTATGTAACACTTGCCCATATATATTTTTCCTCTGTTGAATCTCCATAATTCTGAAGTCTACAGATCTCCCTCTTCTACTGATCACTAGGCAGAATATTCTCCTTGTGAAATACCCAGGGAAGACCAAATTCTTTCCCTTCTGCCCTCCTCACTCACAAAGTTTCCTCGTGACAGTCAGTGAAATGAACAACTTGCTTTTGTGCTTATAACCCCAGACACTGCTGTGCCTGTTCCTTTCGCTAGAGTAGTGGTTCCCAAACTTTAACAACCTGTGAACCCCTGTCATCAAAATGGCAAGTCTCGCGAACCTCCTCTTAAAAAAGAATATTTCCAGGGATTTTCTACTTTACCTGAGTATAAATTGTAAAAGCAGTGATCTTGGAAATATAAAATTTGTTTTTGTGACATGCTTATTACACACTATTTATTATTATTATTATTTATCATTACAGTATTTTTTATTACACTATGAAAACGGCAACACTCTTCCAAGATCTCACTTTCGTAGCTTGTATCACTTTGAATAAGCCTGTTATAAGACAAGGCTCCTATGGTTCATCAAGAAGTATCAGATGTGAAACAGCATGAAGGTATCTAAGAAGCCAACTCAAAGAGTTCCTCTTATACAAGCATTCAGGTCTTGAGTAGTTCAGGCAAACACACGTTACAACAAAGCTTAAACTTGTTCTTCACAATAATTTTTAAAACAAGACTAGCTGCCTATTTAATTTTTAAAACAGCAAAAAATATCCCCCTCCCTTTCCATTTCTTATAAGGAGTCTTGAGGTTTAAATCTCCTCAGTGTGATAGAGATCTTGCTTTGATCTGCTTAGCTCTTGGAAGTCCAGGGGCTCCGCGCTGCTGGTTCCGTGCTGCCCGGGGTCCCTAAGGACAGCTCTGTCCGCCATTAGGGAATTTTTTCCCAAGAACCCCCTGTAACATTTTGTAAACCCCAGTTTGGGAACCACTACGCTAGAGGCTTTTTGTTTCCAAGGTTGGATATGTTCTTAGGGCAGTCTGAGCGCTGCTAAAAGATGAATATTGATGCTGTTTTACCCTCTGTGACTACCCAAACTGCTCCACATGTTCCCACCTTCTTTCCCCAAAACTTGTTTCTAAGATGTATGGTTCTGTGAGTTTCCCTTTTCTGCTCGTGTTTCCAGTGTCTCTTGCTTTTCATACAGAGTCCTTTGCTGGAGCAGGGACAGTATTGGTAGCACCTCTGCCATCAGTAAAATTAAGAGTTATCTTTGAAGCAACAGATAATGCACGAGCCAATAAAAACATCAGTAAAGAAAAGAAGCTGCACAACAATGATTTGGAAGAAGACTTGCATAGAGAACAAACAGTAACAAAAACCAAAGGAAGAAGGTCAGAGGCAGAGAAGCCTAGTAGTTATCGCTGATGATTTCTATGGAAATTCCCCATGTTTTTAGGTAATTTCTAATATTAGTTCCAAGGCTTGAAATTCCTATCTTGTGAACATTTTCTCTTGTACCAAAGAGAACACTGCAGGGGGAGGGGAAGTGCTGTAATTTGTGTTACTGGTAGACTGGCACAGTGCTACCTGCTGGACACATCTGAGTGTGGTGAGTAACTGGGAAGCCTCAGAGCAAGACACTTGGTCTGCTTTGCTAGTGCTGAACAAATCCTCCTTTTGTTTCAGTTTCTAATCCATATAAAGTTTTTGACTGATACAGTTCTGAAAAGTCTGGCACCGCTTCACCATGGCTTCTGAATCAGAAAAATGCAGTCCTTTTAAACACTGAACTGCAACAATCCGAAATATGGTTTCTCTGATTGAAATGCAGCACTGTTAGACAATGTGTGACAGCTTTGGGGGTCACTGCTTTTAAAAAAGAGGTCATTCTTGTTTAAAACTTCCAGCATTGCACCACCCAGCTCTCTTTGCTGGGTTGCCACATTAGCCTTTCACCTCTGAATAGATTAATTCCAATTGTAATGTAAGTCACAAGTGAAAAAATGATACTTAGCATCACCTTCTAGTGCTTAGAGGACACTGGCCCATGTCAGAAGTAAGCATAGTTTAGGGCTAGATTGCAAGGCTGGCTGCGCCCCTACGTGGGGTTGTAAGACCCTCCCCTTACACCTCTGTACAGGATATCTGGGTTTTCCTAGGTAAAAGCGCAGCACAAGCTTGCCCCCTGAACATGCGCATGCGCACATGCACACACAAGAGCAGATGAAGAGATGGGGATTGGGTGGAGCCTTTGTTCTGTCCTCATCATGCACTAACCAGCATAGCTGAGCTGGTGTGTCAGCGCCCTCTAGGAGCAACTGGGGAGGAGGAGGAGATGGGAATTCAGCTACAGTTCCCTCTTTGGATAACTCCTTAGGTGGCACAGCAATGCACCACCCTTTATTAAAGGTTGTGTCCTAGAGCAGTGCTTCTCAACCTATTTACCATTGTGGGCCGCAGGCTGAGAACCACTGCGCCAGGCACACATTGGCTCACCCACCCTGCACTGCCAGTCTGCCCTTTCCCCTTGGGGGCAGACCCACACCACCTGCTGCCCCCCCAGCACTCCCCCAACTCCCTATACCCAGCGCTCCCCTGCCCAGAGACCCCCCCACACACAGACCCCTATGCCCAGTGCCCCCCACACAGAGACCCTGTACAGAGCAGGGCCAGGAGCTGGGACCCTGCGCCGTGGGGCCAAGAGCCGAACCCCAAGTAAAACCTGAGAGTGCTGCAGCACCCCCCCACACCCATAGTTCCGAGGCCTATGCTGCCCTGCACCACCCACAAACCCTCCACTGCCCAGCGCCTCCACCTGCTCACTGCCCAGAGCCCCCCCCCCCCGCCGTTGCCTGTCCCTCAGTCAGCCCCGCCCCCTGCCAGATCGGAGCAGCAAATTTTGAATTGTTTTTAGCATAGTTGGGCTGCAGCTGTGTGCTAATTTGGGCTTCAGATTGAGAACCACTGTTCTAGAGACACAACTGTAGTCCTTGGCATGTTATGTCTGGAAGAAGAAAATATTCCAAATGTACAGGCAATCCTGCACGTCCCCAACAGTTGGAAATGAGAAGGAACCAAATGTATTATTGTGTGGCTGCTCTGTAAACATTTCAACCTATGCACGTTGACCTCCCCTGAGCATGATCACTGGAAGGAGATGGGACATTTCTTCAGTTCTGAGCGAGCAACTCTACCAGAATCCTGCCGACAAAATTAAATTGGAAGGAGCGCTTTTGGCTGAACCCATGTTTGCTGCCCTAGTTGTGAATGCTGAAAAAAAGGTGATATTGCTGAACCAGACTCCCCACCCCTCTGTATATGTCATTCCCCGGAATAGGACTGGGAATAACTAAAATGGCCAGGAATCTCATTGAATGTTAAAGGCTGAGGATCACCAACATTTCCCAATCGTCCTAGGCAGCCAACTTTAAATTATTAGAAACAATACAACAATAGATTGATTAACTGGCAAAAAGTTCCCCCTTCTTCCACTAGTAGTAGCTTGGGCCTTGTGTCTTTATCCCCTCACGGAATTTCTTGTAGTACTGAAATAGAAGGAGGAATGCTGCAGTTGCAGCTGTTAGGTCGTAAGGGAGTGTTATGTGATTAATCCCTTCTTCTAAGGGGAGGGAGTAGGTAGAAAAATTGGTAGAATGCTAAGGGTTGGATTGTGGAGCCATTACGCAGGCTGGTGTGAGCAGGTGAATAGGCTCATTGCTTTCAACAGGATAACGTGTGTGAGTAAGTGCTCATCCAGATGAATTAAGGGGTGCAGCTACTGTCATGAACCTGAGATCCTGCAATCAGGAGCAGTTGTTCCCTTTTCTGCTAAAGGAATATGGACACTTATTTACCGCTTGTGGTCTTACCCTAAAATTGAACCTTTGGGGCAGAATTTAACTGGAAAGAAAAATAGGCTTGTTAACAGAAGAGAAGGATTTGTCTTTATATCTAGTTGCCTATTTGTTAGGTACCTTCTCCCCTTACTCACGATGAGTAGTGCCTTAATCCACGAGTAGTCCCATTGCTTTACATGGAACTGCTTGCATAATGAAGTACACTTTAACATGAGTATGGGCACGGGCCACATCTGGCTGTACGAGTACGGTTTCATCACATGACATAATCTTTAATTAAAGATTAATCTTTAATTCCTGGAGACTCCAGGACACTTCTGGAGGGCTGGCAACCCTATCTACTAGAATTGCTATCAGGTAGATCCACCACATCTCATTTTGCCTGCTTTAAAAAACAATAAGTGAAAAGAATTGGGAAACCCCAGTGACTGACAGAATGGACTGTAGAATATGGCATGTTTGGCTAAGGAGAAGTTGGCATGCCTAAAATGATCAGTATAATGGTTACTACATATTTTCTGTGCAGGCCAATGGAAGATAGTAAATTCAACACAGCTGGGAGTCAAAAATTGGGATGAGATCGTTCCCAGCCCCATCTCTCCGTTGTACTGAATTGGAAGATTTTGATGGCAGGCCTGTGCTTGCGACTCACGCATGATTTCTGATCCATGGCATTATAATATTATCTGCCATCACATAGTTCACTCTGTTTGTGTTATACCCCTTTCCTCCACCCTGGGCCTGTGTTTTTGCTTAGTCCCTGCCTAGAAGAGTTTGCAGTCTTTCTGCCACTCTGTGTTTGTGCAGTGCCTGACACAAGGGGGCCCCATTTTGGGGTGATCCTTAGAAATTACTCTGATAAACATGATTCATAATAAGAACGGTACTGCTATTTTATTGCTTCATTTTTATTAAATACATATTTTTTGGTTCACATGGCATATTTGTATGAGAAACAAAGTCTGGATAGTGCTGAAATTATAAATGAGCACTGTTTGGTTTATAAAAAAAATGAAAATTTGGAGCTATATGATATGGCTTTCAACCGAAGAATACCTATGAGGGTTGCAATCAATAGATTATATTTCTTAAAATTGTCAACAATTGTCTCTGCTGAAAATGTCAAACTGTTACAAGATGCCATATAAGTAAACGTAATTAAATTGTGAGCTGTAGTTGGACAGTCAGACTGTAATGCATCTCAACATCTCTTCTAACTAAAAAACCCAAAAACTTATTTGAAACACACCTGGAAAAAAATCATACCGTTTGACATAATTTAGAACAATTGTCTGAGATTGGCCTTAGAGACTCTCTGCAATTGAAATAGCAATTGTAGGGGAACAAGGGGTTTATATGTTAGGACTGTAGAACTGTGATCTAAATCTTGCCACTTCTTCCACTCAGCATTTCAGAAATATGATCTTTTCTTTCTACCCACAGTCACAAAACTCTCATCCAAGCCCTAAACATCTTTCACCTTGTCCTTTCTCAAATCTATTCAAAATACTGCTGCTAAGATGATCATCCTAGCCTATTGCTTTATGCCATCCCTCTCTTTGAGTCCCTTCTCCCTCACTTCAGCCATAAACGTCTTGTTCTTACCTTCAAGTCCCTTCCCAATTCAGGCCCACCCTAACTTCCTATCTGATTTAAGAAAAAAAAATTATGAGAAAAAAATCATGTAGATGAATGTTTCCACTTCGTATTTTTGTTGTTTTGGGTTTTTTTCCCTGTAAAAATTCACCCTGTTCTTCTTTACAAGACTTTTCTGTGTCATACACTTTTAGAGATATTAGTTATCAAACACTGGACAAACGACACAATTTTCAAAAGCACCTAGATGGCTAAGCCTCTTTTGAAAATAGGACTTAAGGTGCTTTGGAAAATATCTATCCAAAATGTTTATAATGCTTAGTACTTACCCGCAAAGTGCTTTTCAAACACTAGCATTCATGTGTGGTAGGCAGTTAAGTATTTATTGATGTGGGCAGTTTTTTTCAATTTCTGCCAACATTTTCATGAAAAAAATGTCACCTTTCTGAGTCAGTGTTAGAAGTGGGATTAGAACCTGGTGGATCGTGGCTCCCAGTCCTTGTGCTCATACTGCTATATCTGTTAACATGAATTTCTTTAATGGAAGAATAAACTCTTGAGAGCATGACCTACTTAGGTTTTCTTTTTAAGCAATTGTAAACTAAAATTCTTATGAAATTTGTGTGCTCTTTATGAGGATACGGCCAGATCTTTTGTTGATATAATAATGTTGGTTAGGGGTCCGGTTCTTTACAACATTTTTAAACCAACAAAAATCCCTAGTGGAGATTCAGTTATACCAGCAAAGAAATCCTTTTGTTGGTATAGCTTATTTAGTTTGGGAAATTGGTATGAGCATTACGGGCGGGGGAAGGAATCTCTTGCCTGCATACGCTGTGTCTCCACGCCATGGGGTGAGTTGTCAGTACAGTTATACTGGCAAAACCTTTCTTTTCGTAGACAAGACCTAAGAAAAACAGTGCTGTCCTTGTTTATTTCAGATGGTTCTGAAACTGAAGAGAGAGCATTTGATTGATACTGGGAGAGGATTAATTTATGGGAATTTAAAAGTCTGGTCTAGTCTTCTCCGAAGATGACTTTGAACCCTTTGAGGTCTTTGTATATCTGAAATTTGGGACTCTGACTCCAAGAGTTGTCTGGACTAAGAGGTTTCACCGCTTTGGATATTAGCTACATGAAAATGAAATGGAGATGGCTTGTTGTTGTTGTTGTTGGTGTGTGTGTGTGTGTGTGTTTAAATTATGAGACAGCAGTAGATGGCACTAGAAACTTAGCCTTCTGCACAGACAGGTTTCCAAGTCGCTGGCTGGGAAGCTGGGAGTTTAATCTCTAGGGAAAGATACCAGCTGATGGCTGAGGCAGAATGAGGTAATGGCTCCAGAAAGAGCTGCAAAGATTGTTGTCCACTGGGAGTGCAGGGAGAGGCAAACACCAATTCTTTCTCAGGCTCCTCAGTTTCAGGAGAATTTTTGGGGTGGACATTTGATCATTTTGCAAGAAAAATATGTTTGAAAAAGGGCTTTGGGCAGATCTGCAACACAGAAACAACTTGCATTCTTGGCAAAACCACGCAAAGCCCCAAACTTTGTGTTTTGCAAAGAGTAGAACAATTGAAAAATTGACATGCAGTCTTCCATTGTTTCCTCACAATGGCCTTTCCTCCTTAGCAAACTCTCCAGTAACTCTTTTTTGCTAGGGAAAAACTTCCCTCACTCCCCCAAAATAGCTCAGCTCCCATTTAATAAACTCTTAAGGCTAGACAGGACCCCACTATATGTTTATCTAGTCTGGATTCCTGCATGACACAGACCATCGAATTTCACTCAAGTTATTCCTGTAGTGGAGGGAATTATTCTGCCCTGCTATGGAAGTAGGGTTGCCAACTTTCTAATGGCAGAAAACCAAACACCCTAGCCCCACCCATTCCCCGAGGCCCCGTCTCCCACTTACTACATTCCCCCTCTCTCTGTGGCTTCCTCTCCTCCACCCTCACGCACTTTCACTGAGCTGGGGCAGAGGCTTGGGATGCTGGAGGGGATGAGGCCTCCAGCTGGGTGTGCAGCAGGGGGCTCCGGGTTGGGGTGTGTGCAGGAGGGGTGAGGGCTCTGGGGTGGGGCCGGGGATGAGGGGTTCAGAGTGTGGGAGGGGGCTCTGGGCTGGGGCAGGGGTTGAGGTGCAGGGGGGGTGAGGGTTGGGGAGGTTCAGGGCTGGGGCTAGGGGTTGGTGCACGCAGGGCCGCCCAGAGGGGGGGGGCAAAGGGGGCAATTTGCCCCGGGCCCCGGGCTCCGCAGGGGCCCCCAAGAGAACAGCTGAGGCTCCCGCCTCCGCCCCTCTCCTGGAGCCCTAGCGCATCAAGCGACGTCCTCAGACAGCGCCGCAGCGTGTCTCCGCCGGGGCCCCTGAGCCCCGCCCCGCTCCGAGCCGCGTGGTGAGGGGGCGGGGCTGCGAACTCCAGGCTGAGCTCAGCTGCCTCCGCTCGGCGTGGAGCTCACAGCCCCGCCCCCTCACCACGCGGCTCTGAGCGGGACGGAGCTCAGACCCCGCCGGACACACACTGCGGCTGTTGGGCGAGGCGCTGAGACTCAGGGTGAGGAGGGAGCCGGGGGTAAGGGGCTGGGGCTGGGGCCGGGGGGGGGGTTGGCTAAGGGGCAGGGAGTCCTGGGGACAGTCAGGGCACAGGGAGGGGGCAGGGAATGGGGGGGTTTGGATTGTGGGTGTTCTGGGGAGGGTGGATAGGGTCAGGGCCGCCCAGAGGGGGCGGGGCAAGAGGGCGCAGGAGCTTCTTCGCTCCCGGTCTTCGCTGGCGGGGGGTCCTTCCGCCCCGGAGCGGAAGGACCCCCCAGTGGCGAATTACCGCCGAAGCGGGACCCGCCGCCGATGTGCAGCCCGGTCTTCGGCAGTAATTCGGCGGCGGGGGGGCCCTTCCATTCCGGGACCCGCCGCCGAAGTGCCCCAAAGACCCGCGGTGGGGACACACCCCCCCGCCGCCGAATTACCGCCAAAGACCGGACTGCACTTCGGCGGCGGGTCCCGCTTCGGCGGTAATTCGGCGGTGGGGGGCTCCCGCCGCGGGTCTTCGGGGCACTTCGGCGGCGGGTCCCAGAACGGAAGGGACCCCCGCCGCCGAAGACCCTGGGCCCCCAGAATCCTCTGGGCGGCCCTGGGTGCACGGGCTTACCTGGGGCGGCTCCCAGTCAGCGGTGCAGGGTGCCCAGAAGTGGCCAGCAGGTCTGATGCTAGTAGGTGGCAGGAGGAGGAGGGCAGGAGTTTCCGTGTGCTGCTCTCGCCCACTGCAGGCACCACCCCCAAGCTCCCGGCTGGTTCCAGGGTGCGGCGCAGTGACAGAAAGGACAGATAGAGACTAGCCTGCCTTAGCACCACAGCACCGCCGACCGGAGCTTACCAGGGCCCCTTTTCGACCGGGTGTTCCAGTCGAAACTCGGACACTTGGTCACCCTATCCAAGCCATCACAATCGAGTCTAGTAACTTGTGGTTGAACTCATCTGTTCAATTACCAGTCAGCAGCTCTTCAGAAGGCGATTGTGCATGTCATATAAAAGATATTCTTACAGCAGCGGAGTTAGGAGGCCAGACATTGTACCTCTGCCTGCGTTAGATGGGGAATCAAGGAAGCTGACTAACGGCAATGCAGAGAGAACAGGGACACATGAAACTGCCAAGCTGTAAATGTGCAGAGCTAGTGAGATTAAACCAGCTGTAAAATATGCTTCCCTTTCTGTGCCTCTTGAACATTGTTGTAGTACCCTCCTTTCTTCATTCTCTCCGGGCAAAGCTTCCACCAGGAAGAACAGAAAGAGGGCTGTTTAATCTTAGCTGGGACTCTGGGGTCCTTTGCCTGACATTGCTGAGATCAGAGCACTTTGTTCTGAGCCTAGAGCTGAGTTTGCTTTTATCTCTCAAGAGGGTTAAATCGTTTCACTGAGGGGAAAGAGGGTTTTGGAAGAAAGTACAGTTCCTTTCTTACCCCAGAAAGCAGAGCAAACCTGATAGCTAAGCTTGGTGACAAGGTTACTGGGAGTTGAAATGATCTGCCCTTGTCAGTAGGCGTCAGTGCAATCACTAGGTTTGCAGGGAATAACTGAAGCAGTTGAGGCAACAGAGGAGGGACAAGCAATAAAACCAACATAAAACAAAAAGAATCAATCTAAACTTCATCAGAGGCCAGCTGCGTTTCAGTAAACACTTCTGGTACCTATGTTCTTGTAGTTTAATCCCACCTCGTATTGTGTTACCCACTTGTGATGCCAGCCTCCACACACTCTTGTTGACTTCTCCCACAAACATGCTAGTCCTTTCTAACATGTCACCCCTTAACACATGAACACTGTCCCTTAACTGATCCCTAAGGCCACTGAAAGCCAATGTATATTTGTACCTAACAATTTGTGTGTGTATTTTTTTACACACACACACACACACACACACACACACACACACACACACACACACACACACACACACACACACACACACACACATCCGCTGTTGCACTCACTGTTTGCCTGCTTAGACGACGAGTTCTACACTGTTTCTGCCTGTGTAACCGTACAGTGCCTAGCACAATGGAGCCCTGTTCCAGAATGGGAGTTAAGGATGCTAATATCAATACAAATGATATATTGTTATTTTGTTTGTCCTTGTCCAAAAAAATATGAAGAAGGTGTCTCAGAGGGATGGTATGCATGCGTGGCCTATTTTCCTATATTTCAGCGACATTTGTCATCGATGGAAGAACCCAACGGTGAATGCAAATCCAGGCAGCATGCTACCCTTTCTGACACACATTTGGCCTCATTCATGAAAGTATGGAACATTTTCAAGAACTGCTGCAATGTAAAGGTCTAATCCAAAACCCACTGGAATCAGTGGAAAGGATGCCGTTGACCTCGGTGGGCTTTGGATCAGGCCCTAGTGAAGATCTGGGAAAGAATGTAAGTGTATGCATTAGTGGGGGAATGTGGTGTGTGGTATGGGTGCACACGAAGGTATGTTTCCATGTGCAGAAAGGTAAAGGTAGGGTTTTATTGAATAAAGCATGGTATATAAGAATGGGTGATAATGGGCAACCTTTGAAAGGTTTTCAAAAGCTTGGGTGCTTGTTCTGCCAGTTGGAACCTTATCAGCCCTGAGATCAACCTAGTTCCATAGCTCAGGGCTGTGACAAATTGCATACCCTGAGCCCTGTGCATGCCCAGTGTAGATATAGCTAGGTCGACAGAAGAATTCTTCCATCAACTGAGCTACTCCCCCTTGGAGAGATGGATTACATACATCAATGGAAAAACCCGTTCAGTCAATGTAGGAAGTGCCTATACTATAGTGACATAGCCTCAGTCTACCAAGTTTCTCTGGAAACCTTGCAAGGACAGACTTTCTTGTGATATTTTATTGCTTCTAGTTCTGTCCAGAACCAGGAAAACAAGAGCCTGAAAAAATGAAATAGATTTGAAAAAACTTTCAGCTTTCAACAAAGAAATGGGGTTCAGCTCAGATGTAGTTTGTGTTTTGTGCATACTGTAGAATTGGGCTGGTTGTTTGTTTTATCCAAATGGTTTAATCACTTGTGTGTGTGAGCTGGCTTTTTGTGGAGTGGGCGTTCAATTTTGGCTAACAAGATTCTGCCTCAATTAGAATTCTAAATAACAAGTGACAGCTGTGGGACTTAGAAATGTGCCAGCTTTGGAAGTCATGTTCTAATGATTACATAAGAACAGTAGGTGTACATATTGAACAGACTGATTTTGTCCCATGGCAAAAACATATACATCAGGTTGTACGAGGGACTTGAAAAGCATGTTCAATCAATTCTGTTGAAATAAATACAGATAGATAAGAGCCAGAACTCAAAAGACACTGTGCAAAGAGCAACTTAATGAAAATAATTAAATCTCCAAGACCCATAGTTGATAAAATACAAACCTCTTTTTACTTTTTTTTTTTGAACCAGGATATATGCTGAAGAGAGAATTCACAAATCAGATTGTTTATCTTTTGCAGAACTTTATTTGAAACCGCTTTTGAAAAATAGAAAATCAGATCTAACGTTGTTGGGGAGGTCTCCACGGGTTTGAAAAACCAATTCCCTTTTATTATCCAATTAAAAAAAAAGCAGCTCAGAAGTAAACACAGAAAGCCACTTGAGCATTAAAACAATAGCAGCCGAGCAAGTCCCCTTCTCCACTCAATTGCTTTATCACAGATTCTTAGGGCAAGTTCCTGGGCTGGAGATTGGATTGACAGAGATGTAATGAGAGAACTCTCTGATGACGATATAACTAGTGCATCGGAATGCATTGTAGAGGCACATCTGCCTGACACTAGTTCAGGCTGCAACAGAGTATCCATTAAATCTTCCTTTGTTTAAAACTTCATACTTCAGAAGTAAAAAAACATTGTCTTTGGCATAAGAGGCCTAAATATCTGTTTGAGGGCAAATATTTTAAAGTTTTTAAACTATGCAAGTGTGAAAAAGAATAGCTTAGGGCTGGTTGGTGTGAACCCTTTATATCTAACAATGGTTAGCAGTTACTCGCAAGAGTAGTCTAACTGCAGGGAATGGGACTACTTGTGTAAGTGACTGGTCACCAATGGAAGTCATGGGTTTTTTGTGCAATTCTAAACAAACTCCATGTATGTGGAAAGGGGAACGAGGTTAGTTCATAACATGGTCTAAGTGCAGTTAGTTTTTTAAAGGAAATTAATTCAAAGCAGTGGGGAGACCGGATAGGCTGTTCTGACTTGATCCTGCTCCCTTTGAAGTTCCTGGGAGTTCTGGCACCATCTTTAAGGGAGGAGGATTGGGTCTTGAATTTGAATTGTGGCTTTATTGGGAAGTTTCCCAAGTAACCAATTTAACTTAAAGTGACACTGTCAATTTAAAAGTTGCACTTTTTGCTGAAACTTTCTTTGCTATTATAATCAACACGCAATATTACAATAACTGAAATATTAGAAGAAAAATGTTATTTTTGTCTATGTTTTGGTGTTCATTTCTCAGCTCTTTTTGTGCAGTCATTTTCACCATTTTCTCCTTTTGTACTGTGACAGTTTTCCTTACTGTTCTACACAGCAACAGGGGAGAAAAAAAATTAAATATGAAGAAGTGATTGCAAAAAAATGCAAAAAAAAAAAAAAAAAAGGAGTTGGCAGGGGGCCCTGGGACAGATGCAGTAGCTGAAATTACTTTTGGGTACCTTTTCAAAATGGGACTTAGGCTCCTAAGTGACTTACGTGTTTTTGAAAATTTTACCCTTACATTATATATAAGTCAACTCAATTTTAAGCTGGTGTCCCATTAATGATAGTGAATGGCAATGACTATTGTTTAATTGGGACAGTTTTAATAAAAATATTATGAAATGAGTGTATATTTAGACAATATCATATAGCGATGTGGTTTTTAACTCCCTGTGAAATAGATGTCCAATTCTAAGCCCCAGTCTTCTGATACAGAAGTTGCCAAACAGAGGTTAGGGGGAGAAGAAATAAAGATGAAATGCAATGATTATCATATTCTTATTCCACAAACAGCTTTAAGTCTTAGAGAATTTTTTAAAAAAATAGGCGTTTAGTTGTGATGGCCACTGTATCAAGACAATAATCAGGATTTTAGGGTGTCCTTAATTAACAATATTCTGCACTCAAAAGTAGCTACTACAGAAGAGCGCTAGTGACTTTTATAAAAGAATTTCAGCATGCATTTTCAAAATGCATCCTAAATATAATGTGTGTTATACAGTAAAGTAGCTATTATAGCCTTTGTTGTAAACAATTATTTGCATACTTATTTATCTAATCAGTGCTATTCCAGTCTATTAGGTACTTAA
Organism: Mauremys mutica; assembly: GCF_020497125.1. Lineage (NCBI taxonomy): Eukaryota > Metazoa > Chordata > Testudines > Geoemydidae > Mauremys > Mauremys mutica. The sequence continues at coordinate 111,182,159 of NC_059075.1, read as the reverse complement.
TTCATTAAAAATACTCCCCCACTCCCATATATTTTAGCTGGATGAATTCCAAAGGAGCTCTGTTTTGGATCTCTTGGACAAACAGTACACACGTATATATTTTGGGGCATAAAGGCTAAGGTTGGATAGGCCAGGTGATTGTTAATGGAGTATGAATCCTTCCTCCTCTAGGTCATCAATTAAAACATATCCAAGGCTGACTGTGACAAAACCACCTCTGCTGATGAGGGTTCTGCTCTAGAGAAAGTACTTAAGGCTAGGGTTTTCAAAGGAGTGGGGTATGTCTACACTACCTGCCGGATCGGCTGGCAGTGATTGATCCAGTGGGGATAAATCGACCCCCGAGTGCTCCCCCATCGACTCCTGTACTCCAGCACCATGAGAGGCGCAGGCAGAGTCGACGGGGGAGCGGCAGCAGTCAATTCACCGCAGTGAAGACACCACGGTAAGTCGATCTAAGTATGTCGACTTCAGCTACGTTATTCACATAGCTGATGTTGCGTAAGTTAGATCGATCCACCCCCCCTTGGTGTAGACCAGGACTAAAAGACTTAGGTACCCAGCTTCCTTTAAATTTCAGTGGGAGCTTTGCACCCTAATTCCCTCAGGCCCTTTGAAAAATTCCAGTGAATTGAAAATGTTTTCTCTTTAGCCTCTTGAAACCGTTATCTTATTCCAATATGTGGCCCCTGGTTTTGTCCACAGGAGCTCTGAAGAGCTGCTTTTATCTCCCTCCTAGCTCCGAGCCAAATTATTCTCTTGGCAAATGTAGAGACTTAACAGAAAAATGAATTGTATCACATGCAGTGTCCTCTACTGTATAAATTACATGGAAGTCTGGAGGTCGGGGTGATTTTCAATAAACCGAGCTCTAGCTCTGTCTCTAATCATCTGATATAGTCTCTTGACACAGGTAAGTGAAGCCAGAGCAATGACAATACAGGACGTGAATTTGTGTGGGGCTGCAGTAGTCCTCCTGTGAATTGCACTTGGTGTGTTTGTCTGCTGGCTCTTGGAGTGCTGTAGCACCCTCCAGTGAGTTTTCTTGATGGGGGAAGTGAGGCATCTGCCTTAAGGACAGTTTCACATGGTTTCAGCCAGGACTTTATGTACCTTGAGTAACTTGAATCAAATATTTTTTCTTTATGTGGTGAAACCTGTCTGAGGCCTAAATTGACTTTTGGGTGGTTTTGGGGGCCAATTTGAGACACCTTAAAGGGGACTGTTTTTTAGAAAGTGTTGATCAGCTACCTTCTGAAAATCAGGGCCTTTTAAAGTGTTTCAAATAGGGCTCCCAAAATTGTGGCACTCAATCAAAATCATGAGTCACTTTTGAAAATTTAATCACAATTTTTTTTTAATAAGGACTCATGCATAGGGAATCTATGATCACCTTTGGATTTCTTTCCCTTTTCTGATGGTCTTGTGTAGCTTTTTGATTTCTTTTTCTTTTTCTTTTAAATTCAGCGTATAAACAGTTCTTCCATTTAGTCAGTTTTATCCTCAGAAAGCTGCACTGAGGAGGATGAACAGTACTGATGCAACATGGACACCTTAGAATCTTTACAGAATTCTTTTTTCTGCTTTTTGAGGATGTTTTTAACCTTTCCCGGGCACTTTGTTTAAAATTTGCTGAGGCTGACCAGGTGTTTAGCTATAGACTTTAGTTCCAGGATTTTGGTCTAGGAGTCTGTCACCTCCGACACAGAAGGAAATTGACAGAAAGTTCTTCTGTGCAAAAATCATGAGAAAGAGAATGGGGGGCCTGTGTCATAGGCAGCGGTAGAGCTGTTGGCAAGCAGTTCCCTTGGGTAGCTTTTGAAAATCCTGGTATAGGTTTTAACTTGTGTTCAGAAAAGATTCATTGGTCTTGGAGCTGATCAGCAGTGGAGATGCTTAAATCCATCTCAAGATTTTGTAAGGCTGCCGTCTAGGCATCAGTTTACTCCTTTTTTTCTTTGGATGTCAGGTTCTTCAGTCTGTTGCCTCTCTTTGTGCCCTAATTGTGCCCAGCCCCCTGTTTTGGCACAAGGACACTCCTCACCCATGGTATGCCCCTGGGCACCTCTCCTGAGGCAAAGACTGCTCCAGCCTAGCACCCTCATAGGTGTGAGTCTCCTAGGGGGAGGCAAATAGGACATGTTGGTCCCATTCATCCCTTCCATGCAGACCAGTAATGCTGGACCCATGCAGACAAACACTGCACCTAGCTGTACTGTCCTTCCATCTCCTGATGGGGCAGTGTGTATCCTCATCACCCCTTCCAGAGAGCTGTGGCTTAGCACCCCATGGGAACCCTTACTCCCTTGCCTAACTTTTCACCCTTCCATTGCTGTCTCACTGCTTGTTATATCCCTGGAGGTCCTGTTTTCAGATTGACGAGTGCACTCTACAGGTGAATGTAGCAATTTGGTACATGGATGAACAGGACAAATTGGGGGTGGGGAGGGAATTATTTCTGTTTTGTTTTCCCTTTCTCTGTTTGTACAGACTTTACCATCCCTGCATTTCGCAAGTCCCTGAAAGCATCTCCTAGGACCACAAGACAAATGGACCTGCTTATTCCCAGGTAGATTCAGCACCAAGGGACTTTTTAATGAGCTGCCTGCATGTACCTGTGTATGACTGATTCTACCCAAGAGTTCCTTTCTCCTGACTCCTGGCTGCCCTGTTTTAGGAAGCCAATTTACAAAACTGTCTGCTTGTTTTGGAAACCTCATTAATTAGGTGTGCAGTTTTCTTTGTTGCTACCTCGGTACTTGAAGGGGTTTGTGCGATGACCTGAACGTGGTTTATATGTAGCAATCTTTTGTGTTTAATAACACCTGTTGCTGGGTTTCTGACTCTTCCCTCTAATAAGATGCATCGTGAGTTTGACAGAATGATCACATGGCCAGAAGAGTTTAATCCAGCACTGAGTAAGCTATTAAAGCTGTTTGAGCATCATTATTTGACCAAGTTAATCAAATTTGAAGGTAGCTTTGAATTTGCACACTTAAGATCAGGATGTAGCATTTATGTAGCAAACCAGTTCTCTGCTGCCCACTTCAAATGCAGCATCTCAAAGGGCAGATGTCTGTAAAGTCATCCACCATTGCATCAATGATCCTGTTTCACTGGGGGAAGAGTCTGGCTGTGTCTCTCTGTGTCTAGTGCAAGAATCTCTAATGGATGTTTGATTTGGCCCTTTTTGCAGCTCTTGATGTGACCGACCATGGGCTGTTTGTTGCTTCTGTTACTAAAGGAAGTTGGTGGTATGTTTAAATCCCCCCCAGTGGCTTCAGTAAATCTGAGAAGACAAGAATCAACTGGTTTTGATGGACAAGTGTGTGTCATTAGCAAGGGGTTAGAAATGCAGATTCCCTTAAATATCTCTCATGTTGCCTAGTGTCTCTGAAGTATTTTTTGTGAGATGAGTCTAGATAGGAGTATCATCCTCTGGTACTTAAGGAACTAGCTGAAGCAGCCTTGGAGCCATTAGCAATTATCTTTGAGAACTTCTGAAGGACAGGAGAGGTCCCAGAAGACCAGAGAAGGGCAAATGTAGTACCTATCTTTACAAAGGGGAACAAGGAGGACCCAGAGAATTATAGACCAGTCAGCCTAACTTTTGTACCTGGAAAGATACTGGAGCAACTTATTTAACAATCAGTTTGTATGCTCTTGAAGGATAATGGGATTACAAGGAATAGACAGCACAGATTTGTCAAGAACAGATCATGCCAAACTGTCTTAATTTACTTCTTTGATAGTATTATTGATCTCGTAGATAGGGGGAAGCAGTAGACATGATATACCTTGATTTTAGTAAGGCTTTTGAGACAGTTCTGCATGACAGTCCAGGGAAATGTGATCTAGAGGAATTTACTATAAGGAGGGTGGACAACTGGTTGAAAAACTGTACTCAAAAAGTAGTTATCAATGGTTTGTTGTCAAATTGGGAGGCATATCTAGTGGGTTCCCGCATGGTCAGTCCCGAGTCTGGTAATAATCAATATTTTTACTAATGACTTGGATGGAAAGTATGCTTATAACATTTGTAGATGACACCAAGCTGGGAGGTGTTGCAAGGACAGGTTTAAAATTCAGGTTTGGAGGACAGGTTTAAAATTCAAAATGACCTTGACAAATTGGAGGCTTGGTCTCAATTCAACAAGATGTCTTTCACTTGCACTGAATTTCAAGTGCAAAGTACTTCACTTAGGAAGGAAAAATCAAATGCACAACTACAAAATGGAGAATAACTGTCTAGGTGGTAGAACTGCTAAAAGAATCTGGGGGTTATAGTGGACCACAAACTAAATGAGTCATCAATGTGCTGCAGCTGCAAAAAAAAAAAAAGGCTAATACGATTCTGAGTTGTATTAACAGGAGTGCTGTATATAAGACACAGGAGGTAATTATCCTGTTCTACTTGGCACTGGTGAGGCCCAGCTGGAGTACTGTGTCCAATTCTGGGCACCACAATTTAGGAAGGATGTGGACAAATTGGAAAGAGTCCAGAAGAGGGCAACAAAAATAATAAAAGGTTTAGAAAACTTGACCTATGAGGAAAGGTTAAAAAAACTATGCATGTTTAGTCTTGAGAAAAGAAAACTGGAGGGTGAGCTCATAACAATCTTTCAATATATTAAAGGCTGTTATAAAGAAGATGATGATCAATTGTTTTCCATGTCCACTGAAGGTAGGACATGAAGTACTGGGCTTAATCTGCAGCATGGGAGATTTAAGTTAGATATTAGCAAAAACTTTCTGACTGTAAGGCCTGGTCTACACTAGGGGGGGGGGGTCGATCTAAGGTATGCAACTTCAGCTACGTGAATAGCGTAGCTGAAGTCGAAGTACCTTAGCTCGAATTACTTACCCGTCCTCACGGCGCGGGATCGATGTCCGCGGCTCCCCCGTCGACTCTGCTACCGCCACTCGCTCCGGTGGAGTTCCGGAATCGATGGGAGCGCGTTCGGGGTTCGATATATCGCGTCTAGATGAGACGCGATATATCGAACTCCGAGAAATCGATTGCTACCCGCCGATCCGGCGGGTAGTGAAGACGTACCCTAAGAGTAGGTAAGCTCTGGAATAGACTTCCATGGGAGCTCGTGGAGTCCCCATCATTGGAAGCTTTTAAATACAAGTTGGATAAACACTTGTCAGCGATGGTCTAGGTTTACTTGGTTCTGCCATGTGGGGTGGGGCGCCTGGGGGACTTGACTTGATGACCTCTCGAGGTCCCTTCCAGTCCTACATTTCTATGGTTCTGTCATCAGTACAGCTGCGATACATAACGATACATCTCTAGTTCCATGTAACCTGCCAATTTGACCTCTGATTAGGAGAGCATGGCTATTGTCATTGGCTGGGTTTGCTGGAGCTCCCTCATCCTCATCACAGAGAAAAGAGAAGTGTTTGCTCCTGCCTTGTCTGATGGGACACATTTTGAGCTTGTGAGGCAGGATAAGAAAGCTGGCATCACTTTCTGAAAGCCACATGCATCGGACATGATAGGAAAGTGTTATCTTCAGTTGCGTATTTTGTGTCAGCTGCACCCTTATGTACCCTTCACTAACCCATAACACAATAACATATGCACTTGTTATCATAAAACTGGATCATGTGGCAGGTCCCTGGCAGTTTGTTCAGAATGTTTGCTCTCTGATCTGAGTAATTCTAGCCCTATTGCTCTCGCCTAGCATTCTTCACTCTGGCTTAAAGTTGGCAATCTAATCATTTTTCCAGTTGTGGGCTCTGGCTCTATCTGAGACAGCTTCTTTCAACTTAGTACTGATGGGTAACTGCTCTGGCAGTACCCACCTTTTAGGTAGGCATCTCACCATCCCGTCTCAGGTTTGCCAGTGATCATGCCTGTGCAGTGGTGAGTTGTAGACCTGAATGTTTTTCTGGGTGACATCCCTCTTAGTCCACATCTTCCCAGTTTTAAAAATCTCCTTTAGATATTTTTATTGCAGGTGGGTTTTTATGATCACTCTTGAGTCCATATTTACTACCTGCATCCCTGCCCCTTCTCTCCTTTTTGCACTGTATCACTGGATTTGGAACATAATTTGCCATATTGGATTAGACCAGTGGTTTGTCTAATGCAGTATCACACCTGCAAACAGGCAGTACCAGAGACTTCAGAGAAAGGAGCAGGAAATGTATAAACCTCTCCCAATGGGAGAATTTCTTTCTAATCCCCATTAGCTTGTGGTTGACTTATACTTTGAAACATGAAGGTTTATTTTGGTATATATATTTTTAGTTTTATCTGATGCAATGTGTATGTTCTTGTTATCCAGATGAATGTTGAGGGTGACATCCTGATTCCAGTCAAGTAAATAGCAAAACTCCCATTGACTTCAGTGGGGCCAGGAATTTACTGCAAGTCTTTTTAACTGCTTTGGACTTGTGTGCATAACCCTACTAATAGATTTATATTCTTAAGACTTAGGCTTTGTATCCTTGCAGTTTCTACTGTGTAGTCCCCTCCACTCAATAATGTTATCTCAGTAGACGCTATGGAATTTTTCAGATATAACAATGTTCTCTTATGCTTGTGATCTATTCTGTGCTTTCTGTATAGTGTCCCATTGCTTTTTGTCACTCCACTATGTTTAGGAAATGACCATTATGTCAAAGTCCTCTTCCATTGCCAGGCATTCCAGTTCTACCTATTTTAGCTTTTAAGCATCTCACATTAGTATATAGACATTTAAAACATTTATTTTTGGCTGCGTGCCTATTTTTCTTTTAACTCCCTTGTCTGATATGCGGATACTATTCCAGAACGTATCTCTTTGATTTCTGCCTGTCTTTCATCCATTTCATCTGTTGTTGATCTATCCTTGGCTGCTGGGTACAGAGTTATCTTTTTATTAATGTTTCTGAATGTTAGAAGGTGGTTTTTAGTGTAACACAGAGCCCAGAGTGTCTTGGCAAAGAGGATGCTTTATCAATAATATTATCACTACCCACCTCTGTTGATTTGCTTTACAACTTCTTGTCAACTTGGCCAGTAGAAGGGAGGTCCTATTTTAGCAGGAATTTTATTGACCCCTAAATGACCATTTGTTTTGTCTTCAAACACAGAAGTCGGTATCTGAAGTATTAAGCTATCAGGCACAGGTTCTATTCAGACAGTGCCGTTAATCCCATGATGCCTTGCCTCAAGTCTAAGGATCTCAGACCTGATTTGCAATGAACTTTACAAAACTGGACCTGAATTTGGGATGGATTTTTAACTCCACTAAGGATGGACAATGCTGCCTATCCAGGCTTTAGCTCTGATGTGGACTTTTCATCTTTTTAAGCACTGTTCACTTCTTAGTAGCGGACCATGAGCGGTATCAATCCAGGGAAGAGGCCATGCCAGTTATCACGTCTCTCTGTTTATCAGAGAGCTGGTCTATCACAGCCATTTACTACTTGGTCTTTTTTATAGTCCTCTCCGTATTATCAGAGGCAGGGTTTTTTAACTGAGGTCAGGGCCCGTCACAGGGTAGTTTGGCTTAGTGGTTAGATCCGGGGGGGTGAACTCAAGGTCTCAGTCAGTAGTTAGGCCAAGGGTCAATCCAGAGTCAGTCACTGGAATTAGGGTGAGGAAGAAGGAACCAGGAGTGGTAATGAGAGCAAGGAGTGGGAACCCAGGCAAGGAGCGAGGGACTTGGTCTCAGAGATCTGGTCAATAGCAGGCCTAGCAATTAGTTCAGGGGTGGGCAAACTTTTTGGCCTGAGGACCACATTGGGGTTCCAAAAGTGTTTGGAGAGCCGATGGAGTGTATTAAATTGCTCCCCGTAGGAATGTGCTTACGGTGTACTACTTATGGCTGCCAGTCCTGGTGTTCTGTAAGTAGCACATTCCTACGGGGAGCAATTTAATACACTACACCCAGCAGCTTTCACAGCTGCGCTTCCCGGCAGGAGCTCGCAGCCCCGCTGCCAGGAGCGCTGGCGGCATGGCGAGATGAGGCTGCGGGGGAGGGGGGACAGCAGGGGAGGGGTTGAGGGCTAGCTTCCCTGGCTGAGAGCTCAAGAGCCGGACAGGACGGTCCCGTGGGCTGGATGTGGCCCGTGGGCCTAGTTTGCCCACCTCTGAACTAGTTGCTCAGACATGGGATGGGACAGGAGTAGGAAGCTGAGTCAGTGGGTGTAGTTTCTGGCAGCAGGGTCTTAGCTGCATTTTCGTTGTCTGACATTGCAGTGTGATGGCACAGAGGGTGAAGTTCTAGCTCGGTAACCCTACAGACCTGGGTTCAAGACTCTCCACACCTGATCAGTACAACAACAGTATACGTGAATGATTTATTCAGTCCCCAGTGCTATGTTTGACATTGTGCAAGACTCAAAGCAGCTTAAAATCTAGTCAGTCTAGTCATCCATTGTGGTATCAAATGGCATACATCCCCAAACCCCTGGAAAAATGTCCCTGATATGTACGCACCGCAGCATGTATTCTGCTAGGCGTGTTGGGTAGAGCTTCATATTTGGTAAGAAAATTAGTTGCTAATAAAGCACAGTGGTGTGCATATCTGCAACGTTCCAGGCCACATGAAGACAACCAGTTCCTATAACAGCACCCCAGGTTATGGTCAGGTGCTGTTTGCCACTTTGACAGTCACAGAATACAACTCCAGAGCTTGCTCTTATTTCTGTTGGCACCCCTCATTCCACCTCAGCCTATCGTGCATATGAGAAACTTGAGATCCAGTGTGCACAAGAATGTCATGAAGAACACTTGAAATTTTACAGGATAGATACATCCCATTCACAACGATGCCGACTGTAGCCTTGACATGCTGAATAATTAAGACTTCCATTACGGTGATTCATTATTGTTGCTTTGCCACAGCAGCAATTCCATCCACTTTTAAAGTAAGCACAATCCTCCCCTCCCCACCCCCCCCCACGATATTCCCAGTAGGGTAAAGCTGTGTGCCACCCACTCTATTAAAAATGCAATAGACACACAAATCCATGGTAAAGTGTCATAGGGCACATCTACACTGGCAAAGTTACAGTGCCGGCAGTCACAGCGCCGCTCAGAGAGCGCCGAAGAAAAACTGCTGTCGTGTGTTCACACTGCGCAGGCAGCTGTCAATGGCGTGTTCACACTTGCAGCGCTATGGGAATGGTGCATTCTGGACAGCTATCCCATTGAGCACCTCTTTCTCTTCTGCCGCTAAGACTTGTGGGAAGGCGGAGAGGGTTGCAGGGAATCCTGGGTCCAGTCCCAATGCCCTGTGATGCATTGCTTCGCATCCCAGCAAACCCTGTGCTTCCATCCACATTTGGCACCATCTTTCAACAGTTTGTGTACTGCATGCCCTGCCTCTTTCAGGCTGCAGGAATGGATCCCGAACTGCTGACCAGTATGCTACCCGCTCTGACCAACACGTCATGAGTGGCAGTGGAGTTATTCCTTAAACTACAAAGGCAAGAGGAGTGCAACGTTTATCTCGCCACATGTAGTAGCTATGACACGAGATTGCTTGTGGTTTTCACGGAGGTGCTGACCACTGTGGAACGCTGCTTTTGGGCTTGGGGAACAAGCACTGAGTGGTGGGATCACATCATGATGCATGTCTGGGATGATGAGCAGTGGCTGCAGAACTTTCACATGAGGAAAGCCACATTCATGGGACTGTGTGATGAGCTCACCTCAGCCCTGCGGCACAAGGACACGAGAATGAGAGATTCCCTGTCATTGGAGAAGCGCGTGGCGATTGCACTGTGGAAGCTGGCTACTCTAGGCTGCTACCGATCGGTTGCTAACCAGTTCGGAGTGGGAAAGTCGACCTTTGGACTTGTGTTGATGGAAGTCTGCGGGGCCATTAATTGCATCCTGCTCTGAAAGACCATGACTCTCAGCAACGTGTGTGACATTGTGGCTGGCTTTGCACAAATGGGCTTCCCTAACTGCGGATGGGCGATAGATGGCAGACACATTCCAATTCTGGCGCCAGACCACCTAGCCACAGAGTACATTAATTGCAAGGGGTATTTCTCAGTGGTCCTCCAGGACCTTGTGGATCACCATGGATGTTTCACAGACATTAACACAGGCTGGTCTGGAAAGGTACCTGACGCATGCATCTTTCGGAACACTGGCCTGTTCAGGAAGCTGCAAGCAGGGACTTTCTTCCCGGACCAGACGATCACTGTAGGGGAAGTCGAAATGCCCATTGTGATCATTGGCAATCCCGTCTACCCCTTGATGCTGTGGCTTATGAAGCCATCCACGGGGCAACTTGACAGCAGCAAGGAGTGGTTCAACAACAGGCTGAGCAAGTGCAGAATGACTGTGGAGTGTGCTTTTGGCCATTTAAAAGCCCGCTGGCAATGCCTGTATGGGAAGCTGGACATGGCCGATGACAATATTCCTATGCTCGTAGCCTCAGGCTGTACGTTCCATAATATTTGTGAAGGGAAGGGTGAAAGCTTCACTCAGGGCTGGACCGCAGAGGCTCAGTGTCTGGAGTCTGAGTTTGAACAGCCAGAGACGAGGGCTATTGGAGGGGAACAGCGCGGGGCCATAAGGATCAGGGATGCCTTGAGGCAGCAAGCCACTAATATTTGTTGCTGTGCTTGGGATTGTAGTGCTTGTAATGCTAGGAAGTGATTGGTGCACATGATGGAAGAAGGGGCCTTAACATAATTGTATGTTGCTTTGCAGTGCTCTTTTTGCTTTCACTTAGAATCATAGAAGATTAAGGTTGGAAGGGACCTCAGGAGGTCATCTAGTCCAACCCCCTGCTCAAAGCAGGACCAATCCCTAAACAGATTTTTACCCCAGTTCCCTAAATGGCCCCCTCAAGGATTGAACTCACAACCTTGGGTTTAGGAGGCCAATGCTCAAACCACCAAGCTACCCTCCCCCCCAACCACTTAATAGAATAAAGATTGCTTTCAAATCAACACAATTCTTTTATTGAAAGACAACAACCGGAGGAGAGAGTCAAACGAAAAAATTCATTAGCAGGGAGGGGGATGGGGGAAGGGAAGGTATCAAGAGGAGGAGGGGTCCCGAGATGGCTACAGATTTACGTATATCCAGGGATTATCTATCCAACCTTCTCCTTTGGAGTACAGTGCAGTGGGTGCTGTACTTCAGCAGGGCCAAACTGCAGAGAGATGGGTGTTGAGTGCAGTGGGTAGTGGGAGTCCTCACTGCTAGACTGTGAGGAGAAAGGAGTGGAATGCTGCAGGTAGAGAGTGGAGCCAGGAGGTTGATAAGTGTGTTGGCGGTGTGGGGAGGTGCATGGGAAAGAGTTTTGTGACAGTGGCTGCAGGGGAGGGTGGGCGCGGAGCTGCCCGGTTTGAAGAGCTAGTATCACCTGGAGCGTGTCCACTCGGCGCTCCATAATGTTTAAGAGCTGCTCCGAGGCTTCTTTTTGGTGTGCCGCGTTCTCCTTTTGGTCCCTCTTCTCGCTGTCCCGCCACTCCTTCAGTTCCTGTTTCTCGGCGGTGGAGTGCATCATAACCTCATGCAGAAAGCCCTCCTTACTTCTTCATGGCTGCTGTCTAATTCTGTGCAGCTGTCCTGCTGCCAATAAGGGAGGCTGGCCTCCCAAGGTCATCTCTGTGAAGTTTAAATGCAGCATTTTACAGAAGCAGTATTGTTTGCAACACTGATTCAGTGCTTTAAAACACAGCCAGTTCTCACACACCTGTCACTAACTGGCTGACCCCAGGCAAGCACACATGAGCCACAAGCCCCCCAAAATGGTGAGTAGCCGCAGGGGCAGAGTGAATCACTCTTCCTGGACACTGGGCACGTGGCTCTTGGGGAGAGCCAGCACTGTACGGGGGGCTTGATAATCATTCCTGTCCCCGCACTTTCCACAGGATGTGATCATTATGGAAGATATCTCACTGCTGAGTGTGAGCAGGGAATCAAGGGAGGGTCTTCTCCAAGCCTGCGGCTTCCGTCCTGGCCTCTATGCAGCTCAGCTGTGTGCAGCAATGGTTGTGTGATTTCCCCCCCTCCACCATGGCACAGTGGCACGGGAAAGTTACCGTTAATGGGGCAAGGAACAAAGCAGCTCTGCCGAGGAACCTGTGGCAATGGATTGCCCAGTATCTCCACGAGAGTTTCCTGGGGATCTCTGAGGCAGATTCCCGTGAAGTAAGAGAGTCAATCAACAGCCTGTTCTGCCACTCAGACTAGGCATGCGGTGGGAGACAAGCCTGATTTCTGCAACCCTCCTGCCCCCAACAAATCGCTTCAGCAATTGCGAAAATCAGATCCACTTACCTGGGGCCTCCTCTCCTGTTTGCGTTTCACCAAGATCTGACAGCCGTGACTGGCTAGGCTCCTCCGGGGTAGAAAAGAGCTTCTGACTGCATGCATCTCTGGCCTCCCAGTCATCCTCTGCCTCTGGGTCCCCCTCTTCATCCAAGATTTCCTCCTCCTGGCTCAGTCCATTCTCGACTGGCAATGAAGCCAATGAAGTATCCACCAGGGACTTTGCAGTGGAGGTGGGATCACCACCGAGTATCGTGTCCAGCTCTTTGTAGAACCAGCAGCTAGTGGGCGCAGCACCAGAGTGGCGGTTTGCCTCCTGTGCCTTGTGGTAGGCATTCCACAGGTCCTTCACTTTGACCTGCACTGCAGTGTGTCCCGGTCATGGCCCCTTTCTGTCATGCATTGTGAAATCTGTCTGTAGGTATCATAATTCCTATGGCTGGAGCGCAGCTGTGACTGCACTGCCTCCTCTCCCCAAATACTGATGTGGTCCAGCAGCTCGGCATTGCTCGAAGTGGGGGATCTCCTGGTGCGTGGAGCAGGCATGGCCGCCTGGAAAGATGCGCTGAGACCACTGCACACATCACCGAGCAAACAGGAAGGGGATTTTCAAATTTGCAAAGGAATTTACAGGGTGAGCATGACAGTTGGTCACCTGAGGGCAGGGCAGTAGAGTTCAAACCAATGACCAGAGTGGTGAGATCAGGCATTGTGGGACACCTCCCCAAGGCCAGTCACAGCGCTGTAAATCACCATGGTGCCTACTCTGGCACTGTAGCGCTGTAGCCCCGGCGCAGAAAGCTGTACACCTCTCGTCGGGGTGGTTTTTTTTAGAGCACTACAACTGTGTCGTTTCTGTGCAGTAAGTGGCTTTGCAGTGTGTACACCTCAGGAGTTACTGCACAGAAACTTGCCCGTGTAGATGGGGCCAGAGTTGGACTTTGACCTCATTGTCAGAGTTTGGTGTTGTATGTTTGTTCTTAAAATATGCATGTGTGTATTTGTATAAAACTGACAATAATGCGCACACACTACTGTAAAACTAAGGTTGCATGGAAAACACTTGGAATTAATCCTTGCTTGTCAGGAACACATTTTACGATATCCAGGGAAAGCAGTTACCTTCTACTTTCTTCCAGTTGAATGCCTGAAAGATGACCCAGGGAAAACCTAGCAAATGCCTGCTGCATTAAATAAAGAGCTTACCCCATGCCTTTAAATCACTCATAGCTCACTTTTTATGATGCAGTTATGAATGATGTTCATTTTACATTTTGTAATTAGACGGCAGAACAAATGGTGAAGCTTGCGCATAAAGTGATGTGCCCATTAGAGTAAGCCACAGTGTGTGCTACTCAGGGGCTGCTCTAGCAATTTCGCCATCCCAATCACGGCGGCACGCCGCGGGGGGCGCTCTGGCGGTCGCCGGTCCCGCGGCTCCAGTGGACCTCCTGCAGACGTGCCTGCGGAGGGTCCACCGGAGCCGCGGGACCAGCGGACCCTCAGCAGGCATGCCTGCGGGAGGTCCACCGGAGCCGCGGGACCAGCGGACCCTCAGCAGGCAAGCCTGCGGGAGGTCCACCGGAGCCGCGGGACCAGCGGACCCTCAGCAGGCATGCCTGCGGGAGGTCCACCGGAGCCGCGGGACCAGCGGACCCTAAGCAGGCATGCCTGCGGGAGGTCCACCGGAGCCGTGGGACCAGCGGACCCTCCACAGGCATGCCTGCGGGAGGTCCACCGGAGCCGCCTGCCGGCGACCGGCAGAGCGCCCCCTGTGGCATGCCGCCCCAAGCACACGCTTGGCGTGCTGGGGCCTGGAGCCGGCCCTGGTGCTACTTAGTGTCTGCTCACTAGAATGTGGAGGTTTGTTCCCATTAAATGCTTTGTAAGGAAATGGGGCAGGCAGCCACAAAAATTCACCAAACCCTTTTATCAGAGTATGTCCCACTGTGTCCTCCTGCAGCTTGGGTTGTGGTCAGATTTCACAAACTAAACAGGGTTTGGGCTAGGTGTGGAGAACGTCATGGAAGATTCTGCAGAAGGTGATGGTGCTGCTGGAGGAGTGCCATTCTTCCTTCTGAGGTGATGCGGAATCAGTGGCTCAGCCTAGCATTAGGGAGCACTGTGCTGCTGGAGGCTGGTGAAGTCTTTCAGATGAGACATCCAACAGAGGTTCAGAGCGTCTGTGGTCACCAAAGATCCCATGGCACTTTTAGTCAGAGAATGGTGTTAACTCTGATATCCTAATCAAATTTAAACATGCAATAATTACAGTCCAACAACCTATATTTCCCCTGCAGTTTCAATTGGATATGGAATTCTGCATTCCTGTCTTACTGCTGTGCTGTTTCCTTTGTACTATTAAACAAGTGCTGCATTCCAATGCAAAGGTGACTTCATTTCATTTGTAAATGAGGTACCTTTTTCTACTTCACAGGATGTTATGAGACTTCTTTAATGTTTGTAAAATGATTGATGTTACTGTAATGAAAGATTCTATAGAAATGCAAAGTACTATTATATTTTTTACTTATAAAAACTGAAAGGTAAAGTAGGAGAAACAAAAGGAGGAATATTAATTGATCTTCAGAATATGCAGTAGATTTCTAAGGTTTCCTTGATGTGAAAATCCACCTTCAGAAAGAACATTTTCCTGCAAGCGAAGTGAGGGAGCCTGCCATGCTGTTATGGGAACAGAGCTGGTTGGGGCTGAGATGCCACAGAATATTGTCTTTGCTAGATAGCGAAGCCGCCAGGTGGACACGCTTTCCCTTTTAAAGTAGGTAGGAAAAATGAGTGGAAAATACATCTATTGTAGAGTTGCTTGTTGAATGAGGGTCTTTTCACACATCACCCATTTGAAGAGAGTTTATCTGACTTTTGCCTTACGTCTGGACAGGCGAAAGCACCAGCTGACAGGCAGAAGTTATTGCTGAGGACACTTATGATTCAGAGTTTATCTGCAAGACACAATAAAAGGACAGCTCAGAACTTTGTGCATGCGCTTGCGCTCTCTCTCTCTCTCTTTGAATTCTTTAGTTTTTCCTGCCTGTCCTAATATTAATCTGCCTGTTTCACCAGTCATCTATTTATTCCCCGTCTATGCTATATGTCTTTTTACTTGCAGCTTCAGTTCCATAAAGGCTATATAGTGTCATATGGCAAATACAGAATGAGCCAATGCTATTTTCTTCTCTCCTCCATGCTGCTTCTCCTTCATTAACTTCTCTATTCTTTTTCTCCTCTTCCTCTTCTCTCTCCATTGCCTTCAGATTTCTACTTTTTAATAAATATTTGTATCCACTGAAGATTTATTTTTTGTGGTTGAGAGTCCACTGCTAGAAATGCAACACTCCTATTCGTCCGACACTGATCATGACTATCCCTCCATAACTGGCAGGCTTCACATCTTTAAATCACTATATGTTGGTGGTAATGAATTCTTAGAGCTACTAGGAGAGTTAAAGCTCCAGTGCCACTACTGTATTTACCAACAGACCCACAAACAACTTGCAGCACATGTGCAGATCCCCGATGGAATCTCACCTTGCCCTTTGCCATCATGGTGTTAGTTTGGTGCTATACATCCATCCTTCCATTATGGTGTTCTTTGTCCATCTCTGGTTAAATTTAGCTCAAATTTAAATTTAGCCTGGTTGTATGAATCAGGATCAGAAGTCATGGTGAGTCTGACTGGTCTATGGGCCAGATTCCTATACCCTTACTCATATTGAATAGCACTCTGCACACAATCAGTGGTCCTACTGATTTCAGTGGACTACTTGCGGAGTAATCTATTCAAGAATGAGAATAAAAGTATCAGAATCTGAACTCTTATCTTCTTGCATGCAGAATTTGGAGTTGTCAGCCCTCATTTTCCTTGGAATTCAGCTAGAATAAAGAATCGGTCTAATCCACGTCTCATTCTCTCCATGAGACCAAAATACTTGCTGTGCTTATGATTAAGACTCTCCCAAAGAATTCTCAACCAAACATTTCTTGTTACATCACAGCCCCATCATTCATGCTAGAAAATACATCCCCTTGTACTGCTTTGGTATTAGACAGAAACCTTTGAGAAGAAACACATGAGGGTGAAAAATGTTGAATGGGAGTCAGTTGACTACCCTCCTGCTCCCATCCCCAGCAATGCTGCAGTACAAACGTCACAGTCCTAGAATTGTATGTTCACATATTGCACTGCTGCCACCAAGCAGATACACCTTTTCCCAGCATCACCGCACTCACTGTCCCCTTTTTTCTGGGGCAGAGAGGGGGAAATGTTAGCAGCATTTAAGACTGGCATTTGTGCTGCTTTCAGGGTTGTGTTTTGTCAACTACTTTCTGAGCTGCAGTCTTTTTGCATAACAAATCCACAAGTTCAGGGGGAATGAGGGAGAGAAGAGTGTTTCAATGATTAATACCACTGCAGGGCACCAGGATGTCAGATCCCAGCTGCCGAAGAGGAAGAAATAATCCTTTGCTTTTAGGAGAATAAAGAGGAAAGATTCGGACCACCTTTCTGCTGCATTACCCCACAGGCTGAGGGCTGGATTTTTAAAGATATTTAGGCACTTAAGGATGCAGATGGTTGTTGCATGAGATTTACAAAATGCTAAATTCACATTTACTACAATGGGAGTTAGCTGCCTAGGTGCTTTTGAAATCCCAGTAGGCGCCTAGCTGCATCTTTAGGCACATAAATACCTTTACAAATCTGCCCCTCAGCCCTTATTTATTCCTTTGGAAGTCGTTGTTGAAGCCATATAGCAGCTACAGAATTTGGGAATGCCTGTGACTTAAGAGAAAGGTGGCCGCATTTGGTGGTGAGGATTCAGCAGTGACCACTGGTTATTTCATTGCCTTAAAAGCAGCATCACAAAAATCCAGCAGAGTTACCTGGAAAAAAGAATAAAATGGGGCAGATCTTTGGCTGTGTAAATTGGAGCGGCGCTAGTGAAATCAATGGAGCTATGCCTTGTTACACCTGCTGAGACTCTTGCTCACAGTAGGGATGAAAGGAACAGACCTGTCTAAAATTATAGACATGTGACAGCATTGATTTAAACAAATACCTCTTTGTACGTGTAGTCAGCAGATCAAAGAGACAAGAAAGGGCTTTTGAGTTTCCATTTCTTTTGTACTACAGCAATTTTCTCATGAAATAGTTGGGTCAAAGGTTAAATTTGTGAGCTGTTAGGACCTCAGTGCTACCTCTACGGGTTCTCCTGCCCTCATCAAAGCAGCAAATCTCTTCCCCCTACTCCACTCCGTCCACATAGCCCCAGTTAGAAAACATTTTGCTGCTCCCTTATACGTTGCAAGCTGGTTCATAGAGCCAGGCTTTCTCCTTCCCAAAGGGCTTTAACTTACGTTGTTAAAAGAATCAACTAACCAGATTTTGGATCTGAAGAACCAAATTAATTAGTGGCGCGCAAGTTAGACTTCCTGCGATAATTTCTGCTTTCAGTTACATTAATATAATAGAGAGTAACACCACTGAAGTCGATAAAGCTACTCCAGATTTCCATCAGTGTAAATGAGAGGAAAATATGGCTCCTTTACACTAGTTTTAGATCTACTTATGCACACCAGGTATGGGGGGCTAGTTAAACTTACGTGCCAGTTAGAAGGTGGAAGCTAAAATCGGTAGGAGACTGTTTTAACTTGCACTTCCTTCCATCATCTCAGCAGGTAAGCTTCAGCAGTTTGGACTCCTGTACAATCAGGAGGTAGGTGTAAGTAGGCCTAAGGGAGGCTGAGCGTAAGGGGAGGTAACCTGTGCAATATTGCCAGCCCCAGATGTTCAAAAATCATGAGTCAGGCTCACCAAAAATGAGATTGACGTTACAATCATGAGATTGTGTAAAAATAATAGATGTGGTGGTCTTTTTATTTGCCTTCTGCTTTAGGGTGAGTCTTTATGGTGCACTGCAGTCACACTTGGAAGCTTTCCCCACAGCAATGAGGGCTAGAAATGTACTTTTTCTTTAAGAATGAAGGCTGAAATCATCACGTATCCACTTGACTCCAGGAGCTGGGGCTTTAAGGAACACAGTAATTGTCATGAGAGTCATGACAAAATCATGAGAGTTGGCAACACTGCCGTGCACATCATCCCTGAGCTGCATTTATTTAACCAGTTTGTGCAGTTTCCATTTCTGCTCCTGCACTTTGTCTGGATATGGACAGGCTTTGTGGGCTAATAGGTGATGTTGCTATAACAGGGGCAAAAATTGGTGTGTGACATAAACCCAGCTATTGTCCGAGCCACAAGAGTCTTTCCCTCTGGCACCTTTCCCCAAGACACTGCTGATCTGCTTAACTCTCGGACAGAAAACAGAACAGGAGTACTTGTGGCACCTTAGAGACTAACAAATTTATTTGAGCATAAGCTTTCGTGGGCTACAGCCCACTTCATCTGATGCATGCAGTGGAAAATACAGTAGGAATATATATATATATATATATATATATATATATATATATACACACACACACACACAGAGAACATGAAACAATGGGTATTACCATACACACTGTAACAAAGTGATCAGTTAAGGTGAGCTATTACCAGCAGGAGAGAAAAAAACTTTTTGTAGCGGTAATCAAAATAGTCCTTTTGCAGCAGTTGACAAGAAGTTGTGAGGAACGCGCGGTGGGGGTGAGGGAATAAACATGGGGAAATAGTTTTACTTTGTGTAATGGCCCATCCACTCCCAGTCTTTATTCAAGCCTAATTTAATGGTGTCCATTTTGCAAATTAATTCCAATTCAGCAGTCTCTCGCTGGAGTCTGTTTTTGAAGGTTTTTTGTTGTAATATTATTGTACTCTCGTTAGAGTGTGTCTGGTAACACCCATTGTTTCATGTTCTCTGTGTGTATATATATGTATATCTTCCTACTGTATTTTCCACTTCATACATCCGATGAAGTGGGCTGTAGCCCACGAAAACTTATGCTTAAATAAATTTGTTAGTCTCTAAGGTGCCACAAGTACTCCTGTTCTTTTTGTGGATACAGACTAACACGGCTGCTACTCTGAAACCTCTCCGACAGAAAATATCCAGCCCGAGTTAGGAAAGCCTTGGGGTTTTTTGGTTGATGTTTAGTCTTTTTCTTTTAATGGCTTGGTTAATCATTTGATGTCTGCAGGCTCTAATGCACCTGGCTGTTTCTGTTCCCGATTCCATGGCCATCTGAAGCTGTTCATGGGTGGGATAAAAACAAAACCAAACAGCTGGCTCTGCGGCTTTGCATGTACGTAGATGCAGTCTGCCCAGAGAGGCACAAATTCTGTTCCTCGTTAATTCATTAAAACTCCACTGCAGACCCTGAGCGTCTGCAGTAACATTAGAGAATCAATACTACTCTGCACTTTCTCCGCCAAGGTTCATTTTCTGAGCTGTAGTTTGTTTACGCATAGGGTAACGCTGACCTAGTCTGAAGGGGAAAAATAATTAATCTGCCCCTCACTTTCCTCCCCACCCCTCTGTGCTATTCCTAAAGACAAACTTTATTTGCAGATTAACGATGAAATGAAAACAATATTTCTCTTGGCATTCAGCAGCTGGAAGATGGAGATGGGGATAGATTTTATTTAATCTGGCCTCCCATCCTGCAGGATACTGGATTCCTTGAATTGCCAGGATTCAGTCCTGGCAGAATTTTAGCCCTCTTCTTCCTTCCAAGCCCCCAGCCACATACCGAATTGGAAAGCT
Organism: Mauremys mutica; assembly: GCF_020497125.1. NCBI lineage: Eukaryota > Metazoa > Chordata > Testudines > Geoemydidae > Mauremys > Mauremys mutica. Next base: position 111,162,197 of record NC_059075.1, on the reverse strand, counting down.
CTTCACTGCCATGATGAATATTACTGCCCACAGGCTACAGCTTTCCCCTATCCATCTAAGAAGTAGTCACTTAGTGCTAAAGACAGGAAAGCTGCCTAAAGAAATTGATTGCTGGCGTGTGCAGCCTTCTTCGGAGGAAGGCAGCAATGAATACAGATGAGGAGGAGGATGGGATTTCCTTGTGGGGAGAGAATCCTTCAATGTACAGGGGATTTACTGAAGGCAAGTGACTCACAGGTGCACCTTGAAAATAGTAGGCTTAAAAGAGGTGCTGTGCAGGAAGAAGAGATGGGAATATGGATTGGTAGCAGATGGAAGGGGTGCTGAAACACAAAGGCAAGGTAGACATTAATATGTTACTAATCAGCATGTATGTGATGCCATGTTTTATCGGAAGATTTCGACATGGGAGACAACAACACTGCATGTGTCCATGTGCGTTAGTGTTAGGACCCTGGGCCGGCTGGCTGGACTCATTTTACGGGGGTACGTTCTTAGCAGAGCTTCTAGTGTTTCTGTCATAATCTGAAGGTCTTGAGTTTTGCCTTAGAGAGCACAGCACTTCCCCCACCCCCCGTGTTATGCAAGAGATCAGACACTAGACGCTAACGAACCCTTCTAGCCCAAAACCAAAACTATTAATTTAATTGACATAACAATATTTAATACTAGTTAACTAGCGGGTGGGTCTGGATGGAAAGCACCAGTCAGCTCTGACTGAATTATTTCCATTGATATTCAGATGTCATCTAATTAATGGCTGTTCAACCAGAGAGAAATATCCTAATGAAAAAAACTTCTGTCTCTAGCTTTTCAAGCTCTCCACAGACAGATGTGCGTAAAACTGCGTCTCTTTGAGCTCGTACCCAGCTACTACTCCGATCTTGACCTCCTCTTGTTCCGCTTCCCTTGACTTTCCCTGGTGACAGAGCTACTCTTTCCCCTTGTGTTTCCTTGTTATACATGCTGTCTCCCTCCTTCTCCCTCAGCAAATTCCTCTCCAGTTATCTTGCCTTAAAACTTTACTGTTCCCTTTTTATGATTGGCTCATGACACAGTGTTTTATAATCCTCTGCAGTGAGGATTTTATATAAAATTAATCGTATTCTTTACTCCCATCTGACTTTTGACCCCCCACAATTTTCCCTTTTGTTCCTTGACCTTTTAACATATTCAGTTGTACAGAAATAAACTCCAACCTGAGTGTGCATCATGCACTCCAGAGAAGATGATATATGGACTTTTTTTTTAATCTCTAGCAAACTATTCTTACATTCTGTGCAGCATGGATTGATTTTGTTATCTTTCACTTCTCTTCTAGACTGCTTCTTTGGGATCAATCTTATCTCCTATAACTTTTCTGGTACTCTCTATTTTTTTCTAGCCACTTGATTGGATCTGACGTGGGAATTGCTGTACAGTGATAGTGTAATTTCATACTCTACTTTCAGATGCAGCATAGTTTTCTGTGAGATTTTAAAAGTGTTTGCCATGCTGTGAGCCAATCATTCAGATGGAAATAAGAATGCCCCAATTTAAGTCATAGGAATGAATGTTATAACTACCAGAAGGTCCTATGATGGGCAGAGAATTTAACTTAGGGTGACCAGACAGCAAATGTGAAAAATCGGGACAGGGGTTGGGGGGTAATAGGAGCCTATATAAGAAAAAGACCCCAAAATCGTGACTGTCCCTATAAAATCGGGACATCTGGTCACCCTAATTTCACTAATATTTCAACAGATCTGGCTTACATTTTTATTCTACCTTGCTGGGTATAGAACCAGGCATGTAAATGTTTCCAGGTACCTTGCAGTAAGCAGTGCATGTATGATCTCTCTCTCTTGTATGCAGACATCAGAGCTTGATGTCCAGGTTCCTTAACCAGAGGACAGCCCTGTTTCAAGGGAGGGTAGGCATGGTGAACTACCCTCCAAATGTCAGGATGAGCACTCTCCCATCACATGAGTTATTGTCTGCAGCGCCGCCCCACAGTCACTTAGTGGCTGGAAACCAGGCCAAGCCAGTGCCTAGTTGTGGCAACTCTGGAAGAGTCAGAGAGGAGCCTGGTCCAGGCTCTACGATGACAAGAAGACAAGGGCAAGCGATGGACTCATGAATGTATTTAGTTTGTTAGACTCTTTCTCACTGATGCTTCCACTCTGTAAGGAGGTAGTTTTCACTCACTGGCAGCGCTGATCATCTGTATAAGCTGCTGCAAGTTATTCCTTGTAGGCCAATGGTTTGGTTCATTCAAGAAATGATTAACAATCGAAGCTTTATCCTGCAAATTGGGGAGAAAATCAGTCGCCTTAAATGCCTCTGCAGTGGTCTTCCACAAGGGTCACTCTTGGTTACTCTTTTGTTCAATGTATTATATACAGATAACCTTCCTGAAAGACAGGCCAAGAAGTATGTGTATGCTGATGACATCTGTATTGTTGACACTAGAAATACTTCCACAAGATTGAAGGGAATCTCAACCAATACATGGATACTTTGACCACTTACTTCCAGCAAAGGAGACTAATTCTCATTGAAATCAAGGCAGAGGCACTACTTTCCCTCTAAACAGTCGTCTTGCCAATCAGCCCATCTTGGTCCATGCCCAAGTAGGGCTACTGCCATTCTATCTGGTTGTCACATACCTGGGAGTAAAACTCAATTATAGCCTGACATACTGGCCTCACCTGGAACACTTGAAAGTGAAGATCTATAAATTTAGCTTGTCAACACGGAGCTGAATGCAGCCACTTGTGTTATTAGTGGATGCTTGAATTATACAGAAACATCCAATCTGTATGTGCTTCTGCACATGGCTGTATCAGACCTACTGTTAAGTCTCCTTGGAGAGCTGTAACAGATGAAACCATCCTATTACATCTCTGACTGACTGATGTCCCATTCTCAGACAGGAAACAACACTCAATGCCAATTTGAAGGTCTGCTCGTAATTCAGAGGGGAAATCTATTCCTACCGATGGGAGTGTCACACCATGGCTGATCTCTCAACACCCCTTTGCTATGGCACCTCACACACTCTTAGGCAAGAGGACTACTGGCACTTTCCCATGCATGGACGATCAGCGATGTATGGTATGACCATAGGATATGTTCTGCAGTATGCTTTAGTGATTGGAAATGGTGTGGATTTGGGTGTAAGGTTATATGGTCTTTTAAAACAACCGCAATACAAAGTTTTGGTGCAAGGGGCCTAATCTTCATGTCTGGCTACGCTGTGCTTAGTACTGGAGTGGGGAGGGCAAAGGTGGCTGTATTTTGCTTTATGCCCTCTACCCCTCATCCTCAGGGCGTCTCTAAATTACATGCAGCTGCAAGAGCCCCTTAGTGGCTGTCCTGGCAACTAGGGATGGCCAGAGCTCAGCACTGCTCCAGCCACATCCCCTTTCCTCTGGCCATGCTCCTCTTTAAGCAGGAGAAACGAGACTCAGAGTGAAAATAAACAATCTTTCCATCCTTTTCTAAGCATTTATAGTTCCTGTTTCAAGGAAGGTAAAATCAATAGTATATTAAGAACTGAAGACAGGGCCTGAGCCAAAGCATATTGAAGTAATTGGAAAGAATCTAATTGACTTCAGTGAGCTTTGGATCAGGCTCTGCTTCTGCATCCAGAACTACTAAGTAAAAAGTGGGGAAAGGGACAAAAAAACCCAAGTGCAGATAGTTTGGCTCTTGCCAATGGTATTTGTCTTTTTCTTTTGATACGTCTTTGCTTTAGCTGCACTGTTTAGTTCCCCCACCTCGACCTTGCCGTCAGCATTCTCTACAAGCCATCACGTGCCATACCAGGCTTTGCTGACTACCTAAGCTAGGCTGGAATAGCTTGTTACTTGAGCTGGACTGCAATGCAACTGTAACACCCATCGTATATGCCTTCTGGAGAAAATGCTTTCTGATGGTGGGAGGATTGCAGCATTTTATGCCTACTTTGTGTTTACTGTGTAGTGGTGCAGGGCAGTCAGGCCTCTAATGAACATGTGTGGTGGGGCAGATTTTCAAAGGCTCCCAGCATTGGCCCAACCCTGCTCCCACTGTATTCAGCAGTAAGAATTAGGTGAGTGCTGAGCACTTTTGAAAATCATACCCATGGTACATATAAGGTTTGTGCCGGGTCCTCAGCTGCTGTACTGGAGTGGTGCTGATTATGTGGCTTTTGGGGCTCCATTATGCCTCCTCAGCCCTTCTGCATGGTGTAAAGGGACTGGAGTGGGAGTGAAGATCTCACCCATGCTCTAAAGAGATTATGATCTACTTTTAGGCAAAACAAGTGATAGTAACAAGCAGCAAAGAAGAGCAATATGATCATTTGTTGAATATACACTTTGATTCTGCTCCTGTTGTATTATGTTTGTGCTTAAACAATAATAGTAATAAAGATTCTGCAGTCAGAATTCTGCTGATAATTTGGCTGGTGACATGCAAGGCAGAAAAAAATCTACTGTGCTCTTTGATAACTGTACTTGGTTGTGCAGTGTAAATGAATAAAGACTTGTTTGTGATAGTGAAGTAAACACATGTGCTTCAAAGACACGGAAGGAGAAGATAGGTGGAACAGTTTTCCATAGCAACTATGAAGAAGCTAAAGGGATCAGAATCTAGCCATTATTTAGTATTTGTGAGCCTCCCAAAATGTGCTAGACATCAGGTATACAAAACCAGATTGACACATTGCTATCTCTGGTGACGACCTTACTACTGTTATCCCCATATTCCCTTGTCAAGGGAAATGTGTTTTTAAAATTCCATACAGTAGTCATGGCCATTATACAGTGCTGCATCACTGTATATATCAATCTACCGCTTGGATCAGTGTCGCTGGCCAAATGTTTTAGCAAAAATGAATAGGAGTGATGTTGGCAATTGGCTTCAGTATGGAATGAACATACTATTCAGTCTTGCACTGAATTCTACAAAGGAGTCTGTTGGTCACAATGGGTTGACTGTCATGCCAGATCATGAAAGAAAAATTACCTGCGCAATGCACACTCCACTTCCAGGGATTGTAGTTTTTCAGGATGGGTAGAAAGACTGTCACATATAGATTGGGGACTAGCTGAATGATATGGATGTCTCCAGTGGGACTGGATCTGTTGTCCATGCTGCCTGAGAACTGGTTCACTGACCCCAAATATCACCAGATATTTCCCCTAACAAAAATGGAAAAACAAAGAAGAATTAAGTACTATCTGGAGTATTGAAGGAACAAGTATTATGTAAAGCAATAGTACTGAAAATCCTACAGTGATCTGCAGAAAGTATCAGTGCATGTGGGGCCTAATCCAAAACCCACTGAAATCAGTTGGGGGGATGGTCTTTGCATTAGGCACTTATTCTTCAGAGGAGAAGAATAACAAAATCACTGGAGAACCACCAGAGAAATCATGTACAGGCTGGAGAAGGTGGCCATTTTCCTGCTGACAGGAGTGGCTGCTGTAGGGACATCTAGGCTCAAATTTTCCAAGGTGCACCCCAAACTTCACATGAGCTGTTGTGCTTGCCTGACATAGGAGTATACACAAAAAATGATGCACTTGCACAACCCTGATTTGTGTGCCCACATCAAGGGTCTTATTCATCTAAGTCATATATGTTCACTTAGTTTTTCACCCTTTGCAAAATCTGGGCCCTAATGGGGAAGGATGATCTGCATTGGATTTTTACTGGAACCATGGTGTCCGGCAGATCCGAAAGGACTGGGCTAAAGGAGGTGAAGGTGATCAATAATACAGCCTGTCGTGGTGATAAGAAAGAAGAGGGTTAGACCTAGGCAGAATAGACTAGTTATCAACAACTCCATTAAAAGATGGATGTGAAGCAGATGCTGATGGTAGACAAGATGTTTTTCACGTGCCCTCACTCAGCTGCTTAGAGACAAGAACTTGTGACTTTCAGTGATTCTCTGATGGAATCTAATTAAACCAGTGCTCTTAAGTGGAATCATTTAGCAATTTGATTTGAAATCAAGGGACTGGCAACCACTGGGTTTTTTGTTTGTTTTTGTTTTAAAAGATTGGGAACCACAAAATGCATAATACATATTCCTGGCATCATTAGCAATTCCCTCAGCTTTGTTTTCCCTGCCACACTGTAATGAGCAGTGAACTGGGCTGGTATTAAACCAGGCTTAAGGAACTATTGCTTTTAAAATTACAATTGTTTCAATATGACCCTCTCTTTTTCTTTTTTTTAAAATTAATTTTAAATAAATCTCATTTTGGTAGCTGCCTTCCTGCTTCCTAGTGTATTTGCATCATGTTTCTGCTGACTCAAGTGGAATCATCTCTGGTGCACTGCTCAGACCCTCTGTGTTACGAAGTCCCATCGTACAATAAGAAAATGCACACTAGGAAATCAAAGCACAGGAAATGTGGAACCCATGAAAGGAAATACTGCTTTATGCAGTGAATAGTCAGTCTGTGAAATTCATTGCTGCATGAGGTTATTGAGTCAAATAAAGTGCTGGATTTTTAAAAGGACATGATGACTCCTAGGCCACAAATAACATTCCTAACAATGCAGGCTAAGATAATGATAATGATAATTATAAGGGTAAGTTAACCTTATGCCTCCAGGCATCGTGAAGAAGGGTTGCTTCTCTCCTGATCTTCCTTGAAATCATTGGGTTTTGGCCATTTGTGGAAGCAGGTTACTGGGGATAGCTGGATCACTGGTCTCAGCCAGTTTGGCAATTCTGTACTGGTCACTCTATCTCAGAAAAGAAGGGGTCCATAGATGGGCAATGTAAATTACTAAGAGGCATGGAAAGAGTTCGATATGAAGAGTGATTGCACAGATTCAGACGTGTAGTTTGTAGGGGAGACAAATAAGAGGGAATGTGATAAGAGATCTACTTAGATTGTCATTTTTGAAAGTGGGCCATAGGTTTCTAGATCACTTAGGCACTTTTGAAAGTTTTACCCCAAGAGCTGTATAGGATTCATGAGTACTTCCACGGTAGCATCCAAAAGAATTCTTAAAATATTCTAGTAAAGATACAAATCCTCAGGCATCCAAGCTTAAGCCAGCCAGTAAATGATGGGGCTAGGAAGACATTTCCTGTATGGAGCATGTTATTCCATAATGGTTAAGTTGTTGTTGTTTTTTTTTTTGCACCTTCCTCTGAAGCATCTGGTACTGGGCATTGTCAGAATGGATATTGGATTAGATGGATCAGTCGTCCTATCTGAGGTGGCAGTTCTCACGTTCCTATCACAGGGTTTGGCTACACTTGCAGCTGTACAGCGCTGGGAGTTAAAGCTGTCTTCGTACAGCTGTGTAGGGAAAGCACTGTAGTGTGGCCACACTGACAGCTACCAGCGCTGCAGTGTGGCCACATTTGCAGCATTTGCATCGGTGTTGGGAGTTGCATTATGGGCAGCTATTCCAGCGTTCAAGTGGCTACAACGTGCTTTTCAAAAGAAGGGGGTGGGGTGGAGTGTGACAGGGAGCGTGGGGGAGAGAGAAAGTGGAATTTTGGAGCTGACACTGTGTCAGCTCCCTGCCTTGCAAGTTCCGACCCCTTCCCCCATCCCTCTCTCATTCACTAAATGCAAATAGCCTTCTTTGTTTTTTTCCTCATAGACTAGATAAGCAGCTGCTCCAAAACGGACCCCCCCGCCCTCCCGCATGCCGTGCTGCTTCTCTCCTCAAGCAAACACTAGCTGTGGACATTCCAAAGGGATCCCTCTGCTTGCCTCTGCTCGAGCAAACAGTAGCTGTATTTGTTTTTTAGATAAGCAACTCCAGGAGCCCCGAGTTCACAACAAAACAAAGAGTGTTATCTTCACTTAAAAGCATTATGGGAAGGTTCCGGAGGTCAGTTACAGCATAGTAAGATTAATCACTATTTACACTGGCACCCCCGCGCTGCAGCACCAGCGCTGTTCTCTTTATTCCTCTCGTCGAGATGGAGTACATGCAGCGCTGTAGTCAGGGACATACAGCGCTGTATGTGCCTTGCCAGTGTGGACGGGGAGTAAGTTACAGTGCTGTAAAGCCACCACCAGCGCTGTAACTCTCAAGTGTAGCCAAGCCCTAAATAAGTGGTGGTGGTGGTGACAGTCTGAAAAAACTATGGCATCGTCTCTCTCTCTCATTAATCTAAATGCATTCATTCATGGCCAAGACTTTTAAAAGCGACTTGTCCTTTTGGGTGCCTCAGTTTTTAGTATCCAACGTGAGACACCTTAAAGGGCCCAGATTTTCAGAAAATGCTGGACTTCCCGCCTCTGAAAATCAGGCCCATTTGAGATGTCTCAAATCAGGCACCCAAAATTGAGCCCCAAAATCGCTGTTCGCTTTTAAACATCTTGTCCTTAAGATTATAAAAGGCCAGGTTTTGTTGCCTTTACTCACATAGAGAAGCACATTAGCCTCATTGACTTTAGTGGGACAGCTTGTGGATTCTGGCTGGAGAGTCTTGCCCACATGCTCGGGGTTCAGCTGATCGCCATATTTGGGGTCGGGAAGGAATTTTCCTCCAGGGTAGATTGGCAGTGGCCCTGGAGGTTTTTCGCCTTCCTCCGCAGCATGGGGCAGGGGTCGCTTGCTGGAGGATTATCTGCTACTTGAAGTCTTTAAATCAGGATTTGGGGACTTCAACAGCTGAGTCAAGGGAGAGAATTATTTCAGGAGTGGGTGGGTCAGCTTTTGTGGCCTGCATCTTGTGGGAGGTCAGACTAGATGATCATAATGGTCCCTTCTGATCTTAAGTTCTATGATTCTATGATTGAGCTACTTCTTGACATGAGAGTACAGGTACCAGCATGTGGCCCTTACATTGGGTGAAAAGTGGAAGAGTGTTCCAGTTTGTTCTCCGTGTGAGTGTAAGAACAATTCCACCTAAACACAGTTTTACATGACTCAGCTCCAAAGAGGTGTCATTAGTGATTCTATCAGGTAAATAGTGGCTATTTAGAGACAAAACTCCAAAGCTTGTGTACATATTTACCTGATGCTTTAGTACATGTAGGCAGAGGAGCGGTTATCCTGTCAGGCTTCCCATGCTTCTATTGTCAGTGTGTTTCCCATTCCCTTTTATACATATTTATAGGATCAGATTTCAGACTTCACACAAAAGAGCTATTGCAGGCAGAGGTGTGTTTTCACTCCTAGGTACCACGCAGCTCTTCCAGCAGAAATGTCTGTCTTGAAATAAAAGCACTTCCCTTTAAAATATTCACAGCACAAACTTGTTTTGTTTTCACACATTTAGGTGAATGTGAAAGAGGAAGGTTTTTTTTTTAATTTTTTTATTTTTAAGTTCTTCTTGGGGACCGTTCTGGCTTCCCACACTCGGTTCAGCCTAATTTAATGGAGCTTTCCCTGCTTATTATTGAGCAGTCTAAATACTTACTCCGGCTCTGTGCAAGGACTGCTCAGCAGCAGCTGTTCTGGAGAAAAGCTCTTTGACCAAAGGCTTCCTCAAGGTGGTAGGTCTCTGTTGTTGATAAGATTTTGAAGACTGGTAATGAGCCAGAATTTCTCTGTTCAGAAGCAACTGACTAGTCAGGCTGTCCCTAACCACAGCGTAGAGCAGGAGTCGGCAACCTTTCAGAAGTGGTGTGCCAAGTCTTCATTTATTCACTCTGATTTAAGGTTTCGCATGCCGATAATACATTTTAAAGTTTTTAGAAGGTCTCTTTCTATAAGTCTATAATATAGAACTAAACTATTGTTGTATGTAAAGTAAATAAGGTTTCTAAAATGTTTAAGAAGCTTCATTTAAAATTAAATTAAAATGCAGAGCCCCCCAGACTGGTGGCCAGGACCCAGGCAGTGTGAGTGCCACTGAAAATCAGCTTGCGTGCCGCCTTCGGCACACGTGCCATAGGTTGCCTACCCCTGGTGTAGAGTGTTCAGTGTGTGAGAAGGTTGCAGGGGTAGCAGGGCCGGCTCTAGGTTTTTTGCTGCCCCAAGCAAAAAAAATGTTTGGCTGCCCCCCATCCCAGCCCTGGGCTCTCACCTCCCCACCAGTGCCGTCCCCCACCCACATCCTCTGCCACCCTAGCCCTGGGCTCCCCCCCACCAATGCTGACTCCGCCCACTCCCTCCTCGCCACCAGCCACTCTGGCGCTGGCAGGGTCGGGGTAAGCAGCAGGGCTCGCAGGCCGCGCCTGAGCCCAGGGTGTGGGCGCTGCTTCCCCGTGGCACGAACCGCAGTGGCCCCAGGGCACCCCCCCTGTGCATGACATGCTGCTGCTGCCAAGGCTGGCTCTAGGCTTTTGCCGCCTGAAGCAAAAAACAAACAAATAAAAAAGGATGGCTGGAATGCCGCCCCTGAGAATGTGCCGCCCCAAGCACGTGCTTAGTTTGCTGGTGCTTAGAGCTGGCCCTCAGGGGTAGAAATGATGGAGAAACTGCATTATAATTATTTATTTGCATTAGGGCAGCAGAGGGATGCCCCATCTGAGACTGGGGCTCCATTGAGCTAGGTGCTTTACAAACACATAGTAAGAGAGTATCCTTGCACCTAAAGAAATTACAGTCTAAACAGACAACAAAGACAAAAGGTGTGAGAGAGGAAGTATTACCCCATTTTAGAGCATGAAAACCGAGGCAATTGAGAGGTTAAGTGACATGCCCAAGGTCACATGGGAAATCTGTGCCAGAGCCAGGTTTAATACAAGCTATATGTCAGATAAAGCAAAGGCATGCTCTGATTTTTACATGTTTGTCATTTGGGTGCAGGCAGGCTAACCTTGCTACCAGTTTGATAGCTGGCCTTTTCACTACCAGCAATCCAAGCATCAACTTTTATCATAAATGAACTGAGTTCTACAGACTCAACACAAGTCCTGATGTCCTCTCATGCATGGTACATATGGTTATTGTGTAGGCTGACATGAGTGGCAGTCTCTGTTGAGAAGGGCCCCATACCTGGAATAGCAGGAGGTTAGAGTGACCAGATGTCCCAATTTTATACGGATAGTCCCAATTTTTGGATCTTTTTCTTATATAGGCTCCTATTACCTCCCACCCCCATCCCGATTTTTCATACTTGCTGTCTGGTCACCCTACAGGAGGTGTTGCAAGCCAGGACTGAAGAATATCAACCAAACTGCCTGGAGAAGGCAATGCCTGTCAGTACAGAAAAAATGTATACATAAAACAATGAAGAGTGTAAATAGGTAGAAATATTTTAGCTTTGAAGCTGCTGCATTGCTGCCAGAGGCCACCTCTCAATCCAAAGGCCGTATCAGATTGAATTTGTAAGCACAGTGCTGCCGCTGTGGGACAGGCAATGAAAGTAATCTGTTGTGTTGCCTCACAGGAAACGCTGCTGTTGTAAGGGACTCCGAAATGGACACTCCAGCTTCAAACCAAATTGTCCAGTTTTAGTTTGGCTACATCTGCTGTACTTGAATAATATGGGAGATTTCAAAGTCCCCCCCTCCCCCCGTTGTCATAGGACTTCACTGATCTCCATTTATTGACTTTCTGTACTGCACAGACATTTGGATGTTGTTCCACTAACTTTGCACCACTGCTGTCCTTGATGAGCTATTTGCTGTCTTTCCAGGAGTTTTAAAGCCAGGAAATATATATATGGAAGTATGGTTTCGGTCAGAGAAGTGACTAAGTAAAAATGACTCCTTCCTTATGCCTGAATCTGCCCCCAGTGTGTTTTCAAGTCATCTACGTATTTTGAGAAATCCAAGTCTTTATTCTTCTTCTCCCTGCAGAGCCCATAAAACTATGGAAGAGTGAGCTGGAATCTTTTCTGCCTAGTGCATCTTTAACATAAATCATTAGCTGAGTCTGGGATATGAAATCTCAGAGTCTTTATTACCTGTGGCCCTGTAATAGGCAGGAGGAACACAACATGATTTTTCCACTCCTTGCGTGAGCTGGGTGATGATGGGCTGACAGAAAAAAAAATTGCTATCTTGACTTACAAACTGAGCACAAATTCAATAAATGCAGGGCCCACAATGTCATTTATACAGTCGCTATGCTGACTGGGCCCAGTGATGTTTTTAGAGCCTAGCCCCACAATGGAAGATGGGGATTGGAAACATGGAGATGCAGCTGCCCCTACAGGAACTCCAAGCCTCTAGAGCAGGGGAGGGCAAACTTTTTTGGCCCGAGGGCCACATTGGGGTGTGAAACTGTATGGAGGACCGGGTAAGGAAAGGCTGTGCCCCCCAAACAGCCTGTCCCCCGCCCCCTATCCTACCCTTCCCACTTTCCACTACCTGACTGCCCCCCTCAGAACTCCTGACCCATCCAACCCCACCTGCTCCTTGTCCCCTGACCACCCCCACCCAGGACCCCCACCCCTAACTGCCCCCCGGGACCCCACCCCCTATCCAACCCGTCCTGCTCCCTGTCCCCTGGCTACCCCGACCCCTATCCACACCCACACCCCCTGACAGTTCCCCCGGGACTCCCATGTCTATCCAATTCCCCCTGTTCCCCGTCCCCTGCCCCTGATACCTCTGCCCCATCCAACCGCCCCCTGTCCCCTGACTGCCCCCCAGGACCCCCTGCCCCATATCCAACCCTACGGCCCCGGCCCCCTTACCATGCTGCTCAGAGCAGTATGTCTGGAGCCGCGCCTCCTGGCCGGAGCCAGACATGCTGCCCTGCATGAGCGCGCAGCCCCGCCGCCCAGAGCGCTGCCTGTGCGGCGGTGTGGCTGCAGGGAGGAGAGACAGCGGGGGAGGGGCCAGGGGCTAGCTGCCCGGCCAGGAGCTCAGGGGCCGGGCAGGACGGTCCTGCGGGCCGGATGTGGCCTGTGGGCCGTAGTTTGCCCACCTCTGGTCTAGAGCATAGCTACTGTGTAACTCTGTTATAGTATTTACTTCTTCCTGTAGCTGGTCCTGGCCCTGCTATCTCTCTGCTCCTGGTGTAGAAGGTAATATTTCTGTGGGTGCTAGTCTTAGTTGGTCTTTGTGCTCCTGGAGCAAGCTCTGCCATTGTGCCCAGCTGCTGGGCAGGGGGAGCATGGCTGTGCAATGTCTGGGCACAATTAGCCTCTATAGTTGCATTTTCAGTTGAAGATAGATCTGAAGTGCAAAATGTCGATTGAGATCTACATTTGCATTTCAGTTTGAGTCTGTTTTGATTAAGAGTTTTGACCATTATATAAAGAAGGCACAGCTGTAAGATTCTGATCTGGATTCTGCATCTTAGCACCTTTGCAAATCGCAGGGCTTTTTAGATCCATGCTTTTGGCTTGATCCCATTTCTACCTTTACATAAGGGGTCATCGACAAATGTAGGACCATAGCATCTTGTGATTTTAATGACAAATACTCGTTCTAATTCCACACATTTAATGGACGTTTTGGGCCTTTCACTTCTGATTTAGGAGGCTGGTCCTACTGTTCCTGAAGATTTCATGGAGACTAGGAAAGAAAGGATTATGAAGTCCTAAATCCTGCTTAGAAATAGAGCAGACCCAAAACTGGAATTGAGAGCTGGCGAAAACAGCGCTAAGTGAACATAGAAAAGGGGCTGCTTATTTTACTCTTACCTAACTGGTTACTTTTACTTTGCTGGTCTACCTGATCCACCAGCTTTTGAGCTCAGCAACTGATTAGCAAAGACTGCTTTTGTTGTTTGGAGACTCAGATAACCTCTTCCCAAGCTATGCATTCAGGAGCAGTCTCGCTGCCATCTCCAGGAGTGGTATAGTTTTCATGCCATGCTCGCGTCTTATAATTTTCCACCAAGTTAGGATATGGTTTGTGGTTATGCCCAGTGGATCCATCAAGTTTCTGAACAGGATTGAAATTGACTCTGCATTGCCAGTGTCATCTTCTGATTTGACGAAACAGTACAAGGAAGGGAATTGCCCATTCTGGTCTGATGGACCAATTATGCAAAGGTGTTTTTAGGAATGGCTCTCCTCCTCTCCGCCTCCTCCCACCCCCAGTGAAAAATTTCAGCCCAAACAAAAAAGTTTTTTATCACAGTTTTCCTTCAGAAGTTTTGGGTTTTTTTGAAAAACAGAAAATATAAAGTTTTGGGGGTTTAGCTGAATTTCAGAGTGGCCAAAAAATGAAAAATAGTGTTCTTCATCAGGCAAAAAAGTTTTGGCTTCAAAAAACCATGAGATTTGATTCTAAAATGATGGAATTAAAAAAATAATGTTGGGATCTTTAGTTGCCTTTTGGGTGAACTCGGGTCATGCTTTTTTCTACAACCTTGAGGACTAGAAACTTCCTACAAAGACAAAAAACGAAAGCTGAAATCGTCACATAATCACAAGATTCCAGGAGCTGGAGCTTTAAGAAAAAGCCCCAATATCTTGAGATTTGCAATAAAATTTTGAGTTTGCAACACTGTGGAACAAAATGAAGAAACCCAAACCCTAATGATGTGTAATGCAGACACAGGTATTTGTCATCTGCCGTGTAGCAATTTGTCCTTTTGTTCACAGACTGTTAATTGGTGTTGTTTTGTTTTTATTAGAAGATGCTACTTTAAGTGCAAGAGATTTGACATGCAGATAAATGCAGCTAGTCATTTCTTGAAGGCTGGAGTTCCATTTTATTATAGCACAAGAAAAAGTGTCATAAATTCACACACTCATGCACACTTGTAAACGTGTTTGTGCTCTGTCACATTCATCCACACACACGTGTGCACACATTTATACCTGCATATTAATCCAAATGCATATCTATGTTAAGAAGTTATGGAAGTCAAAAGCAGGCAGATCCACCAAGCTAGCAAGCTGGAGGTATCAGGTTTCAGAAGTGTAAAACCTAGCTTTCAAAGCCTCCTGGATGCACAGCGCTTCCCGCTGGGCTCTTCTAATTGCACGGCTGTCTGGCTGAGCATAATCAGCAGCCAGGCGATTTGCCTCAACCTCCCATCCTGCCATAATGGTCTCCCCCTTGCTCTCACAGAGATTGTGGAGCACACAGCAAGCTGCAATAACAATGGGGATATTGGTTTCGCTGAGATCCGAGTGAGTCAGTAAGCTCCTCCATCTCCCCTTGAGACGTCCGAAAGCACGTTGAATGATGACAGTTACCCAAGACCACCCTCGACACATTTTTCCCCCCAGCATGCATTGTGGGGAAATCCCAGAATTCAAATGGGCAGCGGGGACTGCGGGAACTGTGGGATAGCTTCCCACAGTGCACCGCTTCCAATGTCGACGCTTGCCCCGTTAGTGTGGACTCACAAAGTCGAATTAGTGTCCTTAGTGTGGACACAAATTCGACTTTGTAAGGTCGATTCCACAAATTCGAATTAAGTTAAATTGAACTACTCTGGTAGTGTAGACATACCCTAACAGTGCACAGCATTTTGGCATGCAAGAAGCTAGACAGATGCTAACACCACTAAAATTCCCAGCTGCAAGTTTTTGCACGCCTGGGCTATTTATGCCCCTTCAGCCCACCTCATATCCCTGTGAGAGGCCACTGGGACAGAACATTGTGCTCAGCTGACTTCAGAAAGCAAGAGGTGTCAGTGACTTATTTCCAGAAACCATCTGCCAAGGTTCCCTTAAATATTTATCGCATGACATGAGTAACCCTCCTCA
The DNA here is from genome assembly GCF_020497125.1 of Mauremys mutica. NCBI lineage: Eukaryota > Metazoa > Chordata > Testudines > Geoemydidae > Mauremys > Mauremys mutica. The sequence continues at coordinate 111,146,671 of NC_059075.1, read as the reverse complement.
GATAATTCTTTTTCTTCCCATAGCTGAGGCTAACTCTAGCCAGAAGGGTCTTTCTAAGGTCTAGTCTATTCCCCAAGGCAAACTGCAGGAGGGTCATTGCTTACTGTCAGAATCACTCTCTGGGTTTAACAAAGTGAGATAAGTACAACTCTAAAAACACACACTCTAAAATAGCTGAGGCAGACTGCACCTACAGACCTAGCCACAGTCTCTTGCAAATTTTTCTGCACAGGGACAGTCCTGTGCATTTTCACTATCCACAATACAAAACAGTACACAAGGAAAGCAAAATATACAGAGAGGACACATGGTCCAGGGGTAAGGTCTTGGCCTGGGACTTAGGAGACCCAGGGTCAATTCTCTGCTCTGCCAAACACTTCTTGTGTGATGTTAGCCAAGTTGCTTAGCCTCTGCCTGCCTCTGTTCTTCGTCTGTAAAATGGGGATAACCATATTTCCCAATCTCAGAGAGGTGTTGTGAGGATTACAGATTATATGGTATTTGGAACTACATAAATACTTTCAACAGATACTGGCTCAACAGCCTCTGGAAAATAAAGAATTCTACAGCTTTTCTACCTGTTTCACAAGTGGTCTTCACCAATCTCAGAGAGTGCTCCCAGAAGTCCAGCCATCTAATTACACCCTTTAGCCAGGTATCATTCAGCATAAAAAGATGTCATAAGTGGACAAAGAACTGAGCAGAAAAGGCCTGCACTAAGGATCTGGGCATTCATGTCCTATGGAAGTATTTAAAAAAAACCACTTGTCTTAATCAAAAGATGTTACATGAGGCCAAAATGTTCAGGACTAGCTGCTTATTTTGATGGCCCAGCAGTGACACATGTAGAACCTCATTGTCAGAAGGGTTAAGCCTCCACAATTCCAACTGAAGTCAACCAGAGCAGCTGATGCTCAAGACATTGGACAATCAAGCCTCAAATGGCTTGAATTGGGCACCAAATTCAGAGGCTCTTTTGGAAAATGTTGGCCTCCATTTTTCATCTTTTCTCTTTGTGGAAGTTTGCAGTTTGGGTGCAGCACTTATTGTTGTCCATGAGGGCAGGGCCCCTTTGCTGAACCAGTGGTCCCAAGGAACTGGAATGTAGATGATGCTGTTTGAGTGCTGGAACCTGCAAACCTCCTACCAGGTACCTCCTACCTCTAGTAATTTCCTGTGGCAGAGTAGAAGCCAAGAACTTGTAAGGGAATGGCTATCAAATGGTGAGTGTGCTTTCAAGTTTGCACATGATATGTATAACTATGTGAGATGGAAACCTATCTATGCATGAAAGTATAGACATAAGAGTATTAAGACAATAGCATATGTTTGTATGAATAAGACAGGGAAAGCGCATAAGAGAGATTGTCTAACTAGTGCCCTGATCCAGCAAAGCACCTATCCACATGCTGAACTTTAACATTGGTTTAAGTGTTTAAAGTTAAGCATGTGCTGAAGTGCTTTGCTGAATCGGTGCCCTATATGAGTAAGGGCAAAGAAAGAGGGAAACTTTTGATTCCTCAGGGAGCAGGGTAACCTGTGGACTGTTCAGTTTCTTTACAGAGAAGCTGAACCTGCCCATGCTTCAGTTACTGTTGACTTTCTTCTGCGGTTATATACCCCGTTCACCACGTTTCCCCCCTTCCAACACACGTTTAAAAATAAAGTTAATGGAACATTGTTAATTAACAACGTTTTCTTTATTAATGAATTTGCGTTAAAGGGTTGAAACAGGGACACAGACTGTGGTGGGTAGGGTGTGCAGTGATGTTAACACCGCTTCTACACTCGAGGAATGATAGGCTCCTGCTCCTAGAGCGGTCTGCAGTGCTGGACTGGTTGTTTCAACGGAGCCTGCCATCCCTCCTTTTCGGGACTCTGTGTGCGGGGGCTATGTGACCTTGTGGCGGGGGAGGACGGTTACAGATTCCCCTGCTGCCTGGCTCTGTGGTCCGGGACAAGGACCGCTGCATAAGTTCTGTAACCGCCCTCCCATGCCACAAAGTCACATACCCCCCACCCACACAGAACATGGAAAACACCTCCCAGACCGACCAGGGTGCCTACTGACTGCACTGTGTGTGTGACCTGCTGTTGATCCTGCCCCCGTGTCTGTACCCTGGTAAAGGTGATTGTCCTATGCAATTAACAACCCCCTTCCCCCCTTTCACAGACAGTCTTCTGTAGAAAAACTTGACGGAAATAGTAATTAACAGCAAACTACTTTTAATAATCAGCTACACAGTTAGGGGATGAAACTGGGGCTTCGGAGAGCCAGGAAGGGAAGGACTTCTCAACATTTAGGGAATGAGAGCCTTCTTGTATTTGTGCACTCTGCAGGGGTGCAGTGACAGTTTTCACGGCCCCTGTCACCCCTCCTTCTTGATACTTTGGGTGAGGGGGGTTTGGGACTTTGTGGCAGGGGAGGGCGGTTGCAGATACAGTGCAGGGGGGCTCTGTCATCCTGCCTGTGGTCCTGCAGAACATCCACAAGGCGCGGGAGCATGTCAAATTTTCCCTGGGCATTTCCTGTGTGGCTGGTCAGAACATCCAAGCTCGGACTGCTGTCCAGAGCGTCAACAGAGTGGTGCACTGTGGGATAGCTCCCGGAGCTACTAAGGTCGATTTCCATCCACACATAGCCTAATTCGACATAGCCATGTCGAATTTAGCGCTACTCCCCTCGTCGGGGAGGAGTACAGAATTCGAACTAAAGAGCCCTCTAGGTCGAACTAATTAGCTTCCTGGTGTGGACGGGTGCACGGTTAAGTCGAATTAACGCTGCTAAATTCGACATAAACTCCTAGTGTAGACCAGGCCTAAGACCTTGCTTACAGCAGCATGGGGTACGTGTAGCTACACGCCACAGTGAAAGGCAGGCTCCATACACGCTTACTGCTGTATGCAGCAGTGACAGGCTGTGGCAGGAGGGAGGCAGCTCTGCTGGCAGAGCTTTTCATCACTGCCTCCCCCCTTCCAGAGTCTCTCCCCACTGCTGGAGCCTTTCACTGATGTGGGGGGAGCTGCTGGAGCCTTTCCCTACCATAATGAAAAATAGCAGTGGGGAAGAAGCAGAAGAATATGAATCACTGGAGTGGGAGCTGCCACTCATGATGTAGCCCATCCAACATGTGAATTTTATGACAAGTACCAGCCAGTATATTTTTATCAATATATTGTTTCAGCCATATGTTCACTGTATAGTAGGGTGGTACCGTGAAACGGAGGCACCCACATACATTGGGTATGCTGTGAGGTTTTTTTTCCTTAACAAAAATGAGTGAATTTAGAAACCAAACAAAACTCACCTCAGACCTGTTTCTTCGCATTATTATTATTATTATTAATTCATTATTTGTACTTTGGTAGCATCTTCAGGCTCCAATGAGGGATAAAGACACCATTGTGTTTGGTTCTGCATACACATATAGCAAAAACACAGTCCTTGTCTCAGAGTTTATAATCTGTGGGCTTGCCTATGCTTAAAAGGCAACAGCGGCACAGCTACGCCGCTGCAGTTATGCCACGGTAGCACTTTGGTGTAGACACTGCCTGTGCTGACGGGAGATATTGACTACTCACAGCTCCCATTGACTGTACGTCAATGAGAGCAGCTGGTGCTCAAATCATTGCACAATCAAGCCCAAAGTGATTCTCATTGACTTCAGTTGGAATTGTGGAGACTTAGTGCTTTTGACAAAGAAGCCCTGCATGTGTCACTGCTGGGCCATTAAAATAAGCAGCCAGTCCTGAACATTTTGGCCTCAAGTAACATCTTTTGATTAAAAGTGTAGGTGGAATTGTGGGAACTTACCACCTCTGGAAACCAGATCCTAGATTGCAAAAATTGGACACCCAAATTAAGAGGCTACTTTTGAAAACCTGAGTCTTTATTCTTTGCATTTCCACATTCTAATTTAGTGTTAGTGAATGCATGGGGCCAACTACCACTGACTTAGTGAGGAGAGCAGAGAAGCAGGAGTGACCAGCACATAACTGCTACATGCCTTTGATTTGGCTTTTCTCTGTCGCTGGCCTTTCGGCATTGCAGTTCAGGAAATAATTGGAATTAAAAGGAAAGAAAAGAGCCAGTGAAATGGGGTAAAAATCGAGTAAGGACCTATAGCCACTGATTAATTCCAGAAGCAGGTGGGAAAGAGGACCCCGCAACCTGAGCACTTTAGTTTACTCAACCAGTAATTGACAGCACTAATGGAGAGAAGCATCCATTGTATAGTTTCCAGTAAACCAGAGCACTGAAAGCTCTTAGTTCAGCTATTTGAATGATCAAAGCAGCTTAAGCTCATTGCTCATAGGTTGAAGGTTATGAGTGTAAAATAGATATTAACAATAAGCCCTAACATGTCATGCAATTAGGGCCAGATCCAAAGCACATTAAAGTCAATGGATAAGAATTCCCTTGATTTAAGAAGGTGCTGGATTGGACCCCATATAGTTCATGTCTGTGCTGCTCTGCTGCATGCATGGAGGCATGAACTTGAAGACCAAGGGCTGGATCCTTAGCTGGAGTAAGTCAGCCTACCTCCATTGAAGTCAATGGATTTGCTGGTTTACAACAGCTGAGGACCTGGCCTGAAAAGCCTTTGACTACGTGTGCAGCTTGTAGTTATTTGATATAACTGAACTGCTTAAAGGGTTGTAGCTTGTATCATTTTTATTTTTGGTTGCACTTCTGTACAGTTGGCTGATGAGTCCCAACTTGTGCAACTGTTGTACTAGAGACCTGCACAGTTGGAACCTCTGCTCTTCAGAAGGAGGAATTCTTCCTAAAGTTCAGCAAAGCCTCAGAGACCATGGGGGATCTGTAATGAATCCACATTGTCTCCAAGGCAAGAGCAACCTTTTTTGTTGCCAACAGTGGAATCTGTCCTGGCCTGAAGTAGCTGAGGGCAGCCTCCTCAGCTGTCTCTGGCCCAGAGAGCAGGGGATGTATTTTCACAGTGGCTCAGCAGGGGATGCATCTCATTCTCTTCTCTGTTTCAAACCTTAGTGCTCCCCTGACCCCTATGGATCTCTGTTGTGTCTCCTGTACTCATTCAGCATGTGGAAATCTCATTGTAATAGAGAAACGCAAGGCCTGATTCACCATTGCACTGCACTTTATGTTGATCACTTACACCGGGCTACTATATCTGAAAAATAGCGTTTCATGATCACTTTGCTCTAGAGCATTGGCTCCCAACCTTTACAGACTAGCGTACCCCTTTCAAGAGTCTGATTTGTCTTGCGTACCTCAACTTTCACCTCACTTAAAAGCTACTTGCTGACAAAATCAGACATAAAAATACAGAAGTGTCACAGCACGCTATTACTGAAAAACGGCCGACTTTCTCATATTTACCGCAGAATTATAAAATAAATCGATTGGACTATAAATAGTGTACTTACATTTCAGTATGATATTTGAGCCTTGTCTGAAGCCAGAGCCCCAGGTGGCAGGGCTGAAGCCAAAGCCCCACCGCCCAGGGCTGAAGCGTGTAACTTAGCTTCGCTGGGCCCCCTGTGGCGTGGGGCCCTGGGAAATTGCCCTGCTTGCCACCCCCTAACACCAGCCCTGCACTTGCAACACCCCTAAACCTGTTGTGCAACTCCCAGGTTGAGAAACTGATCTAGATGTGTTGAGTACCCCCTGCAAGACCTCTGTGTTCCCCCAGGGGTATGCATACCCCTGGTTGAGAACCACTGCACTAGAGTAAATGACTACAGAAGGTGCAGGGCAAAAGAGAATCAGGACTTTGCAGTGGATACGAGATCTGCAGTACAGATCAGAGAAGAAATATTTACTTCCAGAACTGAAGTGCATCCTCACATGTGGCTTGCCTGCTCACTACAATCTCAGACATAGGGAAGGACCCTGTTGTTTGACTTGAACCTTGTTCTCCGCTTGAATTTTCATATCAAAACTCCTCCTGAAATCCTTGCTGTAGGGACCGGAGTGTGGATGGTCAGGCCTAGTGGTCAGAACTGGGGTTGGAAGCCAGGAACTAAAGCCAGGGTGAGAGACGAAGACAGAGTAAGGATCTCGCCAAGGGTCAGGGCTGGAGGTGGGCTCAGGAGTCACGCAAAAGGTTGATCTAGAATTCGGATTAGGAGTCACGGTGAATGTCAGGACTGGAGTCAAAGTCAGACAGCTGTGCCAAGAGTCGTGCCAGCATCCTGGACCATGATGGTCATGCCAGCTGGCTTTGAAGGGCTGGCAGGCTTTAAGGGGGCCACACTAGTTTGAGTTAGTTCAGAACCATCTGGCATTCTCATCCAGCTCATCCTCAGGGGCCATAATTCAACTTCAGCTAACCGGAGTTGTATTGTATAGATCCTTAAAGAGAGATCAGCCATAAATGGTTTGATTTCCCTTTAGAGAGAATCTGCTTTGTGTAAAGCTTTCTAACCATCTTGGAATGGCAGCTTTGGGCAGAAAGAGTGAGGAGGAGGGGAGCTTTTCTGCACAGTTATTGCAGCAGAGAGACATCTTGCCCTTTTCAAGACTAAAATGCCAACTTGCATTTCACTTTGCATCATTCAGGAGCTATCTGCATGACTTGCAAGGGCACAGTGAGAGAAGGAATGTACACAGGCAGCTGACCTTGAAAGAGTCAGGCTGACATCTCCTTTGCCTGTGCCAGCTACATGCTTGTTGCTGGGACACATTCCCTGCTTATCCTTAAGCATATGTCCTTTTCCAAGGGCTCCTGACGGATCCCATTTGCCTTCAGTGCTTTGCTAGGTGGCAGCCTGGAGGTGGAATGAGTACCGGGGAGAGTGGGAGCTTGATGGAAGAAAAAGAAGATGCCATATTGCCATCTGTGCATGGAGGGCGAGTGTTCAGGTGGCAACACTAAAACCAACGAACCAACTTTTCCTTGGACAAGGAGCTCAGTGTCACTCCGGAAATGTTACCATTGAATCAGGACATGCTGGTGAAGCCCTACAAATCCGCAGATATCCACAGACCATTTTTACGGATTGGATGCAGATACAAATTTTGTATCCACGCAGGGCTCTACATATTGGACCAGACACTCAGTGGGTGTAAATTGTACAGCTCCATTGAGTGAAGTGAGCTCTCGATGCTGATTTACTCAGATGAGGATCTCGTTTATTTCTGTGTGTTTGTTTGATATGAAGTTATTGCATATCTGCGTAAATTCAGAGTATAAATAACCTTTAATAATAATAGCTGTATTTAAGTTCATTTACTTAATAGCCTTTCTCCTCACTAAGGTATTCTGTGTCCCAGCAGAGGGTGTGAAAATCTCCTATTTTCCTCTATTATTCTGTATCACACACCTCAAAGTTCCTCATTCCAGCCAGAGAGGCTAGTTAAGAATGAAGGGGGTAGCAGTTGCATTCCCACAGCTGGGTGTGCAGCCTGTATAATAGGCACAGTCAATACTAGCCCCAAGAAACCGGAGACTCTGTGGCAGAGGATTGAACTCTGTGTTTTGCACAGCACTTCCAACCACCAGTCCCCAAAGTAAACCCCATCTCCCCCCTTTAAAGTGGACAATGCCCAGGAGTATTTTTAAATCATCGTCTTTTTTTTCCCCCTGTTGATATTTATCAATTTGTTTCCCTCCATCACGTGCGCACATGCCCGCCTACGCACACCCTCAGTTGTTACTGCAGGGTTGCTTGCGAGCGTTCTCCCCACCAATAAGAAAAAATCTTGTTTCTAAAAGCCAGTTGGATCTTAGTGAATTAGCACACAGGCTCTGGCAGGATGAGAATTAAAGCACCTCCCTACAAAGCCCCTGCACTGGGAGTGGCTCTGCAGGTATTCTTTACAGGATTGCTGCTGCTGTTAGTTGACAGTGGGCAACAGTTAACAGAGGGACTCATTTAGTGCTTCTGTAGCTTTCTCTGTCCATGAATATCTCAAAGCTTTTCACCAAGGAAAGGCAGTATCATTAGCCCCATTTTACAGATGGGGAGCCCTGGAACAAAGTGAGGTAAAAAGAACTTGCCCAAGGTCACCCAGAGTCAGGACCAGGCCATAGGCATCTGGGGCACCCGGGTCAGCTGCTAAGTTGTGACCGGGACATGAGTTGCGGAGTCAGGAGTGAGCCAGGTCAGAATGCCAGGAAGTCAGGGTTAGGCGTGGAGTTGCAGGTGGCAGGCAGATAGCAGGGGTTGAGGGGAGCTAGGTCAGGATACCAGGAAGGCACGGTTGGGCACCAGGTTATAGACAGCCATTGAATAGCCAAGTCAAGGACAAAGAAGCTATTGACTCCAGGAGCTGGAGTCTAGCACCTAGTAGAAGCAGGCAGGTAGTCTGTGTTGTTGCTTAGACAGCTCCTCATGAGAGCTTCCTGGTTTAAATTCTGGCATCAGCCAATGAGTGGGCTGTGAGGGGCTGCCACTGAGACATCGCTGGGTGGCTGCGCCTACCTTCACAGGATCCTCCTGTGGAACCCAGCCGAAGACTCCAGTGATGAGGTAGGGTTGCCAGGCGTCTGGTTTTCAGCCGGAGTGCCCAGTCAAAAAGGGACCCTGGTGGCTCTAGTCAGCACTGCTGACCAGGCTGTTAAAAGTCCGGTCACCAGCACAGCAGGGCTATGGCATGCTCCCTGCCTGCCCTGGCTCTGTGAGGCTTCTGGAAGCGGCCAGCATGTCTCTCCCGCCCCTAGGCGGAGGCATGGCTAGGTGGCTCCGTGTGCTGCCCCCGCCCTGAGCGCCAGCTCCACAGCTCCCATTGGCCCAGAACAACAGCCAATGAGAGCTGTGGGGGTGGTGCCTGCAGGCGGGGACAGCACGCAGAGCCGCTTGGCCATGCCTCCGCCTAGGAGTAGGAGAAACGTTGCCGCTTGGGGAGAGCTGCCCGAGATGAGCACCACCCAGAGCCCTTGTCCTACACCTCCTCCTGCACCCCACCTCCCGGCCCCATTCTTGAGCTCCCTCCCAAACCCAAACTCCCTCCCAGAGAATGCCCCCACGGCCCCAGCCTGGAGCCCCTCCCGCACCTCAAACCCCTCATCCCTGGCCCCACGCCAAAGCCCATACCCCCAACTAGAGCCCTCACCTCCTCCAATACCTCAATCCCCTGTCCCAGCCCATAGCCCCATCCCACACCTTGAACCCCTCATTTCTGGCCCCACCCCGGAGCCCACAGCCCCAGTTAGAAGCCATACCCTTTCCTACACCCCTGCCCCAGCCCAGAGTCCCCTCCCACATTCAAAACCCCTTGCTCCCCCCATCCTGGAGCCCCCTCCTGCAGCCCAACCCCCTAATCCATGGGCAAACCCCAGAGCCCACACCCCAAGCTGGAGCCCTCACCCCCTCCCGCACCCCAACCCCTGCCCAAGCCCAGTGAAAATGAGCGAGGGAGGGAACAGGGATGGAGTGAGGGGGGCGGGGGCTCAGGGCAGGGAAAGGGTGTTCAGTTTTCTGCAGCCAGAATGTTGGCAACCATATGGTGATGTGGAGGCAGCAGCAGCCCAGAACCCCTGTGGTCACAAGTTCTATCCTTGCAGGTTCTTACACCCAGTATATCCATGGTAAAGAAAGGAATAGAAGCTGACACCCAGTCCAGAGCCATATCCCCTGGAACATGCTATCTGGAGAGACCCATCTCTGCCCCCATAGAGATGGTCCATTATTTGATGGTTCAGTCATTGGTGCCTCTGCTGAAATTGTCCTCAGGGTTGCCATGATAAATGATCATGTGGACACCTGTCAACTAGAAATTCAACCCAAACCAGCAGCTCATTTCATGTAGGTACCTTATAGCAGTCAGGTGATAGTAACTGGAAAGTTACCATCAACCCCTCCTGGATCCTAATAATCAAAGCTAGAGGGAAAGCTTCTCAGAGTTTGGCCATTGATTTCACCCTAAAAACAATGAGGAGTCCTTGTGGCACCTTAGAGACTAACAAATTTATTTGGGCATAAGCTTCCGTGGGCTATAACCAACTTCGTCAGATGTTCATCATTACCATCCATTCCCCGTAAACATAAATTTCCTGTTATAATGGGCTTACTCCATTATTACAGTGAAGAGCTGTTGTCAGTGATAGTTACTTTCATAGATAGGTTATACAAAGTGTAAGTACTTCCAGCTATAATCTGGGCTTGATGAGGAGTAAAGATCAAACAATATTATTCATGTAAAAGTTAAAAGCTAAATGCATTTTTATATAGAAAGGGTTTGTGTTTGGGATTTTTTTTTTATTGTCCACTTTCCATCAGGCCTTTTAAATTATTCTGGGTCATTTGAGTAATTCCTTTGGGGTCCACTGCTTTTATCATGAGTTAATGTTTTTAAATGAGTAACCATTGCATACCTATTGGGTTTAAATTGCCTGATTCAGGATGGCAGGCAGGCTCTTTGCTGTCCTAACTCACCATCATAGGAACATAATGGCTCTATGGATTTAAGTTTAGTAGACACAAACTATTCTGTTATGTTAGCTATTAAGGAGAAAATCAAGATGATCTTTCTGGATCCCTTTTTGCAAATGACCAGTAAGACGAGAGGAGATATATAAGAATATGCTTCTGACATTCTAAAATGCAAAGATTTAGATGACATTTTTCTCATCGATTTCGGAAACATCCCGAGTGAAGATTAAATTAAAATAGCCTTCTACATGATTTCACTTGCTGCACGTTTGTAGAGTGCTAGACATTTTGTACTTATGGGAGGCTCCATTGATACAAAATTTAATAGGCTTGGCCTGTATTTCTGGAAGTGGATGTAATAGTGAGGCTTATCAATAGAAATGCAACATCTTTTGGGAAAGCCTCTTTAATGCTTCAGTGATATTGCAAAACACATTTTAAACACTGGCTGCTGTATGTTGTTTTTCTTGCTTTGTAGCATGTGCCATTTTAAATTGGATGCTGAGTCTTTGACTATGCATGGGGACGTTCCTCTGATTTTAACACATCGGCAATAACTATTAGTATCCATATGGAAAATAACTCCTATTTTACTTAGGTTGATCAGAGTCAATGCAAGGAAAAATATAGTGGCACATGGAGGGGAAGGAAAAGGACAAAAGGAGATATTTTGCTTGAAAATGGTTGGGTTAATGTTGGGCACTGGCTGCTATGAAGTTTGCCTGAGGCTGCCCACACCTCCAGTTAGTGAACAGTAATATCTTCCTTTCAGGGGGAAGGGCACTGTACCAGTGTGGTGCTGCCATTTCCTGTGGAGCAGAGAACCAATTTCTGGAAGGAAAATAGAGACGGTATCATGCTGTGTTTGTAGACTTTTGGATACAAATCCTAAAGGACAAGCTGTACGCCTCTGGTGGGTGGAGGCTCTAAAACCAAGGACTGGCGTATAATCCTTCAAGGGGCATGCACTATCCATCCAGCACAGCTCTTAAACAAGTGTAACTTGAAGCACGTGAGGAGTCTTATTAAAGTCAATGAGACTGCTGTCATGTATAAAGTTCAGCAAATGATGAAGTGCTTTGCTGGCTCAAGGCCACAGTGCAGAGCACCTTGCAGGACTGAGCCCTTACAGAATGCCTGTCAGACAAGCACCTCAAAACTCTCTGCAAATATTAACTAAGGCTCACTAGACCCTTGTGAGATAAACGTTACATAAGGGTTAACTAAGGCACAGAAAGGTGCCATGATTTGCCTTAGTGAGTCAGTGACAGAGCCAGGAATGAGACCCAGGAGTCCTGACTCTCAGTTTTCCTCCTCTAACCTTATGCAAATTACTGTTGGGGACCAGGAGGCTTCAGGCAAAGGAAGCTGTCTACGTATAGGAAGGGGACATATAACTATTCAAGGTGGTTCTTTGAATCTATTGGTGGACAACACAAAGGTGTGTTTCTTCTTTGGCATCTTTCCTCTGTTTAGTTGATACACTTCAAGGTCATTACTGCCTTCCAGATAAGACATCATTAAAAACCACTCAGTTATAAATAGACCACAGTAAGCCAAGACTCCCCCGGTTCATCTCTCATGCCCTACTTCCACCTCTCACCGGCAGCTGTCCTTTTCCTTTTAATTAAAACTTTTTTCATGGATTTCATTTCCATACCACAGGGCTGGAGTTCTTCTGGGCTTGTAAAAATAAGGAGTTATTAGCTGATGCATAGTGATTCCCAGTGGCCTTGATGAACCGCAGTCAAGGTCTGATGTACTGTTTAAAGTTTTCTGAGCCTTTTTGCTTCTTGAAACTTCCCAGAAACGACATGGTTTGGGACTAGAATGAATGACGTCCTTCTCTTCATTTCAGCTGTAGTGCTCAACTGTTTAATGATCAGCTATCACTAGCTCTTTCAGCATGAAGCAGAATATGTAGTAGTCTGTCAGTTAGATTGTTAATGTACTTTAACAAATAATTTTCCTTGGTTTAACAAAAATACACAGGGCCACTTTCTGAGCTGGTGTAAACTAGCCTAGCTTCACTGACTTCAATGGAAATATGTGGGTTTAAAAAAAAGTAGCTTTCTTTAGGTCTGCACAGCATTGTGCAGGTACATTGCGAATGGTTCTAAAACCAATTAATAATGGTTGCAATGTATCTTTATTGTAGTGAAACATTTGGTACAGTGCCTCAGGAAAACTTACTTGCAAAATTAATTCCAATTGGTTTGGATGTCAATATAGTCATTCAGACTGAAAACCGGACGAAGAACCATGGAAAAAGGGAAGTAATAAATGACAATAGAGGGTCTGATCCTGCACCCCAGTGCCTTAAGTGAGATTTTTACCATTGTCTTATTGAGTTAGGTAGGAGGTGTGTAGTGGATTAGCACAGGGATCAGTATTAGGGTGTAGTCTTATTTAATACACCTCTACCTCGATATAATGCTGTCCTTAGGAGCCAAAAAATCTTACCGTGTTATAGGTGAAACCGTGTTATATCAAACTTGCTTTGATGCACCAGAGTGCACAGCCCTGCCCCCCTGGAGCGCTGCTTTGCCGTGTTATATCCGAATTTGTGTTATATCGGGTCGCATTATATCGGGGTAGAGGTGTATATTTAATTATCTGAAGGGAGGAAGTGGTAAAGAGAATATTAATTTAAAATTGCATTTGCAATTAAATTGGGAGGTCTTGTGAATACCAACAAGGACAGAAAAATATGACAAAGGCACCCGGAAAGTTTAGAAATAGGAGGAAAATAAATTAAATTCAACTTTGAAGTATGTAAGCTAATACTTCCAGTAATATAAGTCACATCAGAAGTATTTGATGGAAGGATGGAAACCTGTCACAGTGATGGGAGCCAGGACACATTAGATTAGAGTTGAGTTTGCAGTGTGGTAGGGCAGTAAAAACACCAATGTGGATTGAGGCTATTTGAAGAGGTATCACAGGAAGGTGACAATCTGTCTCATGCATACGCTTCAAATAAGATTTCACCAAAGTACCAGGTTTAGTTTGGGTACTTTGATACCAGAATGTTGTCAGCACACTTGAGTGGATTTTGAGATGACAGACAAAAATTATAAAACGGCTGGAGAAAGTGACTTAGGAGGAAACTATTAGATGGGCTAATTGTGCATCTTGATTAAAGAAACCAACAAATTGTGGGAGAGAGGGGTCATGATAAAAGCCTACAAGTATTTTAATAGTATACCTGCAAAAGAGGGAGAGGAATTAGTTTATCAGGAGTGTGTAACTAGAAGTGAATGGATGAAATTCAGAAAAGACTTTATGTCAGGAAAGGTCCTGTTGCTTGAGACATAGCAAGGCTTGGGGAGTAGTTTAGCTGAACAAAGTAGGTCTTTCTAGTGTAATTTAATGATAAGGTTGGTAGCTGTGTGTGCGTGTGGGGAGTGTAAATGGAAAAGAAGGATCTGGGTAAGTGGAAAAGAAGGAAGCCCGGAATTGTTAGTTATTGATAAGAATCGGCTCTGAGGTGAGTCAGCTGACTTAGGGTTTGCCTATATGGTGTGGCAATGTGCACTAGAGGAATGTGAATTCTAAGGCGCATGAACGTGTTGCACAATAACTAGCCAACATCAAACTTGCTGGCGCACACACTGAAAGTTCCCTAGTGCGTGTTAACGTAATCCTCTTGAAACAGTAACCTGTGCTAGGGAACTTTTAGTTTCGGCCAGCAGCGTAGACACGGGCCGGTTAGCAGGGAAGGCGTTGCTGTGCTTTAGAATTCACATCCTTGTAGTGCGCATTACTGCTCTTAGGCCTGGTCCACACTAAAAAGGGGGTTCGAATTAGGGTACGCAAATTCAGCTACGGGAATAGCGTAGCTGAATTCGAAGTACCCTAATTCGAACTACTCACCCGTCCAGACGCGGCGTGGTCGAACTCCGCGGCTCCCCCGTCGACTCCACCACCACCATTTGCAGTGGTGGAGTACCGGAGTCGACCGCGGCGCTTCCGGAGTTCAAACTATTGCGTCTAGATCAGACGCGATAGTTCGAACTCCGTGAAGTCGAACTCACCGCGTCGACCCGCGCGGTGAGTATGGACCTGCCCTTAGTTAGTTAGAATTTGACTTTGGGTTGCAGGGTTTGCTTTTTTCCAGTAGAAGGCAATAAGAGTTGAACGAGAGTCACTAACATGCCTTTCAGATAAAGTCCTTATTCCAGTCTGGAATGTTCTGAACCACTTCAGGATTTGACCGGTTTAAAATGACTTCCCATTCATTGTGGGCTTTTTGGGGGTCATGAGTGTACATTCTTATCTGAAACCCCTGCAAAGAGAAACTTGACAGGCTAAATGCATGCATTGACCTGAAGTTCTCTGATAAATTTTCATGCATTGGAGAGTGTCTGGGGAAGTGTTATTGGACTAGAACAGTGTTTCCCAAACTTGGGACGCTGCTTGTGTAGGGAAAGCCCCTGGCGGGCTGGGCCGGTTTGTTTACTTGCCCCGTCCGCAGGTCCGGCTGATCGTGGCTCCCACTGGCCACGGTTCGCTGCTCCAGGCCAATGGGAGCTGCTGGAAGTGGTGGCCAGTATATCCCTCAGCCTGCACCGCTTCCAGCAGCTCCCATTGGCCTGGAACAGCGAACCGCGGCCAGTGGGAGCCACGATCGGCCGGACCTGCGGACGGGGCAGGTAAACAAACCGTCTTGGCCCGCCAGGGGCTTTTCCTACAGAAGCAGCGGCCCAAGTTTGGGAAACACTGGACTAGAAGATGATAATTCTTAAAGGAAAAAAAAAGGTCCATCTTTGCTTCTGTGATAAATTTTCCCTCATTGTTTCCTGGTTTGTGGTGTTTACAATGAATCTGAAGAGAAATAATAAGGATTCACCACTTAGTCTTTATACTTTTTGCAGGCACTTTCTTTAGATTATTCAGTCTAGTTTTCCTTCAGTCACATAGAAGGATCAGCACAGTCCTCTGGTGGATATAAGGGAGGTGTCAGAGATTTAAAATGTGGGTCCTGATGTGTGCAGTGCATAAAAATCATTTCACATTAGGGGTTTGATTTTGATCCTACACTTTGGATTTCAATGGAGTTGCTTCCGATTGACTCTAGTGTAAGAGAAAGAATCAGGCTACATGGTACACAACATCATGCCTTATTCAACATTTTGGGTCAGATCTTCATCTAGTGTAATTCAGTAAAACTCTGTTGAAATAATGGAGCTGTGCTAATTTACCACATCTGAGGATCTGGCCCACCTTATTAACAAGTAAACACAGAATAAAAATGAAACCAGGTTGATTTTGAAATATATCATATCTTAGTCCTGCTTTCTAGTGCTTTGGTTCTTTGAATTAATAGTAGGAAGATTACAGATTGAACCCCTATACTAAATAACGTCATTTCCTAGCAATGGCTTTTATAGTAGTCTGGCACAAGGGGGCACTCGTTTTTAATGACTTGCAAAACCTAATTCCTCCTTGCCCATCTTCAGAGCCTGTTAATGAGTTCAGTCTTGTCTATCGAAGTCATTGAACATTTTGCCATTGACGTCGATGGCAGCAAATTCCATGGTTTGTTTTATTTAGGGGCAAAATCCTGGTTTGACTGAAGTCAGAGATAAAGTGTTTATTGACTGAAGTGGATCTGGACTTAGGCCCTTAAAGTATAAGGGGTAACCTCAGGGCCCTCACTACCACAAAGCGCTGTTCTGTTTGCCTGCAGCAGTAATTGCAGTGCCAGCGTCAAGGTGATTGCTTAGGGAAATGCTTCAGGATACCTTGGGTCTGGAAGGCACAATATAATATAATCACGTTCTGTTCTGTGTCTATTCTATAAATGTACAAGGGGGAAAAAGGTGATGCAGACAGAGAAACTTGCTCTGAGATGTCTGAAAGCCTAATGAGAATGGAATGACTTTTCTCTCTCTCATCATTCCCCTGTTCTAAACAAGTAGTAACAAGCTGGCTATGAGGCATTGTGAAATGTCAGAATATTATTATCTTAAGAAGCTCTTTGCTGTAAAATGATTTTTCTCTTCCATATCATTTGACAGTGGGGGAAAGTGTGCTTGGATGATGTTAACAGTCAATGTTTTACACTCCCCTCCCACCCTGCCCCCCAAGGATTCATTTATGCTGGGAAAGGGGGGTAGACAGGGGAAGGAAAGAAGATGGTTTGTAGCCAACACACAAAAGTTGGAGTCAGAGGCCTGGGTGCTGCATTCCTGACCTTGCCAGGAAGTTCTGTGGAACCTTGGGCAAGTCACTCAACTTCTCTGTGCCTCAATAGCCTTGTCTGTTATATACAGATAAATAGCACTTCCTGGTGCTCTTGTGAAGATTAGCTCATTCGTTATTCACAGAGTCATAGATTTTTAAGGCTAAATGGGAGTGCTTGACCGTCTAATCTGGACTCTTGTATAATACAGGTGAGAGAATTTCACCCAGTTGCTCTTGCATTGAGCCACAATATAATATAATCAAATTTCTTGTGTTTGACTTTGAATTCTTTGTGAAGTGCCTTGAACTGCTTTCTGGGAAGCACTGTAGAAATTCCGAATATTTCCCTCTCTGGAACATAGTGACAGCACTGCTGTGTGTGCTGTCCTAAGATCCTAAATGCAATAATCTTTTTATTATTCTTGCTTCTCCAGTTCCCACCACTCTCTCTCTTTACCCCTCCTTTGAAAAGCTTTGGAGCACATTCCCTCATCCCTGGCCCTCCCCTTATGTGGATCCTAGACTTCCACAGGCTGTTCACCTGGGTCGGTGATGTAAAATTGACTGATTTTCCCCACCTCCTTCCACACAGCTTAGAAGACAGCTGCATGCATTTTTGGGGAACAGTTGGTCGATAGGGTTGCGAGTCTATTGTTAGCCTGCAGAGGTTACTATTAGGTTGGGTTCAGCATGCAGTCTCCAAGTCCGTATGCTACTATGCCTGTCTGGGAAATGCTGGACTTTCTTTAACACTTAGAGAGACAAGGTGGGGGAGGTAATATATTTTACCTCCCCCACCTTCTCTCTCTAATATTCTGGGACTGATATGGCTATAACACCACTTTCTTCAGCTATAGTATTTATCTTTGTTGTCTGAGTCAAGGAAGAACTTGTGCTTTTATGGACAAAGATCCAGTAATGATTCCATGTGTGATTCTTAATGCTTATTGGCAAATTCCTAATTAGACAGTGGCTGGAAGCCTAGATGCCATTACAAATAGGAGAGGTGAATCTTGACAGATAAGTACCTCACTATGACAAGATAGCATGTGACATAAATGTGCCATATGTGAACCAGATGGCCTTGGTTGCTGCTTAGGAAGTTGGGGGTGGAAAAGCTAGTGGGGAGCCCTGCTAAGATTCTTAGATACCAGGTGTCTCACTGTTTGGTGTGAGGAGAGGATTCAGTGAGTGATATAAACAGGAAATTGAAGAACCGTTAATTAAAACCAACAAGAAAACAAACAAAAAGCCCTTGAGCCAATCTCTCTGTTTGAAATTAAATAGGCTTTTAAAAAAAAAATTCTAGGATTTCCCTCTTATCCTTACCTTTTACGTGATGAGTTTTTTCTGAGATTCACATTTGGAATTATCTTGTTCATGCTTCTGCCATGTGCATGTGGAGAAGAAAAGATATTTAATGCCATAGCTGGTGATAATCTGATAATGGTAAGGAAACAAAAGGCCTTGACTATTTGGTTTGATGTTGTTTTTTTTCTTGGTGCCTCTTCTCTGTTAAAGTTAAACATTCTCACATGCAGACACAGGGTGTGTTGGTTAAAGGGAGGCTTTCATAGGTGTAACATAGAGTGGGATCAAACTGCTCTCTAAAGTTCCAGGGTACTGACATTTGGTTAGCTGAAACTCCAGGTTAATTCACATTTCAGGTATGCTTTCCCTGCCCAGCCTCACAGAGCAATGAGATTGTCAGCTAGGTGTAATAACAGGGCTGTGCTCCGACTCTTGTGGCTTCTTGAAAAGTGGTTCTGTTCTGAAAAGTGGCTATGTACAAATGGCACCACCTTATCCTTCAGATCTGGATCCTGTATGTATTCAGCCTCTGTGGTACTGAATTCAGGAACAAATAGAAGATTTTACTTCTTTTTGCCCTATTAACCCTGCAAAGCCACCATAGCTAAGGGACAGTGAGACAGTTACCAATTCTTATAGTTTTAGTCAGAGCCTTGCTCTTTTTCTTAAAGCCCTAGCTGGTGTCGTGTCAATACTTGAAATCTTAGGTTTCCTTTTTTAAAACCATACATTTTTAGCCTTCATGGTTGCAGAGAAATGTGGGCCAAGTGTACCTTAAAGGTTCAGAACCAGAAGATAAATGAAAAGAACCATATATTAATCATGATTTTAAGGTCAATCTCATGATTTTGAGGGGCCTGACTTGCGGTTTCTGTGTGCATGAGGTTGGCAATACTACATCGAGCTGGATTCTGTTCCTTATTGTGCCTCATCATCAGACTTTAATGTTACGGAATTCCATCCCGTTATATACCTTGGCAAACCCAGTAAAGCCAGTGTAGTAGCACAAGGTTCATTCAGGGCATAATTTGGAGACAGTGGGTCCATATAGGTGTCACTGAGGGCCTAATTTGGCCATCAGGAATGTTTTTATCGGTGATGTTATGAGAGCTGGAAGGAGAACAGCTTAGTTCTCAGTTCCTTGCTCGAGTTTGTAGGACTGGCAGTTAGGAGGGGGAAAAGCTCATTTGTAATCTTGGAATCTGAGCTCATTTGTAAATTGGTCTCTGAACTGGAAATTATTCACACAAGCATGCCCACGTTGCCATTTTTCCAGTGTTATCTTTCATATCAGAACCAGATTTTAAAGCCAGCTGGTCTGCACAGCCAGCACACATTCTC
This sequence comes from Mauremys mutica, assembly GCF_020497125.1. Classification (NCBI taxonomy): domain Eukaryota; kingdom Metazoa; phylum Chordata; order Testudines; family Geoemydidae; genus Mauremys; species Mauremys mutica. The sequence continues at coordinate 111,127,471 of NC_059075.1, read as the reverse complement.
TTCTAGGGCACAGACAGAAGCTATTTCAAAGCCTGCTGGCTATTTCCTCCTTCATCTGAAACCCTTCTTACCCCCAAAACTGATTGTTTTAAGCATTCCTCAAGCTTTGTGGCAGCAAGTGATGGCTCAGGGGACTACTGCCATGAGGAACTGAATGCAAGAGCCAGGAGCCCTTTGAAAATGCTGTTGGGCCATGTAGTGGGGCGATCACTCTGGTGTGGAAGGGGTTAAAAACAACCCTGGGAAAGGGCTGCCCCGGGGAGCCAATCAGGAGCCGGTTTGAGGCAGCCAATCAGGGGTGGGCTGGGAGTATAAGAAGGCCTAAAGGAGGAGCTGGGTCAGAGTTTCTCTCTAGCTTTGGAGAGAGATGGACCTAGTTGCCTGAAGGCGCAAAGGGTACACTGGACAGAGCAGTGTTGGGGGAAGGGCAAGAGGAGCTGAGGAGCTCCAGCCTGGCAACTCCCCAGGCTGAGGCCTTGATCAAGGCCGACGCAGGTACTGGGGCTGGGAGGTGCAGCCTGGGAATAGGTAGAGGCAGCTGGTCCAACCCCCTTGCCAAAGATGAGTGGCCATTATGGACTGCAGTTTGCCCCAGTGAGAGAGTGCTAGGTGATGACTGGCAGTAGCCACTGAGGCAAGGTGGGTTTAGAGAGTTGGGGGGTTCCCCTGGGAGGGGAGAGCTGGAGTGTGGGAACAGCTGGGGGCAGAACCTTGAGGTAAAGGGACACTGGGGTTCAGGAGGGACACGGGGGGGCCTGAGGCAGCTGAGCCACTGGCCAGCAGAGGACACTCCAAGGCTGGAAAAGAGCTAATTCCCAGGACTGCCAGCAGAAGGCACCGCACCAGTGAGTCTCGACCTTACTACAGGCCAGCTCAGCTGCTGCTTGCGCTGAAAAATGGGGCTGGGGAATCTGAATCAAGGGCAGAGGAGCAAATGGCTAAGGAAGCTCCACTTTTACATGTGCAATTTCTGTTTGTGTACAGGCTAAGGGTTTGCTCAAGCAAAACTGAGTCTTGCATATACACAGATACCAGCTTTGCCCTTGGCTGCACATTTATGTATTCAGCTCTTCAACCATAGTTCAAAAACTGGGCCCTGTAAGCACCACACAGCGATATGCAGGCTACAGCAACTCATGGTTGTCATACAGATAGCAGATCAATCCAAAGTGATAGGAATGGACTTGATCAAAATAAGTTCACAGCCATGTAATAGTAACGTAAGTTACCATGTATTTACAATGAATTGTTTGGCACTAATTTGCCAGCATCACTTTTTACAAAACCATCCACGAACATGTACATGTAGTTTTAATCGCACAGTTACACAATAATAGAATACCAGTTTAAATGTATTATAAATATTTTTGGATGTTTTTCTACATTTTCAGATATATTGATTTCAATTACAACACAAACTGCAAAGTTTACAGTGCTCATTTTATATTATTTTTATTACAAATATCTGCACTGTAAAAAAGATAAACAAAAGAAACAGCATTTTTCAGTTCAGCTCATACAAGTATTGTAGTGCAATCTCTTTATTGTGAAAGTGCAACTTACAAATGTAGAATTATTGTTTTCACATAACTGCACTCAAAAAACAAAGCAATGTAAAACTTTAGAGTCTACAAGTCTACTCAGTCCTACTTCTTGTTCAGCCAATCACTAAGACAAACAAGTTTGTTTACATTTATGGGAGATAATGCTGTCAGTTTCTTATTTACAATGACACCTGAAAGTGAGAACGGGCGTTTGTATGGCATTGTTGTAGTGGGCATTACAAGGTATTTACGTGCCAGATATGCTAAACATTCGTATGCCCGTTTATGGTTCAACTTGTAGATTGCTCTATCTTTTCTTTATCTTTTTACAGTGAAAATATTTATAATAAAAATAATATAAAGTGAGCACTGTACACTTTGTATTCTGTGTTGTAATTGAAATTGATATATTTGAAAATGTAGAAAAATATCTAAAATATTTATAATAAATTTAAACATGTATTCCATTATTGTTTAACAGTGTGATTAAAACTGCAGTTAATCACAACTGTTTTTTAAATCGTTTGACAGCCTTAAAAAGGGTGAAAAAGTTATTTTTGCCTGATTTCATTGCAAATCTACCTTTATTTAAAAATTGACCTAACTTCCCAAAAAAGTCAGTTTTCAACTGCAATTTCATGTTCTATGGCTAGAAAATAGGTCTAAAAAAGGCTTATTTTCAAATGGAAAAATATTTTTTTCATTTATTTTATAAAAAATGGGGTGCCTTTCAATTTTGTAGCAAAATGTGAACAGCACTAAAATTTTTAGGATTTTTTTAAATTTCTTTGCAAAAATTTCCCAGTTCTATTAATTAAATGTATCTTTCCATTATGGCCCCAATCCAGCAAAGAAATAAAGTATGTGTAATTTTAACCAGGTGACTCATCCCAGGAGTACACACACATGGTCAGTTGTTTTGCTGGATCAAGAGATATACTATTTCTTATTTTTCAGTTTTCTCTTCCTTTTTCTTGTAAATTTTTGTTGCATTCATTAAACCAGAAAACTCCTTTGTGCATATGATATGTCTCTAATGCCAAGATATCTTTGGCTTTAGCCATTTTCTAATAAAACAAAATAATAATCCTCACACTGCATCTCCTCTCCTACCACGTGCTCTCCTGCTCAGAGTAAACTGGCCCAGAGCTGGGTTTGATCTCCTGCAGAATAGTTAGCATCCCTGAAAGTCATTAAAACAAATTAATCTCTTGGATTAACAACATGCCTCGTTGCTTTTGTCCTGGCTCGACTAACAAGTTTTGACAAGCAAATTATTGGGTCAATAGCCCTTGTAAAATGGGTTGGGTTTGAGAAGCCGGCATAACATAGCAGATCTGCAGGGACGCTGAACCCAATTATCCATACCCTCCTTGGGTAATGCCAAGCTGTTGCAGGCTAATTACCTGGAGTTTTGCCTGGTTCTAATCAACTTTTTTCATTGGCTCTGCTCATGTCAAATGCAGCGAATTTCACTTCTGCATTAGTGGTTTTCTTTAAATTGCACCGCACCAGCCTAGTTGGCTAGCTTGAGGCTTGATCATTAATATCTTGATACTGTATATTATTAGTGCTGTTGTTTAATTTTAGGTGATAAGAGAATGTTGTTACCAAGCAGTTGGCTTTCGGCATCTATTTTTCCAGGAGATTGTCTCTTGTGTCTCTCCATCTTCTGATTCAGGTTCAGTCTCACGTTACTTATTTCCTGATCCAGCTGCTATTAAAGTCTGTAGAAAGACATCTACTAACTTGAATGGAGAGCTTGATCAGATTTCTACAGAGACACTGATTTAGGTCCCAGTCTAGCAAAGTATTTACGCGTGTGCTTATATCCCACTGATTTCAATAGGACTTAAGCACATGCTTAAGTTCTTTGCTGAATCAGGGCCTTAGAGTGGATCATTTGTTCAATAATCTTTTCATACCGAGAATATAAACAAACACAACTCCTCCATTCTTGCTTTAGAAAAATGTTGAACAATTTTCAGAAAGAGCTGAGATTTCAATATCTACTTTTTTGTTGCCATTTTGGTCTTCAAACCATGTCTGGTTCATCATCTGCCAGAATTGGTCCTGGGTGAACCTCCAAGTTCAGTTTCAGTTTGGACACTTCTCTATTTTACAATAGCTTGAATTTTTAGGACTGGATTCTCACTTACACTGATTTTTCAGCCATTGGATTAAATGTTGGCTTCATTGAAGTAAATGGGAGTTGAATTCAGTGGATTACTCATGGTGTGCATTATTGTGAGATCAGAATCAAGCTTCTCTGAGGGATCAATCCAAAAGATGCCGAGCACGCTGGCTCAATCCATCAAAGCACGTAGGCCTGGATTCAGCAAAGCACTTAAGCACCTGCTTAATGTTAAATACATCAGCAGCACTATTGAAGCCAGTAGGACTAGTCACATGTTTAAAGTTAAACATATGTTGAAGTATTTTGCTGGATGGGGCCAGAGCAGGACTGAGTTCTAAATATGCAAAGTAGGCTGGAGATAGGGTGACCAGATGTCCCGATTTTAAAGGGACAGTCCCGATTTTTGGGTCTTTTTCTGAGGCCTGGTCTATATTGGGAGTGGGGGAGTGGATAATCTAAGATACGCAACTTCAGCTACAAGAATAGCATAGCTGAAATAGACGTATCTTAGATTGACTTACTTCGCGTCCTCGCGGTGTGGGATCGATGGCCGCCGTTCCCCCGTCAACTCCGCTTCCACTTCTCACCCTGGTGGAGTTCCGGAGTTGATGGGGAGCGCATTTGGGGATTGATGTATTGCATCTAGACGAGACGCGATACATCGATCCCCGATAGATCGATCACTACGCGCCGATCCAGCAGGCAGTATAGACATACCCTTATATAGGCTCCTATTAACCCCCACCCCCTGTCCCAATTTTTCACACTTGCTGTCTTGTCATTCTAGCTGGAGACCAGGCCTTCTCTTGACACTTCTGATGCTCCCTACTTCTGGTCAGGCACATAATCACATACCCAACTTTCTACTTGGTATTTCAGCATCTCTGCTCCAGGACTTGTCTGTCACATGACAATGAACAATGAGGAGAAACATTAGTCAAACACTTTTAAACCTCAAGCTTTGGTGTGTTCTCATGTTGAGTTTTAAGGTGGTGGTGGTGGTTTCTGCCTGTTCTTGGATTACCCTAAATGGTTTCTGCTGTCTTTTGCCTGAATCAGTCAAAATCAGTCCTCATTTGACCATAGGAAATCCCAACAAATGTGTTTTCTGTGGCTTTGTGTGTGCTTATGGAACTTCTATGGAATTCAGCTTGTACAGAGCCTGTCTTGGCTCAGAAAAGTTTCATGGATCAATTTCTAATCCGTTAACCTTCCTATCTCTCACTGTCCTTCAAATCAAGTCTTTTTCTTTCATCCTCATAATTGTATTCAAGTTCCATCCACTAAGATCTTGATTTATAGGGAGAACTTTTCTTACTATGATTCAGTGAACTATGTAATGGTACTTTATATTAAACCATCTGAGATAAATTCTGCATTTGCTTCTTTCAGGGCACTTGTTTTTAACTAAAGGAGACATGTAACTACAAAGTTGCATAAGGCCAAACAATATACCATAATAATTTGGGTTTACACAGCAGTCAGGGCTGTAACATAATTAGTATTTAGCATTCAATAGCTGTGTTTTGAATTCATTCATAATTATATTTGTTTTGGGGAACTATATTTTAAAGTTTCATCCTGGATTTCTATGGTTTAAATGGATATTGCGAAGATAAAAATAATTTACTTAAATTCCAGAATCATCCCCTGTATTACTAGCAATATTACAACAGAAAGTTTAAAAAGTTCTACTTTTATTTTCACCATTTGTGCTCACTTTATTTATTTTCTGCATTTTGCTTAGCCTGGGATGATGAAACCAAGTGAATCACTTTTGGTCTGTAGTTATTTTCACTTTATGGTTCTCATTGACTAACACAATGCTATTGAATTTGGATTTTCAGTGTTGGAAGAGACTGGTTATTTTTTTTAATAATCTTATCTTCTTGGGAAAAAAGTTAATATTTCTATTCATACTAAGTTGAATAAATTTTTGCATAGAACCCCATCTTCAGCTTAGAGCACACAAGAAGTTAAAATTCAGGGGTGTGATAAAGGGCTTTTAGCCACCTTTGTGCTCCCCCACTCCTTGGTGAAAGTTAAAGCTAGATGTGGCTGGTCCCCAGAGTAAGTTAAAGATGCCCTAATTACACTGATTACCAGTCCTATGGCAGGTTATATGGGTGCTAGGACTGCTTTGTGCCAGCGATGTGGCATGAATACAGGGGAGAATGTGAGCCTTACATTCCAAACCTACATTTTGGGTCTAAACTACTTGATACTATCCATTTAATGCAATAATCATAATGGAGAGTGTATGAAGCCAGGCTTGCAAATACTTTCAGGAGTTTTTGTTCTGATTTCTTGCTATCTAGGATCAGATGTGGTTAAAATAAAAAAGCAATTGAACTGAGCTGCCCCCCAGAGCAGTGATTGAGTATTAAAGATGACTATTTAGCATTTTTTCATTTCTCTCAAAAATACAAAACAGACTGGTACGCATAAGATGTAATGCAGCAAAGAATCCTGTGGCACCTTATAGACTAACAGACATTTTGCAGCATGAGCTTTCGTGGGTGAATACCCACTTCTTCGGATGCAAGAGACTGTTAGTCTATAAGGTGCCACAGGATTCTTTGCTGCTTTTACAGATCCAGACTAACACGGCTACCCCTCTGATACATAAGATATAATGGTGTGCTGCAGAGTTATTTCAAATAGGAGGAAATATGAAAGACTAAATTAAAAGTTATTTATAGCCAAAATGGCTTCTCTCAGGCGTCTCTTGTCAGGTAATTCTCTGTAGAAAATGCAAATAAATCCAAGTTAAATGGTGATCAGTGGTTTATTGAATGGGGCATAGGGCAAATTCTTTGCATAGGGCACAAGTGGTGAGCCTACAGATAAAGCATCTATTCAACCTCAGGAAATCTGCAGCATGAGTTAATGGGCAGTTAAGCACATATCTATAAGAAATCCATGTACAAATATGGGTTTCTGTTCAAAAAAACAGGTGCACCCAATATATCCAGGGCTGAAAATGTGGATATATTATAAAAATGGTATTCTATACATATATTTTTAGCATTCAATAGCTGTGTTTTGAATTCATTCATAATACATATACATATATGTATATGTATTCTATTTGTAGTATAGATATTAGGGTTGGTTGAAAATTTCCCTTCCCTGTTGGTAGAAAATTGGGATTTTGACAAAATGAAGCTCTTCACAGGAAGTATCTCCTTTCCATGGGAAAAATTAGACTTTTTGCTAAAAAAAACCCCCAAACACACGAAAACAAAATCAATCCAAAACCTCAAAAATCTGAATTTGGAAATGTTGCTGTGGTGCCTCATTGATGTTGTAGTTCAGGTGTGTCATTACCCTGTTCTCCTCTATGGGGCAGGTTCCTCATCTAGACTACATCTCCCATAATGCCCTGTGTCTAGGCACTCCTGTGATATATGTAGTGGCTTAGCAAGAGGGCAGACATGGTGCATCATTGGTTTTCAGCCTAACATTTTCCACTTTCAATGTTTTGTGGAAAATTTACTTTCAAAGATTTTTATTGAAAATCAGCAAAGTACTTTGCAAGCCACCTGTTAATGACTGAAAGCCAATATATACAGTAGGAATGCCTCTAAATCAGTTGTGTTGACTGTTAAAATGTTTTCTAGAGGATGGGTTAGGAGGAAACCATACAAAATTCTATAACCAGTGAATCACAGATGTAAATATACACATCGGAACTGACATTGGGGTCCTACTGGGTTTGTACAGACATAGCAAGAGACAGTCTCTGTCTTGAAGAGCTCACAGATACTGAACTAACGTGATTAAGTGACTTGTCCAAGGTAATATGCCTGTGGCAGGGCTAGAAATTGAACCGCAATCTCCTGAGTCCTAGTTTAGCCCCTTAACCACACAACTATCTTTCCTCTCATTACATTTTGTTTTCCATTGGGTACTTCAGGAACAATCCCTGGGTTAGCTGCATGCAGCATCAAGGGGAATTAAGTTCCTTCATTTTGTGTTGAAAGTCTCTTTCAAAGTATAGTGTTGGGAGGAAACAAACATAATTTTCACAACAACTGCAAATTCACTGATGTTGCTTTATATTTCATTCAGCCCTTATTTCTATTGAATTAGAAGAAAAGTTGAACTATTCCCCTACCTTTATTTTCTTCTAGTATAAAGCAGCAGCAGCCGGTATTTCACACTGGACTGAAAATCCTGTAATTCTGCAGTTATTCTAAATTGAGTCAGGTTTATTTACAAGGATTATTAAAATAGAAGATGGAATAGCCTTTTGTGTGGCCTTCACAGCTTGTCACTGTTTAAGAGTCAGAGTAATTATGGACATAAATATTAAGCATGATCCTGTGGGGGTGAAAGGAGGGAGGAAAGGTAGGAAGCAAAGAGCTTTTAGAGTGTTCAAGAATGCACCCTATTATGTTATGGGACTTGACCCAAAGCTTGTTCGAGTCAATGGAAGAACTCACTGACTTCAGTGGGCTTTGAATCAGACTTTGAATGGAAAAGCCAGCGTTGTATGGAATGTGATTGCTATGTTTTTCTTTTTTTAAGTGGTTTTGGAGTTGTTTTGGGCAGGGGTTCTGGGGGTGCGGCAGCACTCCCGGCTTAAAGTAGTAATAATAACCAAAGACATGGTTTCCATCATATACAGGGTTTACAGTTTAGTTCAGTGGCTTTCAGCACTCTCACTATAAAAATTGTTCCAAATCCCCTGGGTTTGGGTAGCAATAATTCCTCTGTTTGGCAATAACAAATGGTGTATTGAATCATCTTATGATTTAGGTAGTTTAGCATCAGCACTTGGGATTGTTTTTCTAAGCCATATACTTAGAACTGAAAAGAGTGGGCCAGCCCCTTTGATGTAGTGGCAACATGCTGCCATTTACGAGATCCAAGTTGTGGTCACAAGTTGGGCTCCTGGCCTCCATGCCAGTTGACGCTTGGAGTGCTGGGAAAGTTGTGTGATTAGCCTATGGGATTTTTTTTTTTTTTTGAGGAATAAGAGCAACCTTGTTACTGGCAACTGTTCCCCAAACAAGTGCCAGAAAAAGCAGTGCTTAGCCTGTTCTGAAGTAAGCCATGCTTTTTTTAACAGAGAATTTTGCTACAACACATGCAGTTTACGCATAGGAAGAGATAGTAAAATTAGGGGGGAAATGAAAATCTCTAGGATTTCCTGGATTTAATAGAAGAAATAACAGTTTGAGACATGTGGCACTGATCTAAGAGTATTGGTTGTCCAGTGCATCCAAAAGGTAGAGTGTGCAAATCAGAGTGGTATTCAAGAGTGTCTTGCATCTCCTCCTTGCACCACCTGACGCTGCTCTGTGTGTGGCCATTCCCCCTGCCTGAAGGATACTCTAATGCCTGACAGCAACAGCTGCAAGGGTCTGAAAATGTAGCCCTAGATTGGCATGGCGGATGAATAAGAAGACCATGCTGCCTTTTCCCTGTTACATTGACAACAGAGAGTCTGTATGATGTATGAGCTTCTACATTGGCTCAGTGCCATTGGAGAATTACCCACATACTGGAGTGAGCCTTCCCTGGAGCACGTTAAAGAGTATCTAGCACTATAAATCTAAAATGACAGGATATTGAGTGGTTCAGGTGATAGAGGTCTGGAGTCCTTCATCAGTTTTCATTTCAAATCCAGCCCAGTTCATTAGAGATCAAAAGTTGTTACCATAAGATGGCTGTTCAGTGTCCTTTACAAAATGAGTTAGTGGTCTCAGTCCAGTTCATATTGGACAAATGTGAACACTGCAAAAATCACCATTGTTATATTTGGATCTAGCAGAAACGAAGATAGACACAGTTGGAGCTGACAGAAACACAGCCGTCTGATGTGGTAGCTTTATTGTTCAAACAGCAAAACAGAAACCAAAATCAAAGTGTGACTGAGCGCAGAATGACCAAACCATTTAAAGCTCAGGACATTGCGGTCCTCCACACTACTTTAAAATACTTTCCAAATCTATATACATTATTGTTTACATGGCTATCATAAAACACTGTGTAACCTAATTAAAAGTTACAGGTGGACAGGTGTCAGGTGACAGTTACAGGTGGACTACTGCAGACTCTTAAACTGCAAGGAATTATTCTGGTTTGGAATAGCAACTCACTTAGCAAAACAATTTATAAATTCAGGTGTACCACTGGTTTTTGCACTGTCTTAGGATAATGTAGTGATGGTGATACGGCAGTGGGGCTGAGTGATAAGAGCAATCGTTGGTAAGGCATCAACTGGATCTAGTATGGAATCAATTGGATGTGGTATCAAAGTTTCTTCCTAGTGGTCAAAATTAGGAGTTTTAATGGAAAGAGGTTCTAGCAAAGGAACAAAGTCCTACTGGAACATCCCTGGACTCTTGTACTTGTCAAGGCTGCAACTGATCCATGTGTTGTTTCTATAAAGTACTGCCAAATAGTTTAACCATGAATGAAACAGGTACCTTGCATTTTACAAGTCCTCCAGGTACCCATTTCACTCCACAACCAGAGCTGCAAGTCCATGCTGAGTCTCCTACTTGAAAAGAATGATGACAGATCTCACGTTGTTGATCAATTTGCTTAGCTTAGGATTTGGCTACATGTGAGGCAACATCGGGACATAGCAGGTCCCAACAGGTATGCAAAGATCTCTTAAAAAATGAGTTGCAGATGAGTCCTGGGTAATAGCATGTGGTGTGTTCCAAACAAGAAAGGATGGTATAGAGCAGAACATATGTGCTGAATTCCATTTGAAGCTAGGAACTTCTGATGTTCTTCAGAACAGAACTGAGGTCCATTGTCTCTTACCCACTGTAATGGTAGACCAGATTGGTTAAAGAAGATGTGAAGATGTCCAGTGATCCTGGTAGCTGTAGTAAAAGTTATTCTGAAAACTGCTGGCCATTTTGAATGGGTGTTGACTGAGGCCAGAAATGTACAAACTTCTAATCACATGGCAAAGTCCACGTGAATATGTGTCCAAGGAGTCTGAGTCCATGACCAAGGGTGTAGATGAGCAGGGCCAAAATTATGCTGAATTTGTTGACCTATAATACAGTACTTCGCCTTTCTCTCCACATCTTTTGTCTATCCCCAGTCACCGGACATGACTCTGGGCTATATCCTTCATCTATACAATGCCAAAATGACTTTTATGAAGAGCTTTTATAAGCTGACTTTGAACTGGTTTGGCATGATTTGTTCTTGACAAATCCTTGCTGGCTATTCCTTAATCCTGTACTTTACATAGTTTGTATGTTGATGCTAATAATGCAGAAAACACTTCTGGAATTAGAAAACCAAGGGTCATCTTTGTCAAGCTCAATAAACATCAAGTTTAGAATACATCAGGTGGTGATAGCAAACATCCTGTGTGAATATATATATATGTATGTATGAGACCCAGATTTTAATAGGTTTCAAATCAGGAAAATTAATGTCTTTGTATGTAGCCTCAGATTCTTGGCACCAACTGGAGTGACTGTTTATAGCATCAAATAACATTATCAAAGACGCCAAGTGCTGTGACTGTCCTTCATGATAATCAACCGCATTTTGAAGCTTTGTTCTAATGCTATTGATTGTTTTCAGAAGAAAGTATTCTACAGCCAGTTGCCAGGAGTGTACAGCTAGTCAGAATAACATGCCTCTGTGTCTTTGAGGGAGCAGTGGTTTTAGGGAATCCAGGGAAACACCCTTAAAGAAAGAACATTCAATACAAAGGAAAAACAAAGGCCCACACTGCAAGAAGCCACCAAATAAGAATTTCTAAAAGAGGTCAGCCTTTGTGGGTTTTCTTTCTTGTTTTGTTGTCCCTATAGTTTTGCTGCAGCTGGACTGTGTGACGGCTCTGTTGTCCTAATATGAATATTTGTTTTGGCAGGAAACAAGTTTTCCACAATGTACTGCATATTAATAACATAGCTAGGGAAGCATAGGAAATCGTAAGGAGGAGAAATATCCATCCAGTTCAACTTGCTTGTTGGTTTATAGCCTCCTTCTTTTTCATAAGGATCTCCTGATCCACAGCACATTGAAGTTAATGGGAGCATTTCCATTAACTTTTATCCCCTCATTCAGCTAAACCACATCTACATCACATAAGCTTTATTATAAAATACTCATTCAAATCACATTCCTCAGTAGCTTTATTATGTACTTATAGTCTGAATGAGGCATAGAAGTTTTGGCTGTTTTACCCCCTTTACTTGTAATACATTTGGATGAACCAAAGCTTAAAAAAAAGTTCCCAGTTCAGTCTCTTACTACAATCATATTTAACTTGTGTTTCCTATTTCCTGCCCTACGTTCCTTTTGAATGCCTTCCTTGGTGCTTTTTAAGCTATTGTTGGAATTTATTGGCTGGAGTTGAGAAACATAAGACATCTGAGTGCTGTGATATGTGGAATTAAACTCTTCTTATTTCCTTGATCTTTGAAAGATGTGAAATGTAACATTAATTTCATTTGCTTCGATTCTGAAAGTTATCCTTCTTTTGCCTGTTAACTGTACTCCTCTTGAGACTCCCGCTGGCATACATGAAACTATTCTTCCCTCTCCTTCCCTTTCCCCAGCACACAGATTGCTGGACTTCTCTGTGGATCCTATGCATGATGCAAGGTGCACGGGGACTACTGAGCAGTTGGCAGGATTTGGCACTTAATGAATTTAATGTTTTGAATGAAACAGATACGTATAGACAGACACAGTTCTGGCTTCCACTGTGATCCTCTGCCAAGGTGTGGCAGCCTTGTTCTGGAGGCACCATTATTCTAGGGGTGTGAGGATAGTTTAATTTCTGTGCTCATTTAGGATCAGATGTAAAGCCTATTAAAATCAAAAGGAAGACTCCCGTTGAACAGCTATGTTTCTAGTGGGGCTCTGCAAGGATTGGTTCTTGGACCTATCCTATTTAACATTGATTTCAATGTCTTGGAAGAAAACATAAAATCATCACTGATAAAGTTCCCAGATGACAAAAACTGGGGGAGAGGTAAATAATGAAGAGGAGACAGGTTGCTGGTTCTGGTAAACTGGACACAAGCAAAGAATGTATTTTAATATGTCTAAATGTTAATATATACATCTAAGAGCAAAGAATGTAGGCTAGACTTACAGGGTGGGGTGACTCTCTCCTGGGAATCACTGACTGTGAAAAAGATGTGGGTGTCATGGTGGATAATCAGCTGAACACAAGCTCCTAATCTGACTCTGTGGCCAAAGAGCTAATGTCATTCAGGGATGCATAAACAGGGGAATCTCGAGTAGGAGTAGAGAGGTTATTTTCTCTCTATATTTTCACTGGTGTGACTGGTGCTAGAATACTGTGTCCCGTTCTGGTGCCCACAGTTCAGGAAGGATGTAGATAAATTGAAGAGGGTTCCAAGAAGAGCCAGAAGAATGATTAAAGGATAAGAAAACCTGCCTTACAGTGATAGACTCAAAAAGCTAGGAGGCTAGCTTTTTGAAGGCTAGGAGGACTATAACAATGTTTAAAAGGGGACTGGATAAATTCATGGTGGCTAAGTCCATAAATGGCTATTAGCCAGGATGGGTAAGAATGGTGTCCCTAGCCTCTGTTCGTCAGAGGATGGAGATGGATGGCAGGAGAGAGATCACTTGATCATTGCCTGTTAGGTTCACTCCCTCAGGGGCACCTGGCATTGGCCACTGTCGGTAGACAGATACTGGGCTAGATGGACCTTTGGTCTGACCCGGTACGGCCTTTCTTATGTTCTTATGTTCTTATGCTCAATCTACTCCTCTTAACAAAGGGAAGGGTAAAGGGTGACTTAATTACAGTTTATACGTAACTAATATTTAATAATGTGCCCTTCAATGTATTAAAATAAAATATAACATGATTCAATGGCTGGAAGTTGAAGCTAGACAAATTCAGTCTGGAAATAAGGTGTGTACATTTTTTTATAGTGAGGGTAATTTAACTATTGGAACAATTTACCCAGGGTTGTGGTGGATTCTCTATCACTGACCATTTTTAAATCAAGATTGGATGTTTTTCTAGAAGATCTGCTTTAGGAATTATATTGAGGAAATTCTATGGCCTGCATTATACATCAGGTCAAAGTAGATGATCACAACGATCGCCTCTGGCCTGGGAATCTATGAATCTGTGACTTGATTAGACATTTAATTTTGTTTCTCTAGCCACGCTGTAAATAGAGGTGCTAATTTTCTGTAACACTTAATTCTAGCATTTGGTGCCTGATGATCCATGCATTAGAGATTAGTCTAGAATACTTCATTATAATTAAATAATATGGAGACTAATCCTTTAAGAACTGAAACCACTAACCCATTTCACATAGACCACTAAATAACCTTCAGGGAATAATGACTTTCAACTACTATTGACTGGGTTGGGTTTGAGCTGGTGATCGTAAATTGAAGGGCTCCTACTTTCTGTAGTCTAATTCATCCATTTCCTGTCGGCATTCTATAAAGATGGTGAAGAACCTCCTGATGTTTTTGCTCTTACTAACTGAAGACCTCCAGCTTCAATTTGTTGATACTCTAATCCTCTTATGGCTGATATCAGTTTGTGGTGGATGTTTTTGCCCTAAGATTTATGTGGTCAACATGAAACAATTGGACTACAAAAAGGAATAAATGGAAAATTTCTGAAATAACATTCTTTCTTGTGGTGTTTTCTGAGAACAGCCTATCAACAGAAATTGGCAAAGGGGAACCTTCCATATAGCTATTAAAATCCTGAAAGGAATTTCCCTAAAACCAGAAGAAGTCTTCTCTAGGCTGCTGTGTGTGTGACAAGCTACTAATGGCTTTATGCCTCTCTGATGATGCAGATTTATCGAAAACTGCAAATCTTAGCAGTGTAAATTCTTCAGGGCATAATCTGATTAAAAGCTAGGATCTGGTGGAACTTTCCCCTATAGGCTAGTATTGTACAATTCAGAGCCGAATGAGGGGTTTACATCCTTCTCTGAAGAATCCCACATTGGTAACACCTGGAGACAGGATATCAGGCTGTATGGAGAATGGAGCTTTTCTGGTACGTAACCATGGAAATATTCAATCATGGGAATTTCCATGAGGATAGTCCTAAGGATACAGCATTTGACTCACCAATGTAATCTGGCCACTTTCGCCTGTCTGGTGGCACTAAGCCACTGCAAACTCTGATGGCTCCCAGGATTCCTCCTACACTATATAGGGAGCATAGCCAGGCAAAGGTGGATGGGGCTTGAGTGTCCCTGTGATCCCCAGAGTAGCTGGCTGTGGCATGGGCAGCCTAGGGCAATGTTTCTCTCTCATCTTTTTCATTTCCCTTGTACATAGCTGCAAACCAGTAATGCTGAGAGAGATTAAGAATGTCACAACACCTCCTAAGCCTCTGTGGGTAGCAATTCTTTGGGGGTAGGGAAGTGCGCCATTGTGCACCCACCTCACAGAGGTGATCTATGCATGAAGACTAGTCCCCGTAGTGGTGTTTGGTATGGGACTAAGACTGGCTGTGTCAAATTGTGGGGCTGAAACCCCCTGGTGGGGCCTAGACAATGGCTGAATGGGGCCTAAGAGTTTTTTCATAATCTGGAAAATAAGAAAATGCAAATGGATGCCTAGGATATTCTGACTCTGACTGTGGTCTCTCATTAAACCAGCCCAGCAGGGTTTCCCCCGAAGAGACTCCTTCTGGCATGTAGGGGCTGCTGTGGTGTCAGCACTGAGGCAGGGAAACTGTCTCTCCTCTTCCTCACTCCAGGCTGCTCCAGCTGGCGGGGCCGGCTCCAGGCATGAGCGAAGGAAGCAGGTGCTTGGGGCAGCCAATGGAAAGGGGCGGCACGTCCGGGTCTTTGGTGGCAATTTGGCGGTGGGTCCATCAGTCCCTCTCGGAGTGAAGGACCTGCCGCCAAATTGCCGCCAAAGAATGAAGCGGTGTGGTTGAGCAGCTGCCGAAGTGCTGCCGATCACGGCTTTATCTTTTTTTTTTTTTGCTTCACCGCTAGGGGCGGCAAAAAAGCTGGAGCCGGCCCTGCCAGCAGATACCCAGCCTCTGTACTGGTGGTCACTGGCTGCCTCAGGGTGTTGCTGGCAAGGAGATGAGAGGAAGAGTGAGGGGACAGGCTGGGGAGATACAGGTTCCCCTTGAGCCCTTGTTCACCACTTCCATGTGTGTTCTCCCTTGAGCCAAAGGGAGACTGGTAGGTCACTCTCCAGTTTCAGTCTGGGTCGTATCTCCAGTCTGGATAATCTCTCTGTGCACCCAGTAACAAGATCCTCCATCTTAATGGAACGAGCCAGGGTAACTCTGGGCTGGTATAGCTACTTGCACTTTAGAATTCTCCTTCCTCATCAACAGCTGCTCTGTAGGAACATTGTCTCCAGCGCACAAGAAAGTGGGCTCCTGAGCTCACTTGCTGTGATAACAGTATGGGCACATGATGGTAAAAAGTTTTGAGAAGCACTGGACTACCGTATAGCCCAAGGTTTTACCAATTCAGCCCAGGAAGAAGAGGATGATAACATTTGCCTTTTTTGTTAATCTGACATTGAATGTGTCACTTCTAGAATGCCTGCAGATGTAATAGAGGCCAAGAGAGAATGGTTAACCTGGTGTTTGGGAGGAGCAACATGAAAAATATGGTCCAGTAGAGCTCTCTGGTCTTTGCTTAAAAGAAAAAATCATAGGTTGTCTCTGGAAATAATAGAATCTGACTGTTTCAGCCTTTCTGCTGGGAACTTTTATTTCACACTGAACAGGCTTCTGCTATTAGTAGTGTGAAGTGTTGAAAAGATTAGTTACTGGCTTGAGGAGCTGGCATCTCTCCTTACTCACCTGTAAGAAACATGTAATGTCACCTCTCCTCCCTGAAATCATCATATAAATGTTTCATTAGGAACAGTCAGAGCTTTTCATACATTCCACAACTCCCCTGCTGCCACTGCCCTCTCTGTCATCCATTTGTGCTTGATTGCCTGTCACTGAGATTTACTCAGCCCACGTCATTGGGCTCATGATTGAATTCACATACATACATAGGGCAAAAGAGTAAGGACTGTTTTCCTGTGTGTCACAGGATAGAAAATAATTTCATGTCTCATTGCATGGTGGTGCATGCACAGTTCATAATACAATTGGAGAGAAAAAGATTAGATTACATAGCAGTTTCGTTTAGAAGCTGAAGCCATTTCTTTCGTCTGCAGCACATGAGGTCAACATTTTCAATTTTAGGTGACTAGAGTTGCACACCTAGATCTGTTTTTAGGCATCTGACTAAAAGTAGCCTGATTTTTTTGCACAGTTTCTGATCTCCCATTGGGCTCAACATCACTAAAAATCTAGCCACTTTTATTTAGGTGGCTAAATAATGGATTTAGAAGCTTAACTTGAGGCACCCAAGTTTGAAAAATTTCACTTTATTTTCTAAATAAAATAGAAGTAAACAAATAATCAGGCACCTCTGCCCCCAGGTTCACTATGCCCAGGGGCTAAAATGGGCAAAAGAAAAAAGTAGTGGTTAGAGCTGAGTGAAATTTGGAATTTCCATCTTGCCAGAAGTTCCAGCTGTTCAACATTTGATGATCTGGGGGTCCCTTCTGCCCTTCAACTCCATGGCTATTTGGTTTTGTCCCAAATTGTGATGAGAAGTTGACATTTTGAAATTTTTCACAGAAGAGAAATTCTGAAAAACTTCAATTTGGAAATGTCGAAAAGTTTCACTTTGACGTTTTTGACTGAAACAAAAGATTTTGACATTCCCAAAACTGAAAAGTTTCATTTTTCCCATGGTGGACTCGTGAGAGCTGTAGTTCGGGATCCTGATGCCTCCAGTGTCCCCTATGGGCCAGGCTCCCTGGCCATCTCCCATAATGCGCACAAAGATGTGACTCCCTTGATGCGCCATGCAAACTGGTCAGAGGAAAATCTGCATTGCATTGTGGGAAACGTAGCTCTCCAGGTACCCAGCCAATAGGAGAGAATAGGGGCTTGTCGACATGCATTACTCCGCACTAGAAGGATGTAAATTCTAGTGCACACTAGGGCATTGCATACTAACAGGCCCGTTTGGACCTTGCTGGTGCACATTAAACATTCCCTGGTGCACATTAATGTAGTGCTGTTTGAAACGGGATTTTATTAATATGCACTAGGAAACTTTCATGAATGCCAGCAGGGTCCAAACAGGCCAGTTAGTGTGCAAATGCTATTGTGAACTAGGATTTACACCCCTCTAGTGCAAACTAACACACTGTGGAGACAAGCCCCTGGGCTGTGAACTACAGCTCCCACAAGGCAACACACTGATAGGAAAATGAAATATTTTGAGTTATTTCCAAAACCCAAAATATAAGGATGCAACGGATCCAAAATGGAATAGTTCATTTTGGTTTCTCTGACAGAAAATGGAAAAAAACTGCATTTCCCATCAGAAAATCATTCTGACAGGAGTCCTAACTAGCTCCAGTAATGGTAGTCCTGTGAACTCCATCCACTAGTCAAGCCCCACCCACTTGAAATGCCAACATAACAGCCACCTTGTTAGAGTTGTTCTCTAAATCCCATCCCTACTCTTTTTGTGACCTTTTTGCCTTTGGGGGTAACATAGGGATAAATTTCCTTTTTGATAAGCCAACAGTTTAGTGGTTTTGAAACCAGCACACCACACAGAGGCTCTCAACAGGGTGCTGAGACACTGGGGACATTCTTGTCTACTTTCTCTGCAGGTGGAATGCAGGGTCAATGTATAATGTTAAACGAGCACCCAGAGTCAGGTTGATGGGAGGGAAGGCACAGGAGCAGCAAGTTTAAACAGCGCTTGCTTAAGTTTCTGGTAACCTCTAGTTCATGTTAGGCTTGCTGAGAAGCTTAGCCACAGGCATTATAATAGTCACTCCTATTCTACTATAACGTGGGGTGGGATTTGGGGACTTCTGTGAAATTACTTAGGCACTTCTGAAAATGCCCCCCTTGATATCCATTCTTAAACGAGGTGGTGGCTATATCATGGGCGAGGGACAGTAAATAAAAATTTAGTAAAAGTCTTTCAGACTCTGTAAATAGCTGGGATGAAGCTTCCTTTATCTGACTGCTCTGCAGTACTGCCAAACTGAAACTGACTTCCACTGGTGTCCGGACACTGGTCTTCAAGTGAGAACAAAAGAAAGCCTTAATCTGAAATGAAATATCTGCAAAGAACTTCCCCTTTGACTAGTCTGGTCTCTCTCCTCAAAATATGAGCTTCAGTAGTTACAGATGTGTCTCAAGGACAGGAGCGGCTCCAGGCCGCAGCACGCCAAGCGTGTGCTTGGGGCGGCATGCCGCGGGGGGCGCTCTGCCGGTCGCCGGGAGAGCGGCAGGCGGCTCCGGCAGACCTCCCGCAGGCGTGTCTGCGGAGGGTCTGCTGGTCCCGTGGGTTCGGTGGAGCATCCGCAGGCACGTCTGCGGGAGGTCCACCGGAGCCGCGGGACCGGCGACCGGCAGAGTGCCCCCTGTGGCGTGCCGCCATGCTTGGGGCGGCGGAATGGCTAGAGCCGCCCCTGTTCAAGGACTCTGTTAGGCCAGAAGTGCATGCTCTTTGTAGATTTTCTTGGCTCTATGAGCTAAAATGTGAAAACATTATCTAAGTTATTTTACTTCAAAGATGTCCAAGGTCAACAATACCATACAGCAGACCAAATTTTGCAATCTCCTTCTCTCTTCTAATGTCTTGGGGAAGATGGTGAATGTGTTCCACTCTTCACAGTCTATGTGTCAGGAATATAACAGGAAACGTGATGTTATGGGAACATAGAATTTGTCCTCACTGGATTAGACCATTGGTTCAATCAGTATGTGAGCATATACAGCCTCTAACAATGATTAGTACCTGACCCTTCAAAGCAAGGTGACCTCAAGTTCTTTTCACTAATGTACCTAACCACTTGTACAGTATTATCTATGGTGGTATGGGTGGGAAGATTCTTTTCTGGCTTCTGAAGCTGGCAGTTTACACCCCAAAATAGGAGTTTTATTTACCTATGTTACCTTCAGTTACATAGTGACATACACTATTAGAGGCCATGAAAATTATCCAGCCCTGTTTAAAATCCATGCCCTGCATCTGTCAGGAGGAATTCCAGCAGCAGTGTATTCCACAGACTGACTATATGCTGCCTTAAGAAGTCTTTCTTTGTATTGATTTTTAATTTTCTGCCCCATAACTTCATTGATTGTGCTAAATATTTCAAATTATGGAAATTCAGAATAAAGGCACCAAACAAACGTAACAGTGCCCCCATAGCAATGTCCTGAGAGAACTCAGAAACACTGTGTCAACCTTATCCATCCATGATAAATAGCATAATTTCATCGGTGACCACAAAGACTGGACTACTTTGCCCTTCATCCGATAATGGTTGCAGAACTCTGGACTTCTCTATGGCTATGCAGAGTCCACAGAAAAATATGCTTAACAAATTCCTGATTAGACAAGTATCAAGGAAACATTCCTTAGACTTCATTAAGATTCCACATGCCACCAATTGTACAAGTGTTATTAAACCCAGAGCCAGTGTATCTACTTGGATAAACCTCCTACACTAAGATCATTAAGTTAAGGGCATTTACACAAAAGGAACAAAGGTTAGTGTGATAGTGAAACATCACACTCAGTACCAGGGACAAGCAGGTATGAAAACAATGCTTTGGAATTACATATTTTCAATATTCTGTGCTCAAGTTGTACAAGTACATGAGTGCTTTTTCTTAATACAAAAAGTTTGCAGTCGTACGCTGTAGACTTTCTTTGAGATTTAATGAAAAGAGAGAATGTGAGGATGCTGATGTTCTGGTTATCCAACCAGTACAGTGCCTATTTCAAGTTTAAGAAGTCAAACTAGTTGTTGAAGACTTCTTAAAACCCTTAGAAGTAGTCCTTGATCCAAAAATAACCCATTTTACAAAGTAGGTCTTATGGGAACAAACTAGGGAATATGGGGCTTTAGTGTTGTTAAAAGGAGTGGTGTTAAGTGTGTTTTCATTTGGGTGTGTTAACAGTGCACTTCCATATTTATAAATGTTTGGGTTTTCCTTAAATTTAACCTTAATTCTGAATTTCCTGGCTGTCTCAAGGTTGCTTTTGGGTAATTGCAATGTTCTTGTAATTTCCTCCCCTCGTCAATTAGCATAGTCCGTCTTTAAAAAGATGCATTAAACTGGAATTGTTTTGCTTTTGTTTTTCATCTGTGAATAGCAACACCTTGCACTTCTATAGTGCTTTTAATCTGGGGATGTCAAAGTGTTTTGCAAACATTGATCAGGCCTCATGGCTAGATGTTATGCTCATTTTATAGATGGGAAAATAGAGGCACAAAGATGTTAAGAGACTTGTCCAAAGGGCCACAATGACTGAGTCAGTAGCATAGCCAGAATAGAATCCAGGAATCCTGAACCCTAGTCCTATGCTCTAATTACACTTTCTTTGGTGACCTTCTGTTTTTATATGTTGTGCAGCACTGTTTCAATTTCTTCTGGCCAATAATCTTAGAGGGTGTGGGTGTTGTGTGTGCAAATACGTCATAAAGCTTAGGAGGAAATGATTGAAGAGTCATGGCAACATGCAAAAACATAAATTGCTAAGATTGTTGGTAGTATAAAAGCTTTAGAAGTGATTATTGTTAGAGGGTGACTTGTATATAATGCCTTGGGCTAGTTTATCATTTCTACCAAGCAAAATTGGTCATTTAATTGAAATCTTATTCCTTCCCCATCCCATTTCTGCAACACGGGATCTAAGATGAGGAGTCTGGGCAAGATTAAAGTCTTTTGTTCTTTTAGAGAATTCTGAACTGATATCTTGTAATATATGTGGCTTCCAAAGGGAGCAGATGCTCAGCACAATCTTACAAGGTCTCTGATGTCCTCTCCACTGCGTACAAATAACTTACCACAAGACAATGTACTGTTGTCACGAGCACAGTGCCTCTGCGGCTTAATTGGTACACTGTGGATTACAAAGATATATATATATATACACGCGAGTACCTATCAAGTGCAGGACTGTGCCAGTGACAACAGTAACTTGTCTTGTGGTGAGTTGGTGGAGCACTGTGGAGAATATATATATGATTAATGCTTTACGTTACAATGCACAGATTTAATACAAGAGCTTCTGCGAACCCAGCATTTCCCATCATGTGAGGTGCTTCTTCTTTAGGGAGGATGAAGGAGTGTGAGCACAGATGTGTAAATAAAGATAGGTAGGCATTTAATAATACCTGGTGTGGGGGCACAAGTTGCTCCATTTTCCTGAAATGGGGGCTCAGCTGTATGAAGTTTACAAAAAAACTATTCTAACCCTTTCCCCGGTGTCTTCCTTGATTTTGCTTCCTCCAATTATTGTACGTAATAGTAAAATAAAAAACAAAACCAGGAACTAATAAGATCGGTGTGTAACAAAATATGGTTTTTTTACTCCTTTCAACAGCTCTAACCCTTCTTATGCAATTATGTCTGATTTAAATTGGAACCTTTTGCCTTTTTAGGTTTTGAAACTATGCAGATGTGTTCAATCTGCAATAAACAGAAAAGCAAATGCATGATTGTGCCACATTTCCATTTCTGGGAAGCTCAGAAGTGCTGGGCTGCCTCTGAGACTGATCCAGCATTGGGAATCCGTTAGTACCTTGCTGTGCACTTCTAATGTGCTCCCATTCTCCCATTACAGCCAACAGTGAAGGTTGTTGTTCATGATAAACATTAGCCTCTCACTTTCTTCCTCCTCCTCCTAAAAGCTCCATAAAATGCATCTCATCTGACGAGACTCTCTGACACTTGAAGCATTCATTGTCCTCTGAGAGTGAAGGAGGCTCCGATGCAGCTGTCTCTAACAGCCCATCTTACTAATAGCAACATTGACTCCATGCAAAATTCTGCACAGAGGGCATCTCTCTCCCCTATTTCCCCCTTCTGTCTTCCATCACCCACATCTTTCTGAGTGTTTAATGAGCATGGGATCTAACCAGAGATAGCTTCAGTGAATGCACAGAGGCTAAACAGCTCCTCTCTAATCCAATCCAGCTTTGATTTAATTTGGCTCTGACAGTAATGAGGAACAATGGCTTTCACCATAGGAAGCAATTGGCTGTTAGTGGATTCTGCCCATCAGTGTTGTCCCAAAGAAGACCTGCTTTGGCATATTTCTGTCAAGGGGTGAAAAGGGTCATGCCAGTTTTACATACTATGCTGAAAGAGTTCCTGTATCTGCAGATGGACTGTGGTTAAAGATATCAGTGGAAGGACTGCGTATCTGGCTGTATTAGAAGCCTGATCATTGAGCTGTATCCAGGTGTGTAGCTGCACTCTGACAGCACCTACTTATTAGAGGTTTCTCTGTCACTGTTGTGGCAATTTCTAGAGTGTAACTTTTGACTCCCCAGCTTCCATCTGTCTGTTTGCTTCTCCCAACTTTTAAAATACCTTTTTGTTGTTGTTGCAGTTAATTAGTGTTTTATGGTAGTGCCTTCAGAACCCCAATGGAGAACGGAACTTCATTGTGGTAGGCACTATGAACAAACATGGTCTCCCAGGGTAAGAGAGTCTCTACCCCAATGAGCTAACAATCTAATATATGTAATAATAATATTATATTAATGTGGGGTGTGACACAATACCCCATATTTGTCATGGTGATATTATTATTATATGATTATGGCATAATTATGATGCATTTTGTACAAGATGGGTCATTTAAGGTGTTATTGGAAAAGTTATGTGCTGAATATGATTATCCTATTTATATGCATGTATCATCATTTTGTATATATATCCCCACAAAAGGACACTCTTGAAAACATCTTAGGAACAAAGACTGAACTGGGGGAAGCACTGGTCTCAGGCTAAAGGAATTTTTAGCCTGTGTATGGAAACCTGGTGAACTGCTTGTATCATTAGCCAGAGTGAGAAGTTGCTAATTCGTATCCAATCTGTCTAGTATGTTAGGCTTAGTTTGTGGTTTTGTTTATTTACTTAATAATCTGTTTGCTATTACTCATCACTTAAAATCTATGTATTGTAGTTAATAAACTTGTTTTTTACTTTATCTAAACCAGTCTGCCTTTGAGTGAAGTGCCTGGGGAAAAATCTCAGCTTAGTTAACACAGGCTTGTTGCATATTCCTCTCCACATCAAGGGAGGGTGAACTGAGTAATACATTCATACTGGTCGGGGTTTTGACCAAGGCAGGACAGTACAGCTCTAGGGTCTTAGGCTGGGGAGCTGGGGGTATCTTGGCTCTAGCCTCTGTATTGTTGATTCAAGCAGTGGCTGGTCAGAGCCTGCATGTAACTGCAGCTGGGTGTGCCCCAGCCTGTGTGAATGCTGGTGGGAGTTATGACATTACACCCCATGTTCTTCATAGAAATATTGTTATGATATGAATATGGCATGATTAAGATATGTTTTATGCAAGAGGGGTCATGTGAGGTATCACTGAAAAGGTTATGATCTACTGAATGTGTTTATCCAATATGTATGCATGTATTATTTTTGTATCTGAAGCTAGGAATATTGAGCATATATCTGTATTTCAAATGTGCTACTTCGGGCGACACCCACAGCTAGCCCTTCAGATACAACAATGGACTGTGAAAGAGCTTCATTTTCCTATGGATGCACCAAACATCTTGCGAGTAATGGATGCTATGACCCTGCAGAGACATGTGACTGAGCCATCTGGTACTGGACCCCACCTTGGAATGCCATTGTTTTTCCACTGGAAGACAAAGGGTTTCCACCATACACAAAAGCTATATAAGGCAGGGGAGTGATGACATTGTGGTTCTCCTCTGCCTCCCCGCCCAAGGAGACACAGGGAAACAAGAACTGAGAAGAGGAGAAGAGCTGAGCCCAGGCTGGAAGGGTGTCTAGCCTGTGAGTAGTAATACCTGAAGTTTCAAGCTGCAGGCCAATGCAGTTGGCTTTCAAGAATCTTTGTAATCTGCCTGAAACAATATTTAGGGTGAGAAATTACTATTTGTAGCCAATTTCTTTAGTGTATTAAGTTTAGTCTGTGTGTTTTGTTTTATTTGCTCAGTAATTTGCTTTGTTCTGTTTGCAATCGCTTATAATCACTTAAAATCTCCCTTTTATAGTTAATACATTTGTTTTGTTTATTATTAAACACAGTTTGTGCAATTTCTAACTGGGGGGGGCACAAGAAGCTGTGCATATCTCTCTTCACATTGAGGGAGAGGGTGACATTTTTTTGAGCTTGCGCTGTGCAGAATTTTCTATACAGCGCAAGACAATATACCCTTGGGTCTGCACTGCAAGGGAGTTGGGCAGCTGACTGTTGGGGCAAGTCCCTTAAGCTGAGTCTTCCCAGAGCTGATCTCAGTGTTTGTGTCTTTCTGCAGCTGGGTGTGGCCCTGCCTGTGTGTGTGTGTGTGTGTGCTAGAGGAGCTTAAGAGCCTGGCTCAGCAAGGCAGGTTAAAGGGGCTCAGGCTGGCAGAACAGGCGCAGTGGTATCTCAGCACATCACGTGGCACCTTGATGGGAGGGGGGGGCAACCCCTCACAGGAGTGAAGAATCAATAGCAGTCTACAGCTTGTCACAGCAGCACAGTGTGAGAGGGAGCCCAGGCTGGTGAGGCAGAGGGCTCAGTGGTACCCCAGTTCCAGGTAGCACCCTGGGGTGACAACCCACCACATGGGGGTTTTTTAAATTGCATTTTAGTATGTGTACTCTTTAAGACACATGAAAATCTGGCCCTTATCACTTTTAGAAGGGCTTTAAATTTATGTCTACATCATTTTTGCTCCTGTTTGTTAATACTGTGGTAGCTCCCAGCGGCCCTAGTCTGTTCCAGGGCCCCAGTGTGTGATGTGCTGGATAAACACCTGGTCCTTGCTCATAAACACAAACAATCTGATAAGAAAAAAGCAGACAAATGGTGGGAGGTAGTACAACATAAGAGCAAAGTGATCAGGTGGTCATGAGCCTATGACTTTACTATGTATTTAGTTTTATGGGTTCAGGGGTGAGATGAAGGTGGGAGGCAAGAAGGGATAAGCAAATAGGAGCCAGGGTGTAGGAAAAATGAAAGGTGGGGATTGGAGGGCTAAGAGAGTGAGGCTGGTAGCAGAAGGGTTGTGAGGGAGGGTGGGTGAGAAGGAGGGAGGGGCAAACAACAAATCAGCAGACAGGGTTAGACTTGGGAGCAGGGAAGGCCGCCGGTTCCTGTGGAGGGTGTCGCCCCCATAAGAGGTTTGTATCCAATAGCGTCTCGGTCAGGGGGTCTCTCTCCTAGCTGCTGCTCCAGGCCCTTTTCATATGAAACCCCTACAATACCTCTTCACATGTGGTGAGCGCTTGTGAGGGCAAATGGAGTAGTTAGCTCTTTGGTTTACAATCACTGCTGCAAATTCAGGGGTTTACATGCACAAAATTGAGGGTCTAAATTAAAAGCAAGCGGCTCCGCACGGTCATGGATCCACGGTGCATCCCATAGAGCAGCTTGCAGGATGGGGGCCTATGCGGCTGTATTTCAGAATTTGGCCTTGCATTTTTAAATTATATTTGAAAATGTATAAATTGTATTAAGTGCTTCAAGACTGGCTGATTTCCATTAATGATTTAATATTTTGAGTCATTCAAGGGGAAACCGAGCACCAAGCAAGTTATCTTGCTAGCTTGAAGTACACTTGGATGTTTTGGCACTTTCGTTGTCTACTTGTGATGTGTGTATGGGGAAGAGCAATGTGTTTGCATGATCAGAATATAATGGGAGGATTCCCACTATTCTGTTACTTTAGGATCTTGAAACATTTAAATACCATACATGAGAGAAGAGACTGCTTCAAAATGTCCTTATACATCAACCGTTATCAGGGCCGTCCTTTCCCATACACAAACTACACAGCTGCGTAGGGCACCAGGAAATTTGGGGCACCAAATTTCCTGGTGCCCAATGCAGCTGCTTGCTGCTCCAGCAGCGAACCCAATCCCTTGGCCAGGAAAGCTGCCCCCGCCCTTGCTCTGCCTCTTCCCACCCCTGCTGTGCCTCAGCCCTGCCCCCACTCCACCCCTTGCCCTGAGCTACATTCCGGGGGACTGCAGCAGGGGTCGGGTGCGCCCAGCACTCACCGGGCGCTGAGAAGTGGAGCGACCCAGCCCCAAACCGCTCCGCTCTGCTGGTGAGTGTTGGGGGGCGGTTCCTCCCTGGCCCCCCAAGTGCCAAGGCTGGGAGCCAGGGGAGCAGAGCAGAGCGGGCTGGGGTCGGGTCACGGCACTTCCTGCTGCCCCGTGAGTGCATGGTCAGGCCTGCCCTGCAATCACCGGGCACCAGGAAGTGGAGTGACCGAGCCCCAACCTGCTCCGCTCTGCCAGCTCATGCTGGGGGGCAATTTTCCGCCCACTCCCCAAGCCTGCTCCTGCCCTCCACGGTAGGCCTGGGGCCACAGACACTCCCTCACGGAGGCCTGGGGACCGCCTTCCCCTGTGGAGGCCTGGGGTCAGCTGAGGGGCTGCATAGGGCACCAAAATGTCTAGGGACTGCCCTGACCAGTATGGTTGGTATTTTCAAAGGAGACTAACAGAGTTAAGTTTCCAACTCCCATTGAATGTCACATAACAGCCTTTAGTTCCTTTGGATATCTCAGCAAGGGCATGGGTCTGGCAATCCTCATGGGTTTCTCGGTCCTGCTACGTGTTTGCTTGAAAGGTGAGAAGCAAACACCCACGTGTGCTTTTTTTTTTAACAATGAGTGATTAATTATGGGATTATACTAAATAGACATTTTTGTTTCATTTTTATGCTGAAAGACTCCCAATTCAGCCTTCAGTGCCCTTAGCTAGGCTGCTGAAAGAGGAAATACAACTTAAGCAATTTACTTTTCAAAATGAGACATTAGTAATTTACTTGATTAACTACATGTACTGCTTTTTGCTCTGCACTTGAAATACTCACAGTAAAAGGAATTTTTTTTAGAACTAGCTCTGCAGTGACAAAAGAAGCCAAGAATTTATCCTGTGTTTTATGGGAGTCGAAGGCTAGTTGTGTGCTTCCTGCTTCTGTTCAGTTTAGTTGATGGGTTCCTCTGAGCAAAGTGTATTCCTGGTCTATGATAGAAAGTTGCTGCCATTTACATCCCTCTTTTTATGATGGAAAAGATCACTGTCATTTTGTTGGTTTCTTGGATGCCATTTAGATTTTTCCCTTTAGTTAGTTCCATATTAAAGCGTTACAAAAAATCATGTCTTCCATATTCTAAAACTCAGATTTGTGTGGGGCACTGAGGATTTTTAATTTTTCTTCCCCTTCTTCACTCCTCCCCATTTTTGCCAAGGATGTTTCAAAGGCAAATAGCATTAAATAAAAAAAAATTGAAAATATTATTTTAAATATCAACAGCAAACTGAAAATAAATACAAGTTAAAAAACACTCCAGTATATTCTGCTAGGGCTCAGTTTTGCTCCGTGGGGTCTCTGATCTTGGGAAACTATTCTTGAGAAGCAGTCAGAAGAGGACACACGGCTAGTTCTCAGATATATAGTGGGGGAAAAAATGGCATTGGACTGTATTGACCCTTGGATGCTCATCTCTGTAGTTTTGTTTTCCTTGGTGAGGATACTTGCAGATTTTTGAATGACAAGAGATTGCCCTGGAAGCAAAGCTTAGAGTTTTTAAAGGGAGCTGTTTTTCCCCTTGGTAAACCAAATCTAACCATGATCTAGATTCTTCTATATCTATCTCAGGCAGTGTGCTCCAGTGGATAGGGCACTGGAGTGGATCTTGGGTGACCTGAGTTCTCCTTCTGGCTGTGCCACTGACTTACTCTGTGGCCATAGAAAAGTCACTTCACCTCTCTGTGCCTATAGTTTTCCCCTCCCACGCTTTGTTTTATCTGTTAAGATTATAATCTCCTTGGGGCAGGAACTGTCTCTTACTGTGCCTTTCTGCAGTACCTAGCACACTGGGGACTACTGTAACACAAATATTAAATATTGGTAAGAATATTTTCCAAGATTTAATGAGTGGTGATGCCATGAACATCTTTGCTGAACATTTTTTAGGCACCATGTTTCTCCAATATCCTGCATTAGTATCACAGTTCCTGGGTAATTGCACTGGCACTTCCCCTCCCTGGTCCCTCAAGTGCACTCAATTAAGGTCTCCGAACATCTGTCATCACCTGTTTTGGGGTATGGACCCTTGTCCCACTCTCCTCTGATCGGGGTTTTTGTAAGGCTTCACAGCTACTGTCTTACACTGTGATATCCATGGCAAGCCAGTCTGCCTAATGGCCAGTACCTGTGCTTTGCTCTCTCTCTCCAAAGGCTATGAACAGTGTATTTACAGAAGTTACAAGTTACCACACAGCTCTTTCTAAGCCAAGCATCTTTATTTTTAAGGTAAAAGCAATACAGAGAAAACCTAGTAAAAATAATTCATAGATTTAAGCACACACTAAACATGCCAGGAGTCACTAGCAGACCAAAGTCTTTCCAACCCATCTTCAAGAGTTGGGACAGAAGCTCCTGTCCATTTGCTGAATCAGAAAGAAGCCCTGTGTCAGTTCAAGCTCATCCCTTTTATACCAGAAGCCATTTCTTTGTCTCCTAGTCTCTGGAAAACCCATCATGAGCCAGTATATGCAAACCACTCTTGAGGAGGGTACCTTTCTAGAGTTGTTTAGGGTGAGTCACTGAGACTAAACACCCACCACTGTTTGTATTTCCTGAAGGCACTGTGGTAACCCTTGGAGTAGAATGTGATCATACATAAACCATTCATAAATTTAATACAGTGGCCCCCAAAGATACTGCATGGAATTGTAATGTTTGTCACACTTAGTTTCTCTGTTTCTCTTCCTTTACTCTTTCCTGCTAAGGATAGTTCAGGAAAAATAGCCTCTATATCTAAAATGTTTGTGACGTTTGTGATGTTATTGACATGAACTGGGACCGTATAGATCATTGTTGCAACCAAGGTCCTGTAGTGGCACCAAATCTTGTATAAAGGGGGTCAAATAAGGTGTCTATGACAAGATTGTGGTTTGCTGGTTATGATTCTGCTATCCGTATGCATGTATCATTTTTGTACTTAAAGATATAAATATTGTCTCTATACTCTCTGTAGTCCAAACTTGTGCTATGCTTCTGGGTGACACCCCAGAGAAGTTGATGTCAGCTCTGCCTAGCCTGCATGATGGCCCATTAAGGACCATCAGCTATACAATTGACCCATTGAAAGAAGGCAGATACACCTTGTGAGTCAGCAAGGTATGCAGGTACATGCCTATGGATAGAACTCTGAGGTTTTTCCCTGCCATGTGATGGACAGCTTGTCTTTGGGACAAAGAAAGCAGAGACCACATGGCAAGAGACTATAAAAAGCCACTGCAGCTCCTCCATCTTGTCTTCAGTCCTGCTTCTTACCTCTGGATGGACTTTGCTACAAACAGAAGCTCTACACAAAGGACTGATGATCCATCCCAGCTGTGGATGTACTCCAGAGACTTGATTTGAACCTGCAGTTTATTCGATCACTGCTACAAGCCTGAACCAAGAACTTTGCCATTACTGTATGTAATTGATTCCATTTCACCAATTCTTGCTCTCATGTATATCTTTTTTCCTTTTATGAATAAACCTTTAGATTTTAGATTCAAAGGACTGGCAACAGCGTGATTTGTGGGTACGATCTGATTTGTATATTGACCTGGTCTGGGGTTTGGTCCTTTGGGATTGAGAGAAGCTCTTTTCTTTTACTGGGGTATTGGTTTTCATAACCATTCATCCCAATAACAAATGGCACTGGTGGTGATACTGGGAAACTGGAGTGTCTAAGGGAATTGCTTGTATGACTTGTGGTTAGCCAGTGGGGTAAAACCAAAGTCCTCTCTGTTTGGCTGGTTTGGTTTGCCTCAGAGGTGGAAAAACCCCAGCCTTAGGCTGTAACTGCCCTGCTTTAAGCAATTTGTCTTGAATTGGCACTCACAGTTGGGTCCCACCAAGAACCAGCATCGTTACAATGCTGCACTCCATATGTTTAATGAAAACATGCTTATGAACGTGAATATGATGTAACTGGAACATGCTTTATGCAAAAGGTCTCTTGTAAGGTATCATTACAAAGTTTATAATCTATTGAGTGTGTTCATCCTATTTGTATGCATGTATCATTCTTGTATTTAAAGCTAGAACTATGAAGCATAACTGTGAAGTCCTATTGTAATTATGCAAAGTGTGGGCCATTAATGGTGGTTTAGAATCTTGATGGCGCCCACTGACTAGGACAACTGGTTGTGGATGGTTTATTTACCTGCAAGCCTTCCTTTGTACGTGTGGGCCAGCCCGTGGGTAATGAAGAATGAGGTCTTTCAGTGACATGTGACTTAAATCTGGTACTTTTCCATTTAGAAGGAGGGGTGGGGACCCAGAGAGACACAAGATTCCTGCCTTGTGCCAAAGGTATAAAAGGAGGTGGAAGAGAACAAAGGAGGGCTGTCATGAGAGAGCCCCTGTTTTCCACCTAAGATGTCTGTTGGAACTAACAAGGACTGTACCAGGGGAAAGGATTGGGCCCAGACTAGGAAGGCGTCTAGACTGTGAAAGAAACTTATTGGAACATCTCTGAGGGTAAGATTTTCTCTGTAATCCATTTCTTAATGTATTAGGTTTAGACTTGCATGTTTTTGCTTTATTTTGCTTGGTGACTTACTTTGTTCTGTCTGTTATTACTTGAAACCACTTGAATCCTACTTTTTATACTTAATAAAATCACTTTTGTTTATTAATTAACACAGAGTAAGTGATTAATACCCGGAGGAGCAAATAGCTGTGCATATCTCTTTCTGTGTTATAGAGGGCGGACAATGTATGAGTTTACTCTGTATAAACTTTATGCAGAGTAAAACGGATTTATTTTGAGTTTGGACCTCATTGGGAACTGGGTATCTGGGTGCTGGAGGTAAGTAACCTGCAGAGCTGTTTTTAGTTAAACACTGAAGCTTTGGGGCATGGACCAGACCACGGTCTGTGTTGCAGCAGGCTAGCGTGTCTGGCTCAACAAGTCAGGGTTCTGGAGTCCCAAGCTGCCAGGGAAAATGGGCTCAGAGGTAATTCCAGCACGTCAGGTGACAGTCCCAAGAGCATCTGTATGACCGAACCCGTCAGTGTTCATTTGTTCCTTCTGCTTATATGCCTAGTTGAAGGTCCTACTTATCTACTTGTGATGTCATAATCGTATATAGGGACAAACTCTGTCACCATTTACAGTCGTTAAATAGTAGCTTATTCTGTGGGTAGTCTCACTGAGATCAATGACTAAGGGTGGCAAAATTGGACTCATAGTAACTGGAAGAACCCTTCCAGAGATGCGGCCTGTCCAGTTTTACCCCTACATATTTATGTTTTCAACCTACAGGCTCTAATTTAAGTAATTTATTCAGGGTAGTATTCCAGTTTTAGTACCCTCACAGGTGGTGGCAGGGTGGGAGGAGGGAGAGAGAGAAGGAATTTTAGGAAGTTTTTGTAGAGCGTTTTTATTCTGAGAGATATTAGACCTCTGAACAGTTCTGGAGTACTTTAGAACTTAGACTTAACAAAGGTTCTTTCATCTCCTCCTCATTATCTCAGACAAATAACACCATTGTTTGAGGAGGGGGGGCATGTCTTGTAATAATACTAAATATTCCTCCTCCAGGGTGTAGTGTATCACCTAACTCTGAGTCTCTAACTTTAGTTGTAGTTGAGGGTTAATTTTTGTTGTCATTCATTTCAATGACAAAATGTCCTTTCAGCAGAATAAGAAGAACTAAGTGCCTCCACTTTGAAAATCAATAGCAAATTTTGAATCCCATCAGCAAGCACTCAAGAAGCTGCTGTTGCCCAAATCCCTTTTATTTTCACCTTTAATGAGGTAGAAAGTCATCCAATTGATATAGTGTGCCCTGGCCTTTTCTTGGTAATTGACCTGGACTTCTGGGCCATGCCTTAATAAACCTGTTGTTCAAAGGGAGGGGAAAAAGAGAATGTTTGGTCTAGATCCTCTCCTATGAACCTTGATTCCCTTGTTAGTAATTTCAAAGGTCCCTATGCCAATTCTTCGCTGACTGAACTAGGTTGCTGTTGTGACATCAAAATAGTGACCAAGAGATCATTTCATTTGACATCTGGGATGTATTTCTGCTTTTCCTAGCAACTGTTGCCAAAGACCTCAACCTTAAAGGACTTCTTCATGGCTTTGTGAAGACCACTATCCTATTCAGTTCTGGTACATACAGTAGTTGTTGGGCATTTCCCATGCATCTGACTGTAGAAATCCTTATAAGGAGAGGATAGTGTAGTCCCTGATGTTTTGACTAAGGATCTTGAATAGGTAACTTCCTACCCTGTCTCCCTTTCTTAGAGTTCATTCAGAGGTCTTTTAATCTCTCTGAGATGGTCTATATGTAGTCATAGATTCAAGCCACCTTATTTGTAGTGAACCATTATTTATTAAGAAGAAAGAAACAATCAGAGATGGCATTCATCCCGTGGACTGATCCTTGTTCTGTTTCAGGGTGCTGGTCAAGGGATCACCAAATAGATGCAGCAAATCCTTTCCTGTTTCCTCAGTAGTGTGTAATATTTGCTCTGAGAAACCCCATAATTGGACAAATACAGCTGTTCTTGTCAGGAAAAAAACTGCTAAGAAATAAGCAATTAATGGGAGCTCCTGGGTGCTCAGCACTTTTGAAAATCAAGTCACTTACATTTAGATATCTGCCGATGGGCTAAGCTGCTTAGCCCATAGGCACCCTCGGTATAAATGTCAAAAGTGCCTGAGAATACATCTACAGAGCAATTAAACACCCACAGGACTGTAAAATTGCTGTATAGATGTTCAGGCTTGGGCTGGAGCCAGAGTTCTGGGATTCTGTGAGGGAGAGGGTCCCAGAGCCCAGACTTCAGCCTGACCCTGAATGTCTACACAGCAATTTTTAGCCCTGAAGCCTTAGCTCCGCAAGTCCAAATCTGCTGACCCGAGCCAGCGGTGGGTGCTTAATTGCTGTGCAGACATACCCTAAGTGACTTAGGAGCACATCACTTAGGTGATTTTGAAACTTTTACCCCATTTTAAAGATCTTTTTGAGAGAAAGAGAGAGTATAAGATATAATTTATATAAGCAACCTGTGGTTTGACTACTATGTTAAAAATCAGAGGGGTAGCCGTGTTAGTCTGGATCTGTAAAAGCAACAAAGAATCCTGTGGCACCTTATAGACTAACAGACGTTTTGCAGCATGAGCTTTCGTGGGTGAATACCCACTTCTTCGGATGCAAGTTCTTC
Source organism: Mauremys mutica (assembly GCF_020497125.1). Lineage (NCBI taxonomy): Eukaryota > Metazoa > Chordata > Testudines > Geoemydidae > Mauremys > Mauremys mutica. The sequence goes on along the minus strand of NC_059075.1, from coordinate 111,093,515 downwards.
TTGCATCCGAAGAAGTGGGTATTCACCCACGAAAGCTCATGCTGCAAAACGTCTGTTAGTCTATAAGGTGCCACAGGATTCTTTGTTGCTTATGTTAAAAATAAGTCTCTGTAGCTGCACGAAAATTATCATTGTCCATTTTGTGCACAGCTGAGTGCTGAAAAATATTAACTCAATGCACTCACAAGCACCCAGATACTATGGAGGCCCTATAAGTACTTGGATGACAGAACACAGATTTGATAGCTGCAGCAAAACGAGAAGCTAGACTTCTTCAAGTCTCTTCTGAAAGTTAGTGTCAGTGAGTCTACTGTATCATTTTTTAAAAACCAAATGTATAAAAGGCAATTACAGGATGTGACATTTTTATTATTTCACACCTCCTGCTCTTATAAGAGCTTTCAGCGACTGCATCTTTCACATCAGCACCATGGAATTAGAACCATGGAGTAGGTGAGTGCACGTGGCCAGCACACTGGGGGAATTGGGTGCTAGACACCACCAGATGAGCTTGAGATAAGTTTGAGACAACTAGGTTTCCAGTTCAGTAAACATGTGAGGAAAATGTTTGAGAGGATGTCCATATTCCTTGACCTGAAATTTAACTGGGAAACAAGTTCTAATTCTCTGGAATATTTCTCCTAATGTAAGGTGCTTATGTATCCCCGTTTACTGTAGTATCAGAGCACGTTGCAATATTCAATGTATTTATCCTCATAACACCTCCGTGAGATAGGGAAATGCTATTATCCCCCTTTTAAATATGGGAAACGGAGGTGCAGAGAGACTAAATTACTTGTCCAAGGTCAAACAGAGTTGGTCTCAGAGCAGGGAAATAGAACCTGGGTCATTTGAGTCCCAGGCGAACATTGTATCTACTGGGCCATCCTTCCTCTCTTTGGTTTGTTTGTTAGATGTCTTTAGAACCAGAACCTCAATGACATGCATGGTTTTTGTGAGTTTCCCCCTTGGATATTTAAGTGTTCTCATTAGCAGCATAAAACCCCACATAAATAATGTAAATCATACTCTGTGTGTTTGTGTTTATATACATATTACATACACAAATTGTTAAAAATGTGTTAAGTCAAGCACTTAAAACTTAGGAAATGTCAGAATTAAGGTTGCCTGTGGAATCATAATTCAGCCCCCATGTGTTTTTATGTCAGTCTTTAATTACATGATCACACATTTTTTCCACAGGATCCCCGCCTCATTCAATTCATAGAATGGACTATGCTCACTTAATGAGCATCTGTTCAATATTTTGTTTTATCCTTATTGCTCAATGTGTGGCCGTAGGCTTTGTTTACTACACATTATTCAAGCCCTGCTCTGAAGACAGGCAGCTGTAATTCTGGCATTTTCTAACTTTTGAGTGCTTGACTTTGCAACTGTCTTAGTGTTCTTTTTAATCTAGTATGTGTGTCATTTCCTAGGTTTTTTAAAAAAAAGCAAACTGAAAAAATAGAAACGCCATCACATGGCATCATATTGACACTCCCATGAGTCATCAGCATAGTTGGAACCTTTAGATCCACTGTCCAGACCTTTGCTATTTGAGCTAATGGAGTAACTGATAGCAATAGTAGGTTGTCATCCTCTATGTGTGAGATGAAAAAACATACTTTGCCAGTGGGTTTGACAGATATTTGCTGACCGCAGAGGAATGGTGAGAATTATAGGTTCCATTTCAGGCTCTGGTGGAGAGTTTGCTTCAGTGGGTACTTTAGCACTGACTCTCCTGCCTGACTCCCCCAAAACTTGAACCTCTGTGCCCATCCTCTCCAGCCTGTCCAAGTCCTGTCTGTTCCCCATTCCTGTCTCCTCATTCCAGTTCCATTTTTCTCACCTATCCATTCCCTGAGGGAGACACCTGGCCTGAAAAATGTCAGCCTGAATGGTTAAAATGTGACAAAGTTATAAGCAACTGAAAACAAGGTCTTATAATGGGGAAGTGTCAGGTAACTTTAAAAATAGATGGTGCTACCATCCCTGCCCCCCCCCCCCTGTATATGTGTGTGTGTGTATTTATGTAATATTAGACATACATTTATATTTGAAAGTCTAAGAATTTGATGTTCATGAGAGTGAAGGATTAATAGTACTAATGCCATGCAGGCAGGTAAGGAAGGTCTTAGACCCCCAGAATTAACAGTTCCCTGATGCTTCCTGCTGTTTCTTGGACACCCATACAATACTTGATGTGCTGTCTGATTCCCCTGAGACCTTAGCCCTCTGTTGTTGTTCTCCTGAACCACCAAACATAGTCAAGTGAAGTCCCTGCCCCTCTGTACCTGCACTACCAGTTGCTTGATTGATTCTCAAAAAGAACAGGAGTACTTGTGGCACCTTAGAGACTAACAAATTTATTTGAGCATAAGCTTTCATGGGCTACAGCCCACTTCATTGGATGCATGCAGTGGAAAATACAGTAGGAAGATATATATACACACAGAGAGAACATGAAACAATGGGTGTTGCCATACACACTATAAGGAGGGTGAGCTATTATCAGCAGGAGAGAAAAAGAACTGTTTGTAGTGGTAATGAAAATGGCCCATTTCCAGCAATTGACAAGAAGATGTGAGGAACTGTAGAGGGGGAAAAATTAGCATGGGGAAATAGTTTTACTTTGTGTAATGGCCCATTCACTCCCAGTCTTTATTCAAGCCTAATTTAATGGTGTCCAATTTGCAAATTAATTCCAATTCAGCAGTCTCTCATTGGAGTCTGTTTTTGAAGTTTTTTTTGTTGTAATATTGTGACTTTTAGGTCTGTAATCGAGTGGCCAGGGAGATTGAAGTGTTCTCCAACTGGTTTTTGAATGTTATAATTCTTGACGTCTGATTTGTGTCCATTTATTCTTTTATGTAGAGACAGTCCGGTTTGGACATGGCAGAGGGGCATTGCTGGCACATGATGGCATATATCACATTGGTAGATGTGCAGGTGAACGAGCCTCTGATAGTGTGGCTGATGTGATTAGGTCCTGTGATTGATTCTGTTTCACTTGTTGAAATGATGGCCTCAATCTGGCCCTCTCCTTGGGACTCAAGAATGACTCTTGCAACAGTGCTGAAAATAGTGTTGTCCTATACATACTAGCCTTTAAACAGCTTTCAGCATTGGTTCCTCTGGACCTGTTGATGATGCCGCTTGTCAGCAATGAGTCAATTTGTTATTGCAGATATGGCTTAATAGAACAGGATGGGTTTTAGGTAAAGTTGTTACTCATGCTACTATAGGCTTTTCTATTTCAGAGGTTAAATATCACATTGCCCTTTCACAGAAAGCTATTATTTTGGCCTTTATCAGTTCTCTATTCCCAGGCTGGTAGGCTGACATACTGAAGGTTTTGCAGAGGATACAAGCCGTCAGTCTGGGATTAAAAGGCAACATTCTGACTGAAGCACATTGTTCACAATGGAGTCAAGCAGGTGGTGTTAGATACCAAAGAACTAAGCTAGCAAAAAGACAATCACAACTATTAAGAACCAATTTCAAGTCCCTCCCTCCTGCTCCTAGTCATGTAATTACATTCTCTGTGGATCCATTTTTTCAGCATTGCATTTCAGTAACTTTGTGTATGTTTTCATTTGTTTCTATTCTATTTAAATTATTATGCCTCACTCATCTCCATGATATGTGAATGTCTTTATTAGCTTATATTGTGATATTGTGATTTGGGGTTTTCTTATACCAATGCCCATTCTTAAATGTCAGCTATAGAAATTTTTTTCCTCTAGAAATTCTTGTGAAAGGGACTATAGCACATAAATATGATTGAAGGAAGGACAGTGTTAGTGGGGGAGCAACTGGGGCAGAAACTTATAACTTCAAAATATACACCAGCCCTTGGGCTCATATTCATTTCTCCCTGTCCAGCACGGTCCTAAGTGTCTGAACGTGTGTGCTGCACTGTTACTTTGAAGTAACGTTAAATTGAAGTCCAGTCCGTCCATTGTTGGATGTTTAAGCTCCTATGGCACATTTAAAATTGGAAGGTTTCATCCTGACCAACACTTCCCCTCTCAGTAAAAGAGATTCCATGTTGATGAGTCGGCTCCTCTGTTACCATACATTGGTGTAATTCCATTGACTTCAGTGGAGCAAGATATGCCTCTTTACACCAGCTGAGAATGTGGCCCTATGTTTTTATATAGGCTGTTGCTGAGTAGATAATGGTTTCAAAATTTGCCTGAACAGTTACTGCACAAATTCTTAACTCATTTTGAAATACATTACTTTGAGTTTCAAAGGAACGAGACTAAGTAAAAGCAGATTTTATTATATTGTGTAGATATGACTGCATTCTTTAAAGGGGTAGATATGCACATAATAAGTGCCTGTTCTGTTACCTCGGCATTTAGTCTACTGCATGTTTTTTCTCAGTTCTGTCCTTCAAAGTTGTTGTTACATGTGTGATGGATAGTTCTATGGTATAATCAGGGCCAGTGCAAGGATATTTTGTGCCCTAGGCGAAACTTCCACCTTGCGTGCCCCCCCCACCCCAAAAAATTACATATATCATACACAATACACGGTCACAGAGTAACATGTTATAATTTAGAATTTATGTTTCCGCACTTTAAGTTTAGCAAATTTAGAAACAAGTTCCTCCAAGTCAATGATGTGAGCAATGTCATGTTCTATTGACAAGGTAGATAGCCCAACAAGTCTTTGTTGCAACATTAATGTTCGCATGTATGTTTTTATCAACTTGAGCTTCGAGAAGCTTCGCTCACCACTGGCCACAGAAACTGGGAGAGTCAAGAGGATGCAAAGAGCAATAACTCTGTTGGGGACACTATCTGTCAGTTTATTTGTGCATATGAAGTTCAATACATCTTGCGGTGATGAACTCCTTTGGACTCGTCTTGCAATAGCTTGCAATTCACTGCACAAGTCAAAGGCATCAATATCTTTGGATTCACCATGTTGCAAAGCTTTCTCCAGATTCAAGCAATGTTCCATAATTTGCTTTTGTTTTTTATTTTGCAAACTGTAAACATCATATATGAAGCCAAATACTGAACTAATTTGCTGCATCAATGTGAATCTTTCTTCAACCGAATGTATTGCTGTGTCAATGACTGCAAAGTAAAAGTTCACTTTGAATTTTTCTTTTGGATTATAAATAGGTTCGTCATCTGCTTCATATGTGAACTGCTTCCTCTTCTTTCTAATACGGATTGGATCTGGTTCAAAAAGTGCCGGTGCATCCAACTCCTCTGCAAGTTCACCTGCATATACCAATGTTTTCTCAAAGGCTGCGTCACTTCTGTGGCCCACAAGAAACTTCTTGGTTTCTCCAAGTTGATTAATGGCATCACATATATCAAATTCTTTTGCCTGAAGTTGTTTGCTAGTTATGTTGATCTCAAACAATATGTCATACCACAAAACAAGAGAAACAAGAAACTTGAAACTAGAAATGGCCTTTGTAAGCGCCTTTGCATCAACTCATGATGTATTGCCAGATGATCCTGTCAGAGTAGTGTCTTATAGATGTCTACCAGAGCATCATAGATATCACCAAGCTGATAGCGAAGAGGTTTCAAGGCATCGATTCGACTTTCCCATCTTGTTTCACTCAATGGTTTAACTGTGAGATTAGATACGTGGCGTGTTAGAACTTCCCAGCGATGTGTAGAAGCTGAGAAATACACATACACACGTTGAACTAAATCAAAGAAGGCAGTTGCCTCCAAGCAACACTTTGCAGCATCATTAACAACCAAATTCAATGAATGTGCACAGCAAGGAACGAAAAAGGCTCGTGGATTAATATCCAGAATTCTTCGCTGGACACCATTTTCTTTCCCTTTCATATTGCTCCCATTGTCGTAGCCTTGACCACGCAAGTTTTCTCTAGGCAGTGACATCTCTTCTAACTGGTGAAAAATAGTTTCTGTCATACCAGCTCCAGTTGTCTCCGTAAGCAACACAAATCCCAGGAAGTGTTCCTTTATACATACTGATTCAGTCTCATTCTCAGTCTCTGAAGTAGGCCTATCCACAAACTGAATGCTCATGGTCATTTGTTCAATGTGGCCTGCATCTGGTGTACAATATAGAATGATCGAAAAGTATTTTGCAGCACGAGCAGATGCTAGGATTTTTTGTTTGATGGCATTGGATAAAAGCTGAATAAGCTCATTCTGTATGTCTTTCCCTATGTAATGTACATGCATCTCCTGGTCCTTAATCCTGCGAAGATGTTCATCCATAAGTGGGTCAAACAAAGATAGATATTCGACAAATTTGAGGAAATTCCCATTACCAGAAGTGTGCAGTTCTTCATGTGTTCCTCGAAAGGCCAGGTTTTGCACACCAAGAACTCTGACCAAAGCATTAGTATTTGCTGCCAATACTTTTCTTCTTGCTTAATCAAGCACAAATGTTCTTCATCAATTGTTCTCTTGTATTTCAATCGCAGTTCAAGTTCCTTCCATGTCTGAACGTTCGTCAAATGTTCACTGCTTTTCTCGTGCCGTGAAAGAATTGCAGACATGTTTTTCCAATCCCTTGAGCCTTTTTCAGAAAGAGATGATATGCCAATAGTACTACTGCCAAACAACTTGCAGCAGAAGCAAAAGACAGAATCACTTGATGTGGAATACTGCAGCCATTGACGGTGCATTTCTTCTCCATTAACAAGTCTACATTTGTAATGAATTGTCGAGAATTTTCTTTGCTTACTATCTTTGGGAAAATCGAACTGCTGAACTTGTTCCGGCCAATGTTCCACCAGAATTTGTCGGACTTGATCATCGCATTTGGCCCAAGTAGCAGGATCACTAAAGCTCAAATTCAAACGAGTGACATTTTCGCTTTCATTTTGATCCTCGCGTGTCTCACTTGATTCGTCTTCAATATTCAGATTATGTTCTTCAAACTCTTCTTCAACTTGTGAAACTCCCACCTTCACCTCCATCTCTGCTTGATCTTTTGACGTTGAACTATCTTCATCTCTGGCCAGTGGATGGAGATATTTCAGAAATGAACCTTCTTGCTTTCTTTCTTTCTTTTTGCTTATCAGTCTTCCGCTTACGAAATTGTGCCCCAGACCTTTTTTTTTAATCTGCCATGAGGCTGCATCAACTGAAAACGAAAAAAAAAATGAAATTTTATTCCTATCAGTCCTTTTTCTTGTTCACTATTAAAAGTAAATGATAGAGAATGCATGTCACTTACTATAATTCACTATTTGAATTTCATCAACTGTTTGGACGTAAATATTGATTAAGAGATCAAGATGACTTTCCCTTAAAATTAAGCAATGTTGATTGTAATCAGAAATACACCTTTTTTAGTCACGTATACTTCCTTCCTTCATATCAAAATCTGACTGGGAGTGCTGCGGAACCCATTCTGTCTAACTAGCCATGCACCTCCAAATGATTAAAAACATCAAATGGTACAAACTCAATTTGAATGAAAAGTTCCATTTCTAACTAAATAGGTCACACACACTCAAATGGTTGCCAAGTGCTCTCTGTGGTGGTATGCTCATCTGCTCTAAATGCCTACTAACTTCCCTGTGAAAATAATCTTTGACTTTGATCCAATGAAAGCAGGATGGAAAAGCTCCCCCCCCAAGAAGACCTAAGACATGATGGCTGGATGACATAAACAGACACCTGTCCCTCACAGGCACTACCTTATAACATGCCAATTTTGCTCAGGACAGAACATCATAGAGGAATATTATGCATTCAGTGGTCTCTATACTGGCCAAGCAACAGCATGACAAATACCTAACCAGTCCATCCAACTTTTTTGACTGCTTCTTGGGCACTGGTGAGGGGTAGCAATGCCAGACTGAGCCTGGTGACGGGTGCACTACAAGTCTACAAACTGAGGCAAAGTGCTGGGCCTAGAGTCCTGCTGAGACTGCTGTCCTGCACCAAGTGAAGCGCAGCCTCCATGAGGAGAGAACTCAAACAAATATCACTCTCCTTCTGCATGATGCCCCCAAACACTTCTTCAGGCAGCTGCTATGGGGGTCACTCACAGGCTTAGGCCTGCCTGTTGCAGGCATAACACAGCAGCAGGGCTTAAAACTCAGACAGGGCCACCCAGAGGATTCAGGGGGCCTGGGGCAAAGCAAATTCGGGGGCCCCTTCCACAAAACATTTGCAATACTGTAGTAACATGTATTAGGAAATGTAAAAAATAACTAGTGAAATACATTCAAAAATTAATTTGTAGTAATTTGAAAATACACTAAATACATTATTTAAAAACATTAAAAGCTGTAATGGTATGTATACATTTGCAATTACATAATGGGCTGTTGCTGGGTGATGGTGATGGTTGGTACCAATGGGCTGTCGCTGCCTGGGGGTGGTGCTGCTGTTGCCTAGGGCTGGGTGGGGAGCTGGGCTCTGGGTTTGGGGGTGCCCAGCTCACAGGGGCTGGGCTCAGGGATGTGGGGAGATGGGGTCAGGGGGGTGTCCGGCTCAGAGGGGCTGGGCTCAGAGCTGGGGGTCAGGGCTGTGAGGAGGATGGGGTCACGGGGTTTATGGCTCAGAGGGGCTGGGCTCGGGGCTGGGGGTCAGGGCTGTGGGGGGGGTTTCCAGCTCAGAGGGACTGGGCTCAGAGCTGGGGGTCAGGGCTGTGGGGGGGATGGGGTCAGGGGGGTGCCTGGCCCCAGCCCCTTATCATGCCGTTTACCCCCTCTCTCAGGAGCCTCCGACATACTCGTGGGGCAGGGGGAGCCTCCGACATACTCGTGAGGGCCCCTGTGGGGCCCGGGGCAAATTGCCCCACTTGCCCGCCCCTGGGTGGCCCTGAACTCAAATATCAGGCATGACAGAGGCTGGAGCAGGGAGAGGGGGGCACAGGGACAGCTCAGCTCTGCAGGCTGCTGGTCTCTCCAGCTGCCCACGCACAAGGGGAGCAGGAGCAGGGACCAGCCAAGGACCAAGGGGACAGGAGCACAGGTGCCTGAGGCCGAGCTGTGGGGAAGCACTTGCTTACCTTGCCCAACACATGGGCGTCGGGGTCCTCTTTCTTCCTCCACTCCACCAGACCGCCGCCTGAGGCTCTTTTCTTCTCCGTGCCCCTCGCTGGGGCTGACGTGGAGGCTGAGCCAGGAGGCAGCCGCCCCTTTCCTCCAGAAGCCCTGGTGTCGTGCCGTCGCAGGGCTCCTGCCACGTGCCCTAAGCAGAGCTGCGCAGCTCTGCCCAGCCGCCGGTGCCTCCACCGGCAATGAGAAAAATTGCATAGGCTGGAGCCCCTGCTCTGGGAGGGAGAGGGATTCTGAGCCGCTGCCGGCAGCCCAGGGATTCCCCTGGGTCAGCACGCCGCTGGCAGCCCGAACCTCTGGGCTGCCGCGGTGGCACGCTGACCCAGGGGTCCCCCTGGGCTGCCGGCTGCCGCTGACGCCGGCAGCTCAGACTCCCTCTCCATCCCAGCAGCAGTGGCCACTCAACCACTGAAAAAAAAATTGGGGGGAGCCGCATTTTGGCGCCCCCAAATCTTGGCGCCCTAGGCAACCGCCTAGTCCACCTAAATGGTTGCACCGGCCCTGGGTATGTGTATATATATATATATATATATGAAAAGGATAAGTTTTAGTCTTTATGGTCACATAAGTTTTGCCCAGATACTAAGATGAAGGCCATATAAATGTGTGTAGCAATAATAATAATTAATAACTATATTCATTAAAATGTGTAAGTAGATGAATAACAAATGCCATTGGGGATAATTTACTGATTTTTGTAACTTCAAGAAAACCTGCCCATAGGTAGATATTGGAGCATTTTAATATTTGATGGTTGAGTGTTCTGTAAATAAGAAAATGTGAGAATTATTGGTAGAACTACTACAGAGCTAAGCTTTTTTCAAATTTTAAGAACAGGAATGCTAATATTCTTAAAAATGGGAAATAATTGTGTGATCCCCTTTGAATCTAGCTCATAGAGAGTGAAGGGCAACACAAGGTCCATGTGTCAGGCTATCTGGAGTGGCTCACGAGCATGAGTACCAACCTCAGGGCAGACATTCAACAGCACTTTTATATTGCTTTGGTAGAAACAGTAGCAGGTTCACATGGCTGTGATGGTGCGTAGAATAGACTTCCATCTTGAACAATCCTTTGCAAGGCTCCTTTCAGCAAGAGTCTGTAGGGGAGGATTTAGATTTCTTAAATCCCTCAGAATTGCTCCCTCCAACCTCATTTGTGGTTGGCCTTGTGCTCTACTTTCTTCAGCCTCAGCTCTATAAACCTTCTGTAAAAATGTTGGATTTAACCCCACCATTGTAGTCATTGTGTTCTCAATTGGTGCCAGACTACAACTTCCCAGGATCATCTAAGTATCTTCTCGTTTGTGACAAAAATCAAGCCAATAGATGTTAAGAATACGCCGTAACTTTTGACACCGAAAACTGTTTTGCTTCCTCTCCTCATGTGCTTTTAACAGCCATGTTTCTGCTCCATATAACAGTGTTGTCATCACTACTGAGTTGAACACTCATATCTTAGTCATCACAAAGACACCCCGCCTCCCAAACAGCAGTCTTTGAAGATGCTGAAATGCCATTGATGGAAGATCGATCCAATGTGTGACTTCTTCCGTTATAGAACTACCGAGATAGATAAACCTATTCACCCATTCAATGTCATTGCCATCTACGTGCAGCATCAGCAGATCATTCATTTCCATTTTATAGGAGGCAATGAATAGCTTTGGTTTTATCACCATTGATCTTACATCCCACAGATTCTGCAGTTTTTCACAGCTCTTCCAGCATTAGCTGTAGTTGGCGAGTAGCCTCTACAAGTAAGACAATATCTATCAACATATTCAATATCCTCTAAGATTTAAATTGTATACCTCATACTTTGGCCTCAGTCAGCTTTACTATCAGATAGCCTATTAAAACATAGGTGAGAGAACACATCCATGGCATACTCCTGATTCTACTGAAAACCTGCCTAATACAACTGTTGACCCTCACATAGCTAAATGTACCATGGTTCAGTTCCTCCACTAGCCCCAGTAAGTCCTCAGGCACCCTATATTGGTGTTGCAGTATCCACAGTGCTGATTGATGCACTGAGTCAAAAGTGGTTGCAAAGTCTATAAATGGGATGCTTAACTTCCTTTTGTCACTCTAGTTATTTTTCAGTAACTTTCTGCAGAGCATATATAATGTAGATTGACCTGTATGGAAACCACACTGTGTCTCATTTTTGGGTTGAGACAGTATTCCGGTCAGTTCAGTGGTATGATCATAATCACCTTCCTTGGGACTGACAGCAGTTTTATTCCCTTATAATTTGAGCAAGCTGATCACTCTCCTTTTCTGAAAAAGGGATGATGCTCCCCCTTTCCCAATCTACTGGAATGTGGCCATTTCCCCAAACTTTTAAGACAACCCTGTGAAGCCAGTGAATTAAATTCGCACCTCCACTCTTTAGCAATCCTGATGAAATATTGTCAAGACCCAGATGCTTTATCATTTTGTAGCTCTTTGTCTGTAAGTCTTTCTCTATCACAGGCTTCTTTTCTGTTGGGTTCATTTTTGGATTAAGTTGCCTTTTACATCTTGGTGAGAATCTGATCATTAATTCACAAAAATGCTCACACCAATGCTTATATTGTGCATATATCCCGGCAGTATTTTCTATTTTTATCCAATACTGGCAGAAGCTGTGAGAACGGACATCCAACTGGGACCTTCAAAGTCTCAAATACACATTTCTGATTATGTCTTTTAGAGGCTTCCTCAATACTCTGCACCATACTTTTCCACCACTGATTATGATCATTCCAACAAGCCCTTTTGACTGCTCATCCAAGACATTTATTTTCTTCTATTGCCTATGTCCTCCTCTCTTCACTGACTCGACTTTGACCTTCCAATGCTTTGATAAAAAACATGTTTTTATATTCCTTCTTCGTTAAAACATCCACAGGTCCTTCGATACCCAAAGAAAACAAAAGGAGTACGTAAGAAAGAGAGAAGGAAATAAAAGTTTGGTATATTTCTGATATGTGTTGTTTGTACAGGGAATCTCGCAAGAAAATTGTATCCTGAGGATTTTCAGATTTTCTGAGCTGTGAGTTTGTCCTGCCTACCAGCTAACACTAACTGCTGTTTGTAGGAGCAGGCAGTGTGAGCATCAACTTTGTGTTTTTACAAAAGTTTCTTAAAAATTAATCTGAGAAAAAAGGTTTCTTAAAATAAGAAAAAAAGGCTTTTCAGAAATAATTAAAAGTAATCAGTCCCTAGAGCCCAAAGAATGTAAAACCTGAGATTATTAGTACACCTCTACCCCGATATAACGCTGTCCTCGGGAGCCAAAAAATCTTACCGTGTTATAGGTGAAACTGTGTTATATTGAATTTGCTTTGATCTGCTGAAGTGCGCAGCCCCGCCCCTCCGGAGCACTGCTTTACCGTGTTGCATCCGAATTTGTGTTATATCAGGTCGCATTATATCTGGGTAGAGGTGTATATGTCACACAGTGCTGTTTAGACATATTCTACAAAACAAGAGCCTTCTAAATCTATTTAATCAGTTTAACCCAGATTCTAAGTATTTTTAGCAGTATTTTTTAACATGAAGATTACTTTGTATTTTGTTATTTCATTGCCCAGTTTGTTTTCTTCTCTCTGCTTCCTGCAAATTTCAGATAATATTGGATGGGGAAAGGGTATTGGATTCTCAGTGTATCGTGGGCTTCTGTCCAGTTGGAAGTGTCTTGTGATGATTATTACTTTGCTGAATAATGGCACATAGCCTATTTTTGTGGGGAATGAAGGCCGTTTTATGGCATCAGCTGCCATAAAGATACTGTGTTTGCCTGCACATTATATAAGTCATCAGCATGTCTGAGCTGGGTTTTGTCCATTTTATAGTAAACATGCTGTATGTGAACATTGTAATAAAAAAGGAATGAGCTTGTTATGGGGAATAAATGTGAAATTTGCAATGTTGTTTGGATCTAGATTTTTAAATAGTCAGTACCCTAGTGATTTATAATCAGAACATACAATTACTGTTGTGTGCATCTAGATTACAACTTCTGTGCATTGGTTGTTTACTGGTTTTAATTCTGAATTAAATAAATAAGTGCTATGTAAATGCTAAATTATGGATTCCCCGTGTGCTAGTGCTGTGGCAGTCAGGATTGTGGATTCTTCATGTGCTAGCTCTGGTCTGTAGGGTAACATCTAATTTATGCATTGTATGTTGGTGATGATAATACCTCCTCACCTCACAGGGGTATCGTGAGTATAAATTCCTCAAGGTATGTGAGGCGCTCAGTGATGAGAACAGTTAGAGCCATATAGAAGCCTAATGCTTTCTCTAGTGCAGGGGCTGGATAGTGGGGCAGTAAATGAGATATAGGGCCACACCTTGAACAATAAAGTTTAAAAGAATATTGATAAGATGCCTCTCTTACTCAGCAGAGTTGGTCCTCTGCACTGAATGAGAGAGGGATCCTGCAGAAAAAATAGTTTGTGATTGTAATGGGGTTTACTCACTGTCGAATTGCCTCCTTGTGGCTGCATATCCCAGTGGCTCTTTTCAGGTCAGATGCTCCCTTCCACTGGATGCTCACACTGCATCCCTCTTGCTCTACAGGACTCGCGGACAGTGCTCCCTCTTTATGACTCAGCCCTCCAGCCAGGACTGTGGTCCTCCTCTTCCGGGGTTTCAAAGTCTCACTGAATCTGCTGTTCACATGCTGTTCCAGACAGTCTTCTGGTCCCAAGCCAGGTCCTGTGCCACTTTCCCAGAAGCTGGTAGGAGAACCCAAGAGAACACCCACTGCTCCAGGTTCAGCCCAGGGACCCTGAGTTCAGCAATTATGATCTACTTGCTCCAGACCCTGTCACTATTTTTCTGTACACCTTCTTACTTCCCTTTTCTATCTTCTCCTCCCCACTCCCAACCCAAACTCTTCCCAGGGAGTAAGTGTAGACTGTCTCCCCTCTTTGACAATTTGCCAAACTCTGTAGCCCCAAACAAACCTCCCTTCTCCCAGGGAGTGACTGCAGACTACTTTCCCCGCAGCCCCCTTCTGTTCTCAGTTTTATCCCTTTACACAGGCCTGACCTGCTCCTTCCCAGACAAACTTTTTCTTTGGTTAGGCTTTATTGAGCCCTGGTTCTCCTGCAGGTGCTGCCTATAAGGTTAATTGACCTAATAAGACCTAGTCTGCCTCATGTGCGGTGGACACTGGTCATTTAATTAAAGACAGTATCATAATGCATATTCACAAGGGGGCAGAGTCAGGCTGGCACAGGCAACCTTCATTGTTTCCTCTCCAGACCTTGGAGGGCTTCACTTTGGAACCTTACCATTCCTTAAATGTATTGGTTGCGCATACTTTGTATTCTAACTCAATCACAGATTACATTATTTAAGGCTGCGTTTCATGCTACAACAGCTGGTCGAAGAGAATATTCCATAACCATTTCTGCTTTCTAAGTACAGTCTTATAGAGCATCTTACATCCCAGTTCTACGGATATATTTTGAACTGAACCCAGGTTTTAACTGATATTTTGATTCATGAAATCTACGCTTAGCCGTGGGGTCCTTTCTGGAGCCCACATTGGAGTGTTTAAAATCTACATACTTCATATGTCCAACTTTTTGTTAGTGCTAATTCTGATTAGAAGAGATACAGGCCCTCAGAGTACACAATCTCTTTGTGAAACTTATTAATTGTGCCCTGTTTACACAGCTTGATCTGTTGTTTTGCTGGAAGTAATTTTGGCTGTTTCGGTTAACTCTGAAATTTAATTAATAAGACCATTTTCCTAAGACTGTGTACATCAACAAATGACAGACTAAATAGAACAGACTGTATTTGGATTCAACACAATGATTCAAGGTGATAAATAATTTATGTCTTTGGAAATTGGTAACACTGGAATTGCCTGTTTCGAATAATACGTTATCCAGATGGATGGTCTTGAGTTTTAGAGAAGCTTATCAGGTTCATAATGAGTCAGTCCTCCCCTGCCTCATGCCATCTTAACAAGAGAAGTAACGTTCTTGTAAGCTACATTCCCTAAAGTCCTATTATTTAACATTTGCGAGGGCTCATAATGGCAATCCTATAAAACTGGCATTCATGTTATAGAATTCCTTTGGCTGGCGCAGAATCCTTAGTGGTTGTCAAAACAGCACCTCCTGCTCCCTAGATTTTATGACAGGATGTCCTTGCCCCTAAAGACATATCCTTTGCAAATCTACCCACCAGTTCTGCGTGAGAAATTGAAGATGATGGAAAAGTGTCTCTTGCATTTTCCCCATCCTTGAGCTTATCTACCGTAGCCACGCCACACCTTCTCTCCTGTATCTGAAATAGGCTGCAGAATGTCTTCTTTGCCAAACTCCTGTCAAGCACGTCACCTTTTCTGAGCCATTATAACCTTGTCATGACTCAGGGCAGGGTTCCTCAGTGTTTTGTCCTTCTCAAAGCAGTACAGCCTCACTCGTGCTGAAAGGGCTGCTCTTGGGAAAGAAAACTAGGACACCTCCATGGTAAAGAAACCTTGATTTAATAGGACTGCATCAGGAGTTTTAATGCATTAGTATTTTTATTGGACTGTATCATGAAGTAAGTGCATTAGTGTGGATCAGCAGTTCTCAGTTATATTTGTATTTTATAGGGGTTATCAACAAGTCAATGTGTTGAAAGCTCTGTTGGTCTGGATCAGCAAGTCAATGCATTAGTAGTTTATCCAAATGCCTAGACCCTAGAATCCAGGAATGCTAATGAAGTGGTGTTGTGTATCATTAGTCTGAATATTATCCTTAGACTTTGGTTAGAAGCTAAGGTTCTGAACTTTGATGAGTATTGATTATCAGACAAGAAGATTAGCTTCTGTGTAATGTATTCAGTAGTGCAAGGAGGTGAAGAGAGATGGCAAGGAGGCTTTTTTTTTTAACCTGTTCCAAACTTAATGTATTGAGGAGATCTTTTCTGAGGAGGGTAGATTTGACTTCAAATAGCAGCTATAAAATTCCATTCAGATTTTAATGACAGATATATGGCATGGTATCAGCTGGAATGTAGAACAAGTAATACAGGGAAGAAGGGCTTACAGATGTTGAGAGTAAGTGTAGAGTCCTGGGTTTTGTCTCTTTTCTCTGGGCCCCCTCTCTGGCTTTTCTGGATGTCCCTATGCGAGGGGCTGCTGTAAGCTGGACAGGATGCCTGTCAAGCTGCTCAGACCTCTCTCCTTAGCTGCTCAGAGTTCTACTGCCTGGCTTCTCTTGGCTCTGCCAGTGTGATTAAAAAATAATTTTTTTTATCACAATTAATTTTTTAAGTTAATTGCGTGAGTTAACTGCAATTAATCAACAGCCCATGTTTTTACCTTTTTTGGTGAAGCACTTTGAACTTATCCTTATTGTATTTTATCTTGTTGAATCAGACCATTCTCCACTTTGTAAAGGTCCTTTTGAAATTCTAATCCACCCGTCCAAAAGGCTTGCAACCTCTCCCAGCTTGGTGTCATCTGCAAATTTTATAAGCCTGCTCTCCATTCCATTATTTAATATTGAAAATATTGAATAGCATCCGTCCTGGGACTGATCCTTGCAGGACTCTGCTAGATACACTCTCTCAGTTTGACAGGGAACCACTGATAATTACTCTTTGAGTATGGTCTTTCAACCATTTGTGCACTCATCTTATAGTAAATAAATCTAGACCACATTCCCCTAGTTTGCTTATGAGAATGTCCTGTAGGACTGTGTCAAAATCCTTACTAAAATTAAGATATATCACGTGTGTTGCTTCCCCCTCATCCCCTAGGCCAGTAACCCTGTCAAAGAAGGAAGTGTAGGTTGGTTTGGCATGAGTTGTTCTTGACAAATCCATTTTGGCTATTACCTATGACCCTATTTTACTCTAAGTGCTCAGAAATTGATAAATTGTTCCGGTATCTTTCCAGATATTAAAGTTAGGCTGACTGGTCTATAATTCGCGGGGTCTTCTTTGTTCCTCTTTTTAAATATAGGTACTTTGCCTTTCTCTAGTCCTCTGGAACCTCATCCTCATCCTCGATGAGTCCTCAAAGATAATTGCTAAGGATATGATTTTGTCACGGAGGTCACTGATTCTGTTGACTTTAATGGATGTCCATGACTGTTTCAGCTTCAGCCCTGGCCTGAGGAACAGGAGCGACAGCCAGAGCTGGGTCAGTCCCCAGGGCTGGATCAGTCCCTGGAGGCCAGAGCAGCCCCAGCGGTTGGAGTAGTAGCCAAGGCTGGGTCAGTCCTCGGAGCCAGAGCAGCCCCCATGGCCACAGCAGCCTTGATGGCTGGAACAGTGGCCCTGAAGCAGCGGCTGGTGGTCAGCCCTCAGCAGCAGGGCTCAGACTGTTATTCCCACTGGATATTTTTAGTAATAGGTACTAAGTTGCAGACTTCTGTGAATTGTTGTTTATTGCCCATGACCTATCCGTGACTTTTATAAAAAATATCCATGACAAAATCTTAACCTTCAGAATTGCTAATGGTTCCGACATTGCTTCAGCTAGTTCCTAGGATGAATGTCATCAGACCTTGCCGACTTGAATACATCTAACTTATCTAAATTTTCTTTAACCCTTTCTTTCCCTATTTTGGCTTGCATTCTTCCCCCCTCATTAATATTAAGTGTGTTGAGTATCTGGTAACCATTAACCTTTTTACTGAAGACTGGAGAAAAAATAGGCATTAAACACCTCAGCCTTCTTGATGTCATCAATTAGCAGCTTTCCTTCCCCGCTAAGTAAAGGACCTCTTCAGCCCCTGCAGAGATACTATGAAGAGATAAGAAAAATCCTTTGGCAGGGAATGTCTGACCCAGCAAAGTAGTGCTCTGGTCTATGACGGGGGCCCCTGCCTGTTTCTGCAATACATTTTCAGAACATATTTCCAGCATGCGTATATAATTCTTTGCACACAACCCCTACATACATCATACAATAATTTTTCAGGATCAGCTTGTCACCAGTTTACCAAAGATATCTTATATGACACCTTTTAGATACATATTATGACAACAGTGTCTTGTATAGGGAGTAATGAGTGTGTCAGGTCTGATAAGAGTTACAGTATGGTACACTGTCCACCATGTGGACATGGAGGGGCACCCAGCATCACAGCTTCCCTCTATGAAACCCTGTCTTTTCAGCTGCTTACAACTCTGCCAAACTTTATTGGTTTGGGCTGAAATTTTCCATGCTGGTTGTCTGCCTTAAGCAGATTTTTTTAAGTTTCAGCTGAACTGGGTCAGAGGGTGAGGTTACGGGGAAATGCTTTGTTTTGGCCCATTTAAAAATGGATGAGGATAAATGTACATTGAGAACCCTAGTGCTGCCTCCATACTTTGAAGCAGGGACTTAAAATTTGTCAAGGGATCTGCCCTTTGTTGTTCCTGTGAAAATTTGCACAAATTTGACATATTGTAAGTCTCTGAAAAATCTCTCTTAACCCATATTCATTCCAGACTTGTTAGAGTTTGGCAGCCAAATTCCCTGAAGATTGTTTGTACTGGGCATGCTCCATCAAATGGTTGTAGGGGCTGAACAAAACTTTCTCTGCAATTACTCCTCCTGGTTGCTGTGGGCCACTGTGATGCCAGACCCCAGAGCTGTGCAATCAATGCTCCCACTGCTGCTCAGGCAGTAAGCAGGAAAAGGAGGAAGCAGCCACACTGCAATGCAGATATATGAGAAATGGGATGGAAAGAGAGGAACAAGGGAAGAGGGGATTGCAGGAGCCAGAAGGTGGGGGCAGAAGAGGGAGGGCGATAGGGCGGGTTTGATTAGAGCAGGGGTCATGATCAGGTCAAAGTGAATAGGTGCAGAGAGTTGGCGGGGGGACGATCCAGAGTGGGGGTAGGGAGTTGGAGAGGAGAAGACTGGAGGGGGGCAGAAACCAGAGTGGGGTAATAGATAGGAGCAGTGGGGACAGTGACAACCTAGGGGGACAGGGGCAAAAAGGTCTATAACCACTAGGACACAGAATCTTGAATTGAACCTCGAAGTTCTGAGTCTCTACATTCCTCTGCTCTCAGCAAATAACTGAAGCCCACTGGCTGCGTATATCTCATTCCCCAGCTAGTGACTGGTCCATATAGTGAATAGCAGCCTACTACTGCTACCATTTACTCTATTAGCTCAAATGTGCTGTGGATCTAAAGGTCAGAACCTAGCTGGTGACCCAAGTTGGGGGTCAGTGTGGTTCCACATGATGGAATTTCAGTTTTTTAATAACTGAGGAGCTGGAACTAGGGGTGTGTGAGCTCTTAATAAGTTTCTCAGGCAGTAAAGAGAGGCATGGGTCCATCGGAGGACAGACATTCAAGATTCAGTCCACATTAATTTAAAAAAAAAAGACATTAAATAATGTTAAGGTTGTAAAGTCAAGCACTCAGTTGTTATGAAATTTTAGAATTAAGGTGCCTGTATAACTTTTATTTGTCCTATTTGTACAGATGCGTTATGATGCAGTCTTCTGTGATTGTTAATTTTCCTAAAGAAACAAATGAATTAAAAAAGGTAGACAACTTAGAGCTTGTATATGTTACTAAATGCCACACATTTCACAATAAAATTATGCAATTACACAACTTTACAAGTTGGCAGTGCTGTGCAAGACCAGACAATACAAAATCAGACAATATTACACAGACACAACATGTTAGAGTATGATGCAGTCTTTCATTTCATAGTCTCATACTATTTTTTTCCACAGAACCCCTATCTCATTCAGCACATAGTATAGATGGTGCTCTAGGAATCAGTCAGGGTTGTGTCATTAATGAGGCTGTTGTCTGTAGGACCTCTGCCTCATTTGCTGCACAAATTGGAAGACGTGTAATGAATGAGGAAGGGAATTGCCAGAAGAAAAATGATGGTCTCCTGGTTAAGGAAGTGGATTCTATTCCTGCCTCTGCCATAATGTTCCTATATGATGGTAGACAAGTCACTTCAAGAAAAATGTTCATTTGGTCACTAATTGTGTGTGCTTCATTTTCTGGGTGCCCAACTGGAGAGACCTGGGGCCAGATGTGTCTATGTACGGAGTGCTCACTACTGCAACTGAAGACCTTGCTTCTTCATAATATCCATGTGATAAATTAATTGATGTTTGTGAAGCACTCAGCTACTGTGGTGAGAGCATCACAGAAATGCCCTGGAGGAAAGTAATAATGCTGCAATCAGTGTAGGGTTCAGGTGGTGTGCATTAAATAAGTCCACACATTGAATGTGGAGGATGAGAAGAAATATTGAACACGTTCGTTAAACGAATCAGGAGTCCTGTGGAAAACATAGTATACGACCATATATTATAATGCATGTGCACTAGGGGGCAAATTAAGGTTGCTTGGGCAGCCTTGATTCTGGCATATCCTGACTTTGCAACCTTAATGTTAATTAAATATAGGGTTTTTTAATGTAATAATAATACGTGTCTCTTTATTGCACTATTTAAGTGTTTGAGAGGAAGCAAAGACAATTGAGTAATTAATGCCTGAGGCAGGCCAGGTTCAGCTGGGAGGAGGTGATATTTCTCCATAAGCGTAACAAGTCATTAAGGGAGATTACTATACACACTGCCATTCAACATCAATGCTGATGCCTCATGGAATTAATAACACTATTTATATCAATAAGATTAGCAGCAGATAGTCTCAGTGTTATTAATAGTATAATTAGCAACACTAATTTTTTTTCACTGTTGTTGTATCCTCCATTTTAGCACGTCTTGAAAGCTATCAGTGTTATCAAGTGGATGGCAGGTGTTGATTCAGAGAAACATCTGTCTCCAAATATATTCATTTAACCAGGCACATTTAATTTTGCAGGTAGGATGTTTTCTTCATCTTGTTCTTATATTATTATTATGGAAATGTTTTGGGACAATGCTGCACAGACCAAATTTTTCAGTATTATCCTGATTTCAGTGGCATGATTTTTACATCCTGCACATTCGGCTTGTAGGGCTAATGCAGCGTCCTGAAAATTGTTTGGGGCCGTTGCATCATTAGGCAGTATGAACACACAGTGCCAGAGTGCTGAGATGCAAAACACCCTAATGATTGTAGAGGAGGACAAATGGCAAAAAGTAACAGCAAAATACTTGTCGAAGACTTGAGAGAAGGATGGAAAGAGAAGACATAGTAATTGTGCTATTCCTTTAGGCCCCAATTTAGTAGACCATTCCTATTCTGCAAAACACTTAAGCAAGTGCTTAAAAGTTAAATATATGCTTAAGTACCATTGAGCATATGCTTTAAGTTGAACATACACTTGAAGGCTTTTCTAAAGAGAGATGGACTGCAGACTATGCTTAAACGTTTTGCTGAATTGGTGCCTTAGTGGCCTCTGCTGTCTGACATGTGAAGCTAAAAAGGCACTGGTTTCAGAGGAGGTTGCTGTTCATAGTAGTTTACAAGTAAAGTAATAGATGTCTGCACATTTTCAGACATGCTAGGCTCTCAAAATGATTGATGCAGCACACCTGACTTTGTTCAAGAGAACTCTCCATGTAAAATGTATAGCAGAGTGTAAAGTAACTTCTTGACCCATGGCTGTTGTACAATATTTCTTGCATGGTAGAAGAGTTAAGTCATTTGTGTAATAATCAGCTTTGTGGAATAACTACTGTTATAATCTCGGTAGTTTTACTGTCCCTCAGGCAAAAACAGCTATTGCTGTCAAAACCGTTCACAATCTACAATGTGCACACAGAATGGTAACTGCCCCAATAATTTGTATGGTGGTAGTTTTATTATTGTAATTTAAAATAAAAGGCTAAGGCTCAAAATGTTGAAATAAAGACCTTTGGTCTTGTCAGCTACTTCTTTCAATATGGTATAGGTCCTCAGTATTTTGACAGGCAACGCTTCCCCCAAACTCACTATCAGGGCTTGTGCTTTAAGGGTTGGACTGAGTGGTAGGTCAGAAAGGACCAGAATTCTGATTCTACACAGCTTTTATGACTGGTGTTTTATCAATACTGCGGGGGCAGAGGGGGGGAGAGTCCTCTGGGGGTACCATCAATATAGGGATATCAGTTGTGATTCACTGAGAGGATATTTAGAATTTCAGCAGGGGATAGAGAGGTACTTACCGAAACTACAGTGAAACTAGAGAACCTCTCTATTCATTAGTCAAAGAGCTTGCAACTCCCATTTAAAGGCAGGCGAGACACAGCATATTGAGCCAAAAAGTCAGTCCACATTCCCAGAACATTTTAATATATAAAGTGTTGCAAAGAACAACTACTATAGCCCCTTTTGATAAACCTTGTAATAGCTCAGTTTTAGCTGGAACATTAATCTTCATTTCTTTAGGGATGAATTGTCACAACATACAACTGAGTGTACGCATGAATGCTATTGTCATCAGCACATAGTTAAGTGTAATGAAAAGGATAGGCAAAGCATACATCAAAAACAAATGTTACTCACCCTGTGGACTTATTCATTTCTTTTCTCTGTTGCACTACTCGTGTGCTCATTCTGAGTGTTGCCACATATAAGTGCCTCCATAGGAAAGAGAACAGTGAGTGATAGGATTCCACAGGAAAAACACCTGACAGCAACTAATCTCCCCTGGTGTCTTGAGCACATGTAACATGACATAACAGAGTCTTGTTCTATGTATAATGCCTTTCAAACAGAAGTGTCACAACACTTCCCCAATAAGAATGTTTTGTACAGACAAATGTTTTATTTTTAATGTTGATTTTAAAAAAATGCACTGTGACCTACCAGGGTACAATCCAGACTAATGAGCAGCTGTGTCACCATGCCCTGCACCCTTGGGTGTCTTACAATACCTTGCTGAAGAAACTCCCATCTGGGCTGCTCACAGTCTTCCAGCATGCATGTCACACTCTGCCTGTCTGTGTGTAACTGCAGCCTGCCAGCCACACTTGGGTTACTGTCTGGCTCTCACCAGCTTTGGTTATTCTGCAGGGTGACTCCCAACATACCCCTAGTCTCAGATTTCCCCCCAGAAATATATGTCCTGTAGTGCCCAGCCCTCTTGTGGACAGTACAAAATATTTGTTATTCCTTTAAGAGAATAAAATGCACGCAACTTGTTACTCCAAATAGAGTTACCCAGACACCTCAATTTAAATACACTGTCTCGGATAAAACAATAAAACAAGTTTATTATCTACATAGAGAGATTTTAAGTGAGTAAAAGTGTAATAAGGCATACAAATCAGAAATGGTAACAAGAAAAATAAAGATAAGACATTTACTAATACCTAACTTAACTCTATCAGATTCAAGCAGAGTTTCTTACCACATGCTTTTAGCAGTTTTACTGACCAAACTCTGTAGGTCAGGACCCCTCCTAGAGTCTCTAACAAATGCTTCCTTTGCGGCTTCAGGTGCAGCGAATGCAATGGGCAGGGAGAGAAAGAGGTGTCCTTTGGGGTGTTTGTCCCTTTCTTAGTTTCAGTCCCCTCTTGAAAAGCATTTCCAGCTGGGTACTAGGAGACAAAGAATCCATATGGAAGGATATTCTCAGCTTCTTTTTTCTCACGTGTTTGAGCTTTCTTTGTTTCACTCCCTGTTTGATGGTTCTGTTTGCTGCTTAAATGCAAATTAAGCAGAGCACACATTCCTTTCTTAGGACAGACCTGTTTGCCAACCTCAGCTTAGGCTGAGCTGTGAGGTTTGGAACATGTGTTAATAACACCATAGAGTGGAATCCTGTAACTTCACATACAATGTTGCCACACATTTTATCAGGATGATACTGACCAAGAAATTATGAATTTTCAAATGATTCTTTACAACATATGCACTGTGCAAAAATTATTATAGTAGTGAGTAGGATGTGAACAGGGAGGTGTATACTGTCACATGGACCTTAGCGTTTTTTTAAGAGTGCCTATCCTTACACCTAGCCATTAAAATACATTAGCAAATTTTACCAATATTGGAAATAGGGTGACCAGACAGCAAGTGTGAAAAATCGGGATGGGGTTGGGGGGTAATAGGAGCCTATATAAGAAAAAGCCCCAAAAATCAGGACTGTCCCTATAAAATCGGGACATCTGGTCACCCTAATTGGAAACAAACATTTTGATCTTTCCATAAGCTTTCACCTCATAAAGATTAATACAGACCCACCATCCCTTTAACAAAATGTCCCCCTTCAGACGAGCCTGGGAAAATAAATGGATTTTGTCGCATTCCCTGAAACTCAGCTGGGAGTCAGTAAGGGGGCATTTGAATTCTAGAGTTAAGGGTCCCTTGCTGAAAAACAGTGAAACAATGTACTTGTGCTGTCTGATTTGGGAGATAGTGATGGCACAGATATTAATTTATAATTTTTGAAAATCTAAGACAGGAAAAAAGAGGTTGTTTCTATTTTTTATAACTGCACTTTGATGATACATTCCAACATTTTGATTGCATTTCCAGTGGAGGACCTTAAGGGCAAATAGGATATAAAATGCAACAACATATTGTAAAACAAAGCACAAAATGTTGAAAGTTAAGTCATCTGTATTTAGAATACACTCGCTTCTGCTCTGATATCCGAGGATGCAGTGCTCTTAGCCACTGGAAGGTTTTTCTGAAGGAGCCTGCTGCACTACAGAATGCTCGCCAAAGTGGGCTGTAGCAGACCAGCGCAGCCTAAAAGGGAGGAGTGTTGGCTAAGGAGGAAGGTACATGGTGATCAACCAAAGGAGGTGGCAGTTCAATGCAGTCCAGTGGCAGCATTCAAAAGCAGGGCTCCTGTGAATCTCCAGAGCTCTGTCAGCCACTAACCCACACTCATCAGAAGAGGTGAATCAGGCCCCTAATATCTATTTGTTTTCTGAGCAGATGGAAATGTTTGGCGCGTTGTAGCTTTCTTCTTGCCTTGTGATCAGAATTGCCTTTGTTCTCATACTATCCAGCGTTAATATTTCCCACAGTCACACCTCAGAGAAATACTCTATGGGATATTAGTAACATGACTGTATAACAGTAAATGACCATATACATAATGGAACATGGTCATTAGCCAGCTGTGCACATGCAGCATCAAATAGAGGCAGCAGTATGCAAACCCAGGATCTTCAACTCCTAAGGCACAAGTCTTTGCACAGTGGTCTAAGGGAGCAGCTCTTCTTGACTATCAGTTTTAATAGAGAGTGCTGTCACGTGAGCCCATCCATCCCAAGAGTATTTTATAGCAGCTCAAATGTTTGTAAGCCTTAATGTAGCTCTGTGAGAACAACTAATTGCCATAGTAGGCAACAGCTCTTGTATGATAATCACAGATCTATTGGCCATAATCATTTTTAAACCTCCCTGACTTTACTGCTATTTGGATTTTGACTGGTTTATGTCTTCTGATGCATCTAACTTAGAAATGGGAATATCTCATTGATGTCCTACGTCTGTTCATCACATTATTTTATTTCTATCTATATAATTAGACACAGAGAGAGAATACTTGAGGGCATGGTATAAAAGATTTTTATTGCCATGAGTTTTATTGGCAAAAGTTTTATGGTAATATCAAGTTATGTATATCATCCCAAACAAGTATAAAATCTTTATAAGGTACTACAATACACTATCATGTATTCAGCATATGCCTCATATTTTAGAGAAGAGCTATTTTAGAAATATCAGGGTTTTTTTTCAAAACAGATACTTTTTTCATACCGCTGTGCCCATACATCCAAACTGCTATAGATACCATGAATCTAACTATACAGTTCTGGGCACTACATTTCCCAGCATGCTCTGCTGTCTTGCTCTGGTGAGATGGAGACTGGCTGGAAACACACCAGACCAGTTTGATTAGTTACCACTGAATGGGAGAGGGAAGTTTCCTGCCCATCATCTAACTTTAGAACTGCAGCTCAGACCTTACACACACAGCTGTCTAGGTTTCTTTCCAAACTCTCCACCTCTTCTCCTTCAGCAACCATGTCCCCTCTCCCTCAGATATGCCTTTAAGAGGAAACACCTGTCCTGAGAATAATAGTGTCCTTAAAGATTCTCATAAAGGCTGGCATGCCACCTTTTTCCATTCTTCTAAATGCCCCTCCCCCATCAACAAGCATAACTGCTGCTATTGGTGGTGGTGTCAGTGGTTTTGGGGAGTGGAGTTGCAGGCTGTCAGTTTAGGTACGTGCAGTTTACCATTCCCTGCTAGTAGATTGCGACAGACAGACAAATAAGGAATGTGTGTCAGACAGGTTGGTCACCAAAGTAATCCCCTAGTGGCATCTAGGTGGCAGAATTCCCACTGATACGTTTAAAGCGAAGACTGGGTTAGCATGGATGAGGATGAAAGGGAAATAATTTTATAGTGAAGATGCTTGAAAGTGAGATGAACAGAATGCACAAGTAAGGCAAACTGTAGGGTTTTTTGTGTTAATTTTTTAAAAAGGAATTTGGGCCTTGTGAACAATGTCGGATTGACAGCCTTAGAGAGTGAAGTCCTCTATTGATCTAGGGGACACATACCACATAGGCAGCAAGCGTATCAAACTTTCTCACTTTGCTCCACCAGTATGCCTCACCCCTGCTGAGAGAGGCCACCTTGGAGTGAGAGAGTAATCGCTCAGCTCTTGTGCCCATTCCGTCCTGAACATCTCTGGTGTGACTTCAAACAAGGATGTGAAGTAGTGCCCATCATGATGGTGGCTCTTGTGACCTGAACCAAGACCACTAAAACCCACCCACATGGGTCACCAAGCAGCCATCAGATGGTAACTTTTGACTGGGTTGGATTCAAATCAGTGAGAGAACTATCTATTGTAGGTACCTGTATGCTCGTCATTATTGTAGTGTCTGAGCACCTCACCATTTTTAATGTATTTATCCTCACCACACTCCTTTGAGGTGAGGAAGTGCTACTATCCCCATTTTACTGATGAGGAGTCAAGGTGCAGAGAGGCTAGCCCAGTGTCACACAGGGAGTCTGGCAGAGCAAATAATTCACCCCAGGCCTCTCAGGAGCCAAAAATAAACCAGTCAAACATGTAGGTTGTTTCTCCTGATTGTTTGCCATTAATTATAAACACTGGCAATACTTACAGACCTTTTCACTTTACTCCCATGCATTAAGTCCACATATAGCACATAAGTTCTCCTCAGCACTTTCCTCCTGTATCTGTGATGATGATGATGATAATCTGCAATAGTCCAATGATGAAACAGGTTTCCTAGGACAAGGAAATAAGAGCCTTTTTTAACTAAAGTAGCTTGGAAGTTACATGTGCACTCCAGCCTGCTTAAATGCTCTCCCTCTTTCTCCCTATAGTCACCTGTATTTTACAAACAGAGTAATAATGATGATTATGCAGAGCAAGGGACCGCATAGCAGTTATCATCATCTTATGTGCTGTGGGTCAACAGGGCTGACAGTCCATTATCTGTGACTGCAGCACTGATAACCCTTTTCTGTCTCGCTGAGCAGAAGCACTCTCCATTGGAGGAGCATCATTAAAACCACTTGAACATCATAGAATCATAGAAACTCAGGGTTGGAAGGGACCTCAGGAAGTCATCTAGTCCAACCCCCTGCTCAAAGCAGGACCAAACCCAACTAAATTACATCCCACCACTGTCTTTGGACAACAATGACAGCTATCTAGGACACTACCATACCAAGTACCTTTCTAGACGCACAGTAGCTGCATATGCTAAATAGAAGCCTAGCTAGCTTTATATAGCAAAAGAATAGAATTTATTTAAAGACCCACATATACTTTATAAGAAACTTTGAAAAAAATTCTGTTTGGATATAATGTAAACTAAGTCATATCTTCTAAGGTTTTTTTTTTTAAATGTTCTCATTTGTTGTTTTTTTAAATGCAGAGGATGTCTTCCTATTCTTTACCTGAGGAGATGGCCCAAAGGTTTGGGCTTATTTTATCATTATGTCAGGTGGTTGGCATTCATTTATTTCTGTCTCATGGCAAAATGAATAATCATTGAGGCCCCAATTCCGCAAATACTTATGCACGTGCGTAACTTTATGCATATGAGAAGTTTCATTGAATTTGTGAGACTAGTCACTTGTGTAAAGGTCTGCATGTTTGCAGGCTCAGGGGCTTAGATAGTTTTATTTGTGTTGTGTATTTTAATTTATGCAGAATCTGGTTACTCTATTCCTGCTGCTTACAATTGAAGTTGTAATGTGCTTTTGTTGACAAAATTGTTTCTGCAGCTACCAGTGCATGTCAGAAAGGGAACATTTTGGGGTTGCGTGGAAACAGCACTTGTCTGCAAATAATAATGGTGGGCACGTTTTCTTTAGGTACCAAGCCCACCGTCTGTAGTGGAACATTCATGGCTGCAGTGCAGTGGGCTGAAGCAAAAACGATTGCAGGCATATGGCTTAAAGGGAGCCAGGTGACTTAAAGGAGAACAGAATCTGACTCTATATGGGTAGATGCCAGAACTAGATGAGCGCAAATTAGAAAGTGGTCTAAGCTGCAAATTTCAGATCCAGATTTTCAATGCCCAAAGTTTGAGAGTGTTTGAATCTGAGGTGTTGGATCAGTCCATTAGAAAGATAGGAGGCAGTTTTGAAACTCTGAATTGAGTACAGATTTGGTTGCAGATACTGGACTCCCACCCCAAATTCCAGGGATTTAGGTCTGAGGTTTTGCTTAAAATTCATCTCTAATACAGACCTCTCTGCACAATAGAAACAGCTTGGAACTACTGTTCCGCACTACAGTTCTTTGGTGCACCCATGTTCTGTGAGGTCACATCACTGCCTCCATTATAAGTGAGAAGAAGCCATGGTAGGAATTGGAATGGAGAGAGATGCAGCAGCAGACTGCCACATAGCTATTTTAGTGCTGCAGCTACTCTTTGAAAAATTTCAAGGGCCAACTATCAGAAAAGCATGCTGGGAAAGGTTCCTATGAAGAGAGTGAATCTGTAATGGAAATTTCAGTTTGCAATAGCTGTGTCTTTTTGTTGATACTATGTTTCGCTAATACAAACTGAGATGCAATTTTGATATCAAGCGCTTTTTGTATTTTGCGCGCCATCATTATATCACACTTCATATATTGCTCCTATTTAGCTTTATCTCATGAAAATGTGTGCGTAACATCCCTAACAGCTCTATAGAAGCCAGAAATGAAGTGCATTGGGCGCACACTATATTTTCAAGTCAACAGTCTTTTCCCTAAAAAATTAAAGTAATGCAATGAGCAGTGAACAGCTTCACAATAGAGAAGCTGCTGTGCATGCATAATGAAAGTGGAAAAAGACAACCGGTAAAGGAGGAAATTGGCTTAAGCTTCAAGCTTGCAATGGGGTTAATATAAAACAGCAAGTAAGTAAAGAAAATCAGTTAAAATATTTAATACAGTATCCTTATGTGATGGTGAACAGTGTCCAAGTTGAATGTGAATTTTTGTTGTTGAGATGAATGTTGGCTAAGTTATGAGCAAGGGCTCTGTGAAAGTTGGTGCTTTCAGTTCTCAGCAGTTTGCAAAATTTTTGTTGTTTCATGTTAAGCCCTCCTCCCACCCACCCCCACCCCTGGTTTGTCTTTGAGTTTTATGCTCAAGTGAACAAACCAAACCAAAACAAAACAAAAACTTAAACAAACAAACAAAAAAACCCACCATATGTAGGCATAGGCAGAGCCACTATGTTTCACATATTGTGCATCCAAAGTCATAAATCAGCCTCAGTTCACTCATATCTTGACTTAGGCAAGGTGTGGCAGGGCAGGGGTAAAACCCCTTTAAAGCCCTGCTCTCTGGCCGGTAGGCCAGGGGTAGAGATGCAGGTACTCAGCAGGGATCCCAGCTGCAAGCCCTAACGAGGGCTGGCTCAGACGAACCTGCTGGGCTAAGTAACAAGTGGGCTGAGGCAGGAGAAGGCTGTAAAAGCCTTGGGCGAACCTCAGTGGGGAGGCTAGTCTGGGAGGAGACAGGAGGGCAGTATCTGTCTCCTTGCCAATAAGGAAGCCTCAAGGGCCAGGAGACCCTGGGGGGGAGGGTCTGTGGGGCACTAACTTTTGGGGGATCTGGGCACTGCACGAGCACTGTAAATAAAGACACTGAGGTGATTCAACAAAAGAGGGAGTGAACACTCTTTATTAAACCAGCCTAAACACAGGGTGCAGGCACAAAAGTGGGAGAGCCTGCGCTCACCCTGTGACACAAGGATTTATCTCAAAATTCAAAGCCTTGAAATTAACCCAGAAATTGGGCTCTCTTAACTTCTGTTCTGTTCAGGTTCTGACACTTGTTTTATCACCAAAGTATTAGGCAGTGCATCCTTAACTAAAGCAGAACTAATGCCAGTGCTTTGCTACTGGTCATTTTACATTTAAAATAACTCATAGCTGGAGAGGTTGTTAGCATACAACTGACTGTACAATGTCAGGTAAATGTACATTCCTGGAGACTTTATCTTGCCCGTCTTAACGGGGATGAGTCTTTTATTTTATTTTTTTAATATACAGGAACCCATTGCACTCTGAGGCCAATACATTCATTGTGAAAGGACTGAAAACTACTTTGTAATTCAGGTCTAGTCAGTGGGTTTTGCCCAACCCAGCTCATTTCTCAGGGCTCATCTTCACTGCAGAGCTAAGTGGAATTATAACTGGAGTGTTGCCACTGATTTGAGTCCTTTCCCCGCACACAAACTCTTAGATTTGGTAGTACTTTTAAGTCGAGTTGACTGGCGCATCAGGGGCTATAGGCTAACCCTGGGGTCTCAAACATGCAGAGCTATTTCCTGTGGTCTGCCATAGGTGCTGACACCCCTTCTCCCCAGTTTGCTGCATCCCCGCTCCTTCGCCTACCTCCCAGCGCTTCCCACCGCCAAACAGCTGTTTGGTGACACTTAGGACTTTCCGGGGGGCGGGGGGGGAGCAGGGACATGGCACGCTCGGGGAGGGGGCGGAGAAGAGGTGGGGCCGGGCCGGGGATTTGGGGAAGGGGTTGGAATAGGGGCAGGGAGAGGGAGCATGAACTGTATGCTATTCTGGTTTATGCATCATCAACAGAACTTTTGATCATGAGTCTAATCCAGCCCCCATTGAAGTCAATGACATTCTTTCCATTGATTTCAACGGGAGTTAGAAATTCCAGTTGCAGAATATAGTACTGGTGAAGAAGCGTAAATGAGAAAGAACACTGCAGCACTGAAATTACAAGGTACATTTGCAGATCTGTGTAAAGGGGTCCACTCACTGCAGGAGCACCTCCTTGTGGGTACCCCACCCTTTTAGGCCTCTTGTAAGAATCCCTAATCCAGGACAGAACCACAGGGTTTACTCTCCTTCTGACCTCCTCCTTGTCTCTAGCCAACTCCCTTTCCCTCTAGGGCAGGCCTGCACAACATGCGGCCCGTGTGGGCTCACTGTGCGGCCTGCGGGGGGTGAGTAGGTAAGCAGCAGGTGAGGGAGGGGGGCTGAGGAGGCGAGTGGGCGGGCAGTGGTGGGGGGTGAGTAGGCAAGGCGGGAGTGGGGAGATGCTGGGCTGAGGAGGCAAGCGAGGAGTCAGTGGCTGACCTGTTCTACTGATCTGGTCTGGCTCCCATCCCCTCTCCAAGGGTTGCAGCTGTCTGGAGGTGCTGCCTTCCACGCCTTCCTCATTCACACCTCATTCATTCAACAGGGCAATTGATTACAAAGTTGGGGGAAGATCTTATTCTATTTCTAGCAAAAAGACATTTTTCTTTTACCTTAATTATACTACCTTAGGGGCCCACTATAACATATTACCAAGGTTCAATGCCGCTGTTTCGGTGGGGCAGCGCTGGGGAAGGAGGGTTTGTTTCCGCGGGGCAGGCGCTGCTGGGGGGGGCAGTATTTCAGGGGGGCTGAGCAGCGCTGGGGGGGTGTTGTGTTTCAGGAGGGCTTGGCGGCTCTGGGGGGTGGGGTTCAGTGGGGCGGGGGGGTTCGGCCCTCAGCTGTTTTCTTTGGAGTAATATGGCCCTTGCCGCTTTACGAGTTGTGCAGGTCTGCTCTAGGGAGTGGTTGCAAACTTCCACCCTGCAGCCTTCTTCCTGCTGTCACTTCCTGACTCCATCATCCTAGCCCAGGTCTTCCCCCTGCTGGGCTTCATGTTCCATTAGTTCTTATCAATCCCTGGCTTCCCTCCAAGTGCAACATATAAGGTTAATTGGCCCTTTCTAGCCCACATTTACCCACTCAGGGCTTGTGTGGGATGGACACCCCATCAGAGGCTGACAGAATTTTTTTTTAACTCCTACAATTAACAAATTAACGCTGCCAGCTAAGTGGCCAAAAATGAAATGACTGTCAAAATTAGCACTGACTTTTCGTATTACAGTTTTTAAAAAGTTAATACATTGACTTTTAATAGCATACTATATTACTCTTCATTTTTAACTATACTTTTGTATCATTGTATGAAAAGGATTCAATGATGCGGTGCTTGGGCCAATGTACTAGTCCTCATGTGGCCGTCATGGTGATCTGAGTTTGAGATCCCTGGGCTAAACTATAGCTCGAGTTAGCACAACTCAGCAACTGCTAATGTAGTCATGCTGTACTGCTAATGCAGTTACTCTGTGCAGTAACACAATCACTCTGTGAGCTCCAGTGTCATTTCTCAGTATGGCTGCTTTCACTCAAGGTAGGCTAAGGCAAAGTCTACACTACAACTACAAAGCCAGGGAGGTGAAGAAGTGTGATTTGTGACCAACAGCCCCTCATGTAGGTCAGCAAAAGCCCCTAATGTAGACACAGTTCTATCAGCAAAACCGCACTTTTTCTGCTTTAACTTATTTTGCTCACTTATGTTAGGTAAGCTGCATCCATGATAGGAATGCTTTCCTGGTATAGTATACTGGTATAACCATATAGGCAAAATATTCATAGTGTAGACTTGGCCTAAATTGAGAGGAGTCAACTTGAATGGAGATAATTTGAGTTAACTGAAGTGAAAACATAGCCTCAGCATGTGTCTACACTATAGAACCTATGCCTGCAAAGTCTCCTAGTATGTATGCAGGACCACCGCCGTCCTGAGTGACATTAGCTGTATCGACAGAAGCCGTTGTCTGTTGACATAGTTGCGTCTACACTGGGGGTTTTGTTGGCATATCCACACCACACCCGTTGTCAACGTAACTTTTTAAGTTTAGACCAGCCTCAGTAGGGATGACAGTCTTCGTTTATAGCATTATTACTAAAATGCAATGTTGTGAAAGCTTTCACATACAAAGCAACATACAGACAAAAAATTACCCTGGAGCTAAGTGTATATATATGAGTGACTTAGGGCAAAAAACATTACAGGGGAGCTTCAACTGTCCCCAAAACAATCACTATAAACTCAGGAAATTCAGAGTTAATGTCAAACTTAAAAAAAAAATCCAAACACATTAAGTTATGGAAATGCACAATTCGGATTAGGGAACCTGAAGAACTTTAACTTGGTAGTGACACCCTTATACAACTGTATAATTATGATTAATGCATAATAGTGTTTGTAGTTTCAGACTAGATTAAACTGTACTTCTACAGACATTTGATTTTTTTCATTTATTTCCTGATGGTGTCACTGTAGGGCAATCCCTTTTATCCTATGGTAAAGATGTAATTTTTCTACTAGATCTTGTAGCAGGGGTGGGCAAACTTTTTGGCCTGAGGGCCACAACTGGGTGGGGAAATTGCATGCAGGGCCATGAATATAGGGCTGGGGCAAGGGGTTGGGGTGCAAGAGAGGGGGTGGGAGAGGGTGAGGTGTGCAGGAAGGGGCTCAGGGCAGGGGGTTGGGGTGTGTGGGAGGGGGCTCAGGGCAGGGGGTTGGGGTGCAGGAGGGGTGCAGCAGGGGGCTCAGGGTGGGGGTTGGAGTGTGGGGTGCAGGAGGGATTCAGGGTATGGGCTCCAGCCTGGCGCCGCTTACCTGGAGTGGCTCTGGGGTGGCAGCGGCGTGCAGCAGGGATAGGATAGGCTCCCTGCCTGCCTTGGCCCCTGTAGGGAGCCGGGTGGCCCCCTACCGAGCCGGACCCGGACACGCCGTGCTCTCCGCCCGAAAGGGCGGGGCCAGGGCGCGTTCACTCCGACCCCGGCGGTGGGAGGGGCAGAGCGGACCGGGTCGCGCCGCGCTCCCCGCCGGAGGAGGCGGGGCCAGGGCGCGTTCGCCCCGTCCCCAGCTACGGGTGGGGTAGAGCAGGGAGTACAAAGGGCAGGGCCCTTTGCTCCGGGGGGGGCATCACGGACGGAGGCAGACGCGGATGCCGAGCCGCTTCCGCCCGCCCTCGCTGCCGACTCCGGGGAGGCAGAGGACCCGGCAACCCCCGCGGAGCCGGAGCTGCCTGCCGCGATCTATCCGACCGAGTCGGAGGTTCGTGGACCGGGACATTTACCAGCGTTCCCCTGCCTGAGGGGCGCGCTGTGAACACTTGCCGGCGCTCCCCTGCCTGAGGGGCGCGCTGTGGACCCTTGCCGGCGCTCCCCTGCCTGAGGGGCGCGCTGTGGACCCTTGCCGGCGCTCCCCTGCCTGAGGGGCGCGCTGTGGACCCTTGCCGGCGCTCCCCTGCCTGAGGGGCGCGCTGTGGACCATTGCCGGCGCTCCCCTGCCTGAGGGGCGCGCTGCGGACCCTTGCCGGCGCTCCCCTGCCTGAGGGGCGCGCTGCGGACCCTTGCCGGTGCTCCCCTGCCTGAGGGGCGCGCTGCGGACCCCTGCCGTGCTCCCCTGCCTGAGGGGCGCGCTGCGGACCCCTGCCGTGCTCCCCTGCCTGAGGGGCGCGCTGCGGACACTTGCCAGCGTCCCCTGCCTGAGGGGCGCGCGGTGGACCTTTGCCAGCGTCCCCTGCCTGAGGGGCGTGCCACAGACCCCCCGCCGCAGCCGGTAGCGACGGGATCGGAGGACGCCCCGGCTTACACTCCACTTCGCGCCAGTCCCAGAAGCGGCCGGCACCACATCCCTGCAGCTCCGCGCGCTGCCCTCCCCTGCGAGTACCTCCCCCAAAGCTTCCATTGGCCACGGTTCCCCATTCCCGGCCTATGAGAATTGCGGGGGGGCAGTGAACGGAGCCCTCTGTTCCCCTCCCCCAGGGGCCTCAGGGACATGGTGCCACCATTTCCAGCAGTGGTGCGGGGCCATGAGTGGCAATCCCACGGGCTGGATCCAAAGCCCTGAAGGGCCAGATCCGGCCCACGGGCCGTAGTTTGCCCACCCCGTCTTATAGGATGGATCAAAAAAACCTATAGTGGGGAGGTTTCCAAAAAGCATAAATGGAGGTTAATATAGGAATCAGGTGACTGCCTTTTAAAATCTTTCCGTAGAAACTGTCTATTGTACAGTGGTCTATTGTACTCTATAGGATTCTTCCCTGCAGTCAGGGCTCTGGAGTTTTGAAAACATTCCAGAACCACTATGTTTTGTGCTGCCTCTGATGGTTCTGCCTTAGCCGTTTTTGTAAATTCACCAGTGTTATTCCCAGAACTACACAGACCTGCTGTAATCAGTTATTATGCACAATGTAAAGAAAAGCTGCTCAGTGAATTTCAAGTTGTATTTTTGGGGGAGGCAGAGGAGTACAATCAATGAGCCTGATTTTTCCACTCCATTATTAAGATTTAATGCAGGTGTTTGTTTACTTACTACAATGACTGTAGTGGAATTCCAGTGGCATAAAAACCATGGGAGTATCAGGCCCAATATAGCAAAAGGAAGCAGATAAAGTTGTGAGCAAATTTTGTTTACAAGTTTCTGAGAGTCAGGGAGTCATGTGTATTATATAATACCATTAAAGGCATTGAACACTGTCCCTTCACATTACAGTTGAAAAGTATTTTGAAGGCTTTGCTTGAGACTGTCCAGTTTCTGAGACTTTATTCCTCAGCTATTCCAGCTTAACTGCATGTACTCTCTGTTGAGGGACTAAATCCAGCTGCTTAGTGCTGGTGCTTTATTTCTTCTGTTTTTTTTTAAATTAACTGGAATCTCTGTTATCCAGGTCATCCATAGTTTACTGAGGAGTGTACATAGTTAACTGAGTTCATCCCTTGTCAGTCTGCTGTTTTAAAAAAAAAACCTTCTCAAATCAGGTGTGTTTTTGATGAGAGCGAGAATATTTAGACTGGCCCTTGACATTAATTTTCCTTTCCATACAGCTCCTACACATCAATTTTGATTGAATGAATAAACTCTCCCATCTAAAAATCATTCTGATAATTATTCCATGTCACGTTCTTTTCCTGGAACAGGACCAATAAGCAGTTTTTCTTCTTTGTGCTTGTACATGGAATAGTGATTCTGCAGAGAAAAACCCTTCTGTGCTCTGTTATGGCTTTTAATTTGACCGTCAGAATGACACAGGCATTGTCCACATACCTTCACAAAGAGAGGGGCTTCTGTGCCCCAGTGATGAAAAGCAGTGCATCAACCACTGCTAATAACTGTCTCTAGGACAGATTTCATCTGCAAATATAACCCCAGCAAGCAATTCACGTGAAATGAACTTTTAAAGCTGATTATGCATGATGGGAAGGGAGGAGGAATAGAGGCTTAAGTTGAAAGGAAATAGCTAGCATTCTAGATGGTACAGTATCCTACTAGCAATGATCTCACGCATGTTTCATTCTCAGTTGAGAGAGTTTCTTGTTCTAAATGTTTTTCCAGTAAATTTAATCCATGACTGAATTGTCATATTAAAATATACAAATAATCAAGAATTCATTCCTGTGTACAATCACAGGACAAGACATACAGTATATATGTATGTATAGCTAATATAATAAAAATGGAGTTCAGTGTACCAAATCATTTGTGTCTCCCGCTCTCTCCCTGCATATAGTGGTCAAGGGGCTAATCCAAAGTGAAAAGGCTTCCACGGAGGTCAGTGGGTTTTCGACCAGGCCCCAGGAAGTAAATAAGTTTAGTAAATGGCCAACGATGGTAAACAAACCCCAAAATAGAAGGCTTAATGTATGAAAACAGAGGAAAAGAGGAGGATGGGAAACAAGGAGGGATAGCTCAGTGGTTTGAGCATTGGCCTGCTAAACTCAGGGATAGCTCAGTGTGGGGTGCCCAGGGATAGCTCAGTGTGGGGTGCCCAGGGTTGTGAGTTCAATCCTTGAGGGGGCTACTTAGGGATGTGGGGCAAAAATTGGTTCTGCTAGTGAAGGCAGGGGGCTGGACTCGATGACCTTTCAAGGTCCCTTCCAGTTCTAGGAGATTGGCATATCTCCAATTATTACCTTTTAAGGTTGGGAAAGGATGTGTGTCCTTCTTCAAATATGTCCTTAAATCTCTCCTTTGCTATGAGTAGGGCCCTACCAAATTCACAGTCCATTTGGTCAATTTCATGGTCATAGGATTTTTAAAATTGTAAATTTCATGATTTCAGATATTTAAATCTGAAATTTCACGGTGTTGTAACTGTAGGGGTTCTGACCCAACTCTGAAGGCAAGAACGCAGAAGTAAGAATGGCTTGGTATGGTATTGCCACCTTTACTTCTGTGCTGCTGCTGGCAGGGCACTGCCTTCAGAGCTGGGTGCCTGGCCAGCAGCCACAGCTCTCTGGCCACTCAGCTCTGAAGGCAGCACAGAAACAAGGGTGACCCAACCCTCCCTCCCCCCATGACCCTTTTTTGGTTTGAGAAATGCTGGTCTTCCCTGTGAAATCTGTATAGTACAGTGTAAAAGTACACAAAAGACCAGATTTCACGGGGGAGACCAGATTTCATGCTGTGACATGTTTTTCACGGCTGTGCATTTGGTAGGGCCCCAGCTCTGAGGCCTGCAAAAAACTTGTCAATGGTTAAGCCTCTGGTCTGATGTTAGTGCTATCATGCTGACCAGTACTGTCTCCTTGGGCTCCCCCATCTGTCTGTCTCCACCTTTTACCTCTTGTCTTATTCTTAGATTGTAAACTTTTTGGGGTAGGGACTATTTTTTTTGTGGGGTCCTGGTCCATGACTACTGTAATACAAATAATTCATAATAGTAATAGTAAATTGGAAGAGTAGGTGGCTGCCAAGAGACAGTCTGACTGACACACACAGTAATACTGGAAGTGGCTGTAACTGCTATTACTGTACCTAGTACTTTTACCTAGTAGAAGATCCTGGGTGAAATAGAAGACTCAGATTAGCATTTCTGTCTGAGGTAATTTTTTGAAGTCATCTTGTCTTTCCATTCACTGGGATCCTGCAGCAATGCAGGAGGAATCTTGTTAAAAGAGCTGAGTGCTGCTGTCACTTGTTCTCAGGATTTACCTCTTGTCTATTTCAAATAGGCCTTGTTGTATAGAAGCTGACTCCAAGATAAAAGTGCATACTTCTGGCCATAGTGAAGAGATTTTTTTTATCATGGTACCAAAGCATAAGAGATAAAGATACAGGGGAATGTTGACATCTCCAACACTCAGCAGAAAATGGAAGTTTGATTGAAACAAAATCTTGTAGGAGTCCAGAAATATCTCTTCATGATGTTATTGTGTAGTAGGTGGAATCAGGGGCGGCTCTAGCAATTTCGCCACCCCAAGCACGGCGGCACGCCGCGGAGGGTGCTCTGGCGGTCGCCGGTCCCGCGGCTCCGGTGGACCTCCTGCAGACGTGCCTGCGGAGGGTCCGCTGGTCCCGCGGCTCCGGTGGAGCATCCGCAGGCATGCTTCACTAGTCATTTCAGAAATGGCAAGAATTGAGTTCTATATCCCATTTGGCCCCAGGAAAAAGGGCATAAGGCTTTTCATAGTGTGTATACTGTTGTGTTAATACTGTGAATGTTATTCCTCTGAATAATGTTTAATGTTGCAAGCAGCAGAGTATGGTCTTATTACAGTACACAGCAAAACGTTGGTATGTGAGCATGTGTTGTTTTTACAGAGGGGTTGCCTAGGATGCCCAAGGTGTCTTTGTAAGTTTACTGGGACTCATGGCTGATGCACACTGTATGAATATTTAAAATTACTTCTGTGTAACTCTTTATAGACTTCACTGAGGCTGCAGATGGGGACAGAACAGACTTTGGATTAAATAATATAACCTTACGTAGCTCAGGGCATTACAGAATACTGACAAGTGTTTCAAACCCAGTGTCAGAAAATCTTTGCACTCGTCACCTACTATTTGTGTGTTATATTGAGTCCAACTCCCCATCCTCACCACCACCCAGTAAGATTCCGAACTCAAACAATGACACAGGTGATTGTGTGTGTTGAGTAAGGAGCCCCCAAGTATTTGACTATGGTCGTCTTTTCAGCCACTGTTTTGACCATTGACATATGCCAAAGAAACCATCACGCCTCTGAAATTCAGGTGAAAGAAGTTAATCCTACCATGGCCATGGGAGTTCTCTTGGGACTGGATCAGGAAGCAGATGTGGATTTCACAGGACCTCAGGCAGTCCTCATACTGCAGCCACCATCTGGCAGCTTGCTGGTACCAGCGGAGAGTGTGGGCTGGTTGACTCTTGCTCACCATTGGCATCTCCCACAAAGCTGACAATCAGAGGAGACTTCTGGCTTCTCCAGTTGCCTCTGACTCAGTATTTAAGCCAGAAGGAGGCACAGGAAGTTGTCCAAGCAACTATGTGAATCTTTAGCTGGCTGTTCTATCAGACTCCACCTTCTTGCCTGGCTCCTCAATCCTGTCTTCCTGCCTTGTACCAGATTCCTGCCTTCCTGTCCTGTTCCTGCCCTTCTGCCTTGTTCCAGATACCTGCTTCTACACCCAGCTCCTGGCTACTGACTCCTGGCTCTGGCGCCCAACTCCTGCTCTGACCACTAGGCCTAACCACCACTGCTGTGACCACTAGGTCTGACCACCTACCTCCTGGTCCATGACATTGGTGTCCTCAGCACTTTGCAGGACTGAACCATTAGACCCCCAGCTTCATGCACAAATTTTGTAAAACTAGTCTAAGTGCAACATTACCA
Source organism: Mauremys mutica (assembly GCF_020497125.1). Classification (NCBI taxonomy): domain Eukaryota; kingdom Metazoa; phylum Chordata; order Testudines; family Geoemydidae; genus Mauremys; species Mauremys mutica. Next base: position 111,053,653 of record NC_059075.1, on the reverse strand, counting down.
TCCCCTACCTATGCAGTAGAAATGTATGTCCCTCAACACAGCGGTCTGAAGTGTAGTTTGTAGCTTGTAGATGCTTTTCTTTTAACCTGTACCCAACGTGCACCGTGGCATCTTGATTAGTGGGTTTCCACCTCGACTGCTGGTGTCACAATACCAAGATGATGAATTATACTGCCAGTAAACACTAGCAGAGATGGCCACACTAATTAGGCTGAAGCAGTGCACATGTATTATCATAGGCTACACTTCAGGATTAAAGATGAAGACATCAGTGAGCTGCATTTTTGGATTCCATGGGCCATATTTATTTATTTCTATACTACTATGCAGTACAAGTTCCTATGCAGTGCTCAGGGAGCCCATGACTGTCTTTTAGAAACACACTAATAAAAAAACACAGACCCATCAATTACCTCAAGATAAAATCAAATAACCCAGTAACAGTAGTATAACAAAAATGAATGGACAGACGCATGCACACAATTCCCATACCACTACTCCCAGCTCTACACAAGTGAATTTACGAAAGGACGGAGTAGGAGGTGCTTGGGGGCCTGATCCTGCAAAGACTTATAAACACCTGATCTTATACTGAATAACTTCATTGAAGTCTGTGTAGTGCACCTCAATACTCTAAAGTCCATGGGACTACTTACAGTGCGCAAGGTTAAACATGTGTGCAAGTGTTGCAGAATCATACTCTTTCAATGCAGAAAGATTATTCTAGGGGGCTAGTTTAATGAGCAGTGTGGAAACACCATTGATCTCCATGTCACTTAAGCATGTGCTGCTGAGACATAAGCTTGGCCCTACGGCTCTTTAGGAGTTGCCAATATGGTCATCAGCTGTACAAAGTTCCCTGCACTGTGCGGCGATGTAGGTGTTCCTAATGGTATCCCGCTTGTTTACGGGAACACGGAATCCTGCACTCAGCAGGTACAAGAAAAAGAAACTGGTAGTGTTTTAAATACAAATGTATTAATAATTGTGAAGTCTGCACAATTATATCCTGGGAACCTTAAAAACAGAGGGTTAAAAAACCCCAAAAGAAACAAAACAAAACAAAAGCAAAACAAACAAAAAACAAAACACAAATCAAAGCTTTGCAGCTTCCTTTTCTGTTGTTTTTTCCATCTCTAAGGGATATTGCCATCCTACTCAAAGCCCCTCGAGTGTGATGATCTATTGAAACTTAAAAGAAGTGTAAATATTTGCAATACATCTCTAAAGAGAGAACAAGGCACTTACGGTGTATAGTTCTGCTGTTCTAATTTAAGAAGGAAAAAAGGCAAGTTAGACCGACAGTTTAAGTACCAACATCATCATGAACTTAAATGCAAATTTTCTGTCCAAACTTCATCTACTTTCAGTCCCCAATGGGACACAGCTACCCCTCTGATACAATGGGACACAGTGTTCCAGTGCCCTTACTACATTTGTCTTTCTTGCTGGGAAATTGGAGCGTTTCCAGCCTTTTAAATGACCTCATCCTTAATTTTATCCTGCTTCTGGTGTTCTTACTCTCATATATTTAATGTTCCCCAATATTTTTCCTTGGTCTTTGAGACTATAACTTACCTGCCAAAATGTTTCAACCACAGCCACAGCTTACCTTTATGATTACATATAATTGTATTAACCATATGAATATATAATATGGATGGGGGAGGGGAGTAGAGGACGGGAGGATGACTTAAGTTTCATGAGCATTTCCAGTAAGTTTAAAGACAAATGAATTTCACTGTTACCAAGATACTTTTTAGCAGAAAGCTGCAAAGGTCCAGCATGCTTAACGTAACCTAGACTTGGCAGAAAAATGAACAAGCTACTGTACCTTAGGGCTCATGAGCATCATGGAGCTGGACACAATTCAGCTAAATAGCTTTGCTCCCCAGGAGATGATTTTTTTTTTAATGAAAAACTCCAGGGTGGGGAAGAGAAAAAAGGGATATAAGTGAAGACACACAGGATTTTAAAGTGTCAGGACTCAGAAATATAAGGCTAGATTCTTATTTCCACTAAGGCCCCTTTGTTCTACTCAGGCAGTGCAAAGGGAAGTTAGTAGGAGTAAATTACTGTTGCACCCACTTTGAGGCCCCTTTTCACAGTCAGAATAGTTTAAAGCGGCCTTCATGTAAATGAGAGTCAGGCTCATGGTCTTAGTTTCATCCCTGGGGGAATCAAACATGCATTGCTGGACTATATGAACAAAAACCACGTGTCAGTAGCGGAGCATCCCATACTGTGCCCACGCACGGGTACGAAATGACTCGGGGAACCACATCTTAACAATGTGCCCTGTAGACTGCAGCAACAGAACTCCTCTCCGGGGTAAGTCTCTGATTCTGGAGCCCTGCAGGCACAGCTCGACTAACTGCCTCATCTCGTTTCGTGGCTTCCTATGATTGTCCCAGAGCACATGATTGAAACCGATCTCTTCCCGCATCTAAGCCTGGTATCTTTTCCAGGTGCTTTTGCTGTTATCTTGGCATTACAAAGAGCAGGCTTGGTAGAAAAGTTTAGCCAGCCTGCTGCAAAGCATGCTAAAAATACTCTGTTCATCACCCACCAAGTTCCAGTAATAACAGAAGCATAACTCATATAAGAATCAAAATTGAATCTTATTTAAAAACCAATCTGTGACTGACACAAGAGTCCACAAAACCTGAGAGAGAGTTAACTTTTCTTATTGTCCATGAGCTACTCACTTCTTTTATGAAAATCTGTGCCTCTCCTCCCATAAGTTTGATTCTCAATATAGTCTTATAGAGCATCACAAATATAACACCCATGTGATGCATATGTTTTTCCTGCAAGTCATTTGAGCCTCTCATCCTCCTCCTCTTGTTCTCCAGAGAAAATAGGGGATGATCTGGATAAACTCCAGTTCTCCCCTCCTGGAATGCTATATATGCTCTCATGTGCAGTGTGATGGGGGTGCTAGGTTATTCCAAACTCTTAAATCATTTGTGAAGGCAGAAATTGCCAGCAATGCACAGATCTCTCCCATTGCCTCTTTAGCATGGACAGATGCCCATTGTCATTGAAAAGAACAGACAGTGGGAGTACAACAGTCAGTGTGTAGGTACTTGCTTGTGCCGCCAACATGGAAGCCTGTGCTGCAGCATCCTCACACCTGGTTTTAGTGAGCTTAATCCCAGGGCTCTTTCTTCCTTTTGGGCAGCAGCTGATTCTTGTGTGGGCCGCCGACTCGGAGAGACCATATGCACAGGCTACTTCCTAGTTCAGATTCTCAGCCTACAGTGGCAGCACGTCCTCCCTCTTGCCGCTCACCCGTCCCTTCTCGAATGGCATCTCTGCATCCTCTGATTGGAGGGGAGCTTGGTAGCAGGAAGTAGGGATGAGATTTCCTGCCAGCTTCTCTAGCCAACCATCCAAGGCTGTGAGAAAGTGAAGAGGCCAGCTTCCCCTCTGCCAATCCCCAGACAATCAGGGCTCCATGGGTAGGGCCAACCACCACAGTAGTGCTGCAGATCTCTGGAGTAGGAGGTCCACAGTAGCTTATGAGAGACACGTCTTCTCAGCAAGCATGTCAAGAGCTGCTGTGATTCAGGTGGAAAACATTCTCTTTGCCACAAACATGCCAACATCTGGCTCAGTATTTGAACAGTTTTCCAGCTGTCTCCCATGCACTAGATTTTTTTTAAAGGAGCCTCATATTCCTTTTCTAATCTCACCCCAAAGATCCCAGTGATCCAATAATTTATAGTGTTTCATTTAATTGTTCAGATCATTGGCTGTTGCAAAGTAGCATTGTGTCTCAACATGGGACTCCTTGGGGAGCACAACTTTAAATAGGAGAAAGGACATAAAAATAACTTGTATAGCATTTTCTATTCAAAGATCTCCAAGTGCTTTAACAAAAGGGATGGTGCATTATTGTGATCATGTTACAGATGGGGGAGCAGAGACACAGAAATGCTGAGGGCCTGATGAATTTAGGTGCTGAGCTGTCATGTCCCACTGAATTTAATTGGAGTTTAGGAGCTCAGGGATTCTGAAAACCAGGCCCCAAGTGACTTGCTCTGTTTGAAACATGGAGCCAGAGACAGAGACAGGAGTAGAGCCCATCTGTCATAATGCCCTTTGGTGTGCTCTAGCCACTAAATGACTCTCTCTCGGCAGACTACTGCTCCTGGAGTATCATATATTCTCCCCTTCAGACTAATGTTACAGCTATAGATGGTGCTTCACTCTCCGTGTTGCATCTAATTGAGTGTTAAATGGAAAAGTGTCAGACTGAGGCATCTCCTCTGTGTATGGTGGGGGGAGGGAGGGAGGAGGAGAAACAGAAACAAATTAGCTAGATTTTTATGGCCAGCCTCAAAGCCAAAGTGCTCCTATTGTTCTCCGAAATGCCAGAGTGAAGGTCATGTGATCCTTTGCTGCTTCAGTAAACAGTGACTTTTTTGAAAAATGTGTTTCCTCCTCATGCTCGTGTGCAATCATGTTGGTGCCGCTTGGTTTGGTCAGTTCATGTTAGCTGGTAATTGTTTCATTACTGTAAAAATAGATGTTACGTTATTTTTGTGGCTGAGAGTGTCCTTGTTTTCTGTGCTGTGTTAGAGGGATGTAATCCCAGATAGGCAATGACTGAGGCATTGTCTATACATGGGCTCAGCTCTGCTTTTAACTGTCAGTGGCCAACAACAAGTAGAGCTGCACCAGTACAAACCCCTAGAGTAGACAAGGACAGACACAGTTTATACTAGTGAGTTTGTCTTGTTTTCTGTAATAGGTAAGCTCCACTGGAGCAAATATACAGCTTTCCTTGTCTATACTTGGGGTCTGCACTGATGTAGCTACACCAGTTGCTGGCTACCCGGTGTTTAAATTCCAAGTATAGAAGAAGCTGGTGTGTTGGTGACAACAGTAACATAGGTTCTCTGTATTCCTCCATCTTGGAAGTGATATATGATGGATGGAGATCTACTAGGGGCTTTTTAACTTCAGTATGACAGTTTTGAGCCAACTGGAAAATCACATATGCTTTAGACGTATGTGATTAAAACATTAGGTGACAAGGTTTCTTTAAAGCTTTTACAACACTTCATTATAGGCCCATTGACATTTTTCTGCTTTTGTTTTCAAGGCCAAAAACTACATTTATGATGCAGTCTTTAATTACATGATCACATAGTATATTTTCCATAGGCCTCCGGCCCATTCAGTGCACAGGATGGACCTGCTTTGGGAGCAAATTAGGGATATCCGTAGGAACCCAGCCTCATTTGTTGAGGATATTGGAAGCTGGGGAGTGAATGATGCAGGGGATTGTGGAAAGAGAAGGGATACTTGTCTCATAGTTGCATCAGCTGAATGCTACCTTGGAGAATTGGATTCAATCCCTTCTTCTGCTACAGAATTCCTATGTGCTGCTGGGCAAATTATTTAAACCATACTTTTCATAGGTGCTCAATAAATTAATTAGGTGTTCTTCATTTTCTGAGTGCTTGACTTGATATGCTTGGGTTTGATTTGCAGAAGTGCTGAGCACTCTCAACTGCAACTAATGTCAATGGTAGTTGTGCTTTGGACATATAGAGTGCAGTATAATGTCACATCCTCTGAAAAATCAAGTCCTAGGTATCTCAAATTGGGCATCCAAAATTCAGTGAATACTTTGGACCTTAATCTCTCTGTCTTGGTTCCCCATCTGGAAAATGGGGTTAATGAGACCCCTTGCCTCACAGGGGTGTTGTGTCAATAATTTCATTAATCTTAATAAAGTGCTCAGATACTGCAGTGATGAATAACATAGAAGAGGCCACGATAAAATGAATAATTCTGTCCGTAGAGCATGGTTTGAATAGCATTACAGTAAATAAGGCCTAGGGCCATACATTGAATAATGAAGGGAAAAGAAAATATTGAACAGCTGCTCATTAACTGAGATTATTTGTTCTGTGTAGTGAAGGAGACAAGGTTCCTGTGGAAAAAATAGTATGTGATCACATAGATATTGAGTGTATCAAAATGCATACACACAAGGGGGCTGACTTAAGGTTGCTCAGGCAACCTTAATTCTGGCAATTTCTTAACTTTTGAGTGCTTGATTTTGCAACCTTAAATGTTCTTTTAACATAGCATTGTTTGTTGGTTTGTTTGTTTATATATATATATATATATAATTTTTTAAAGAGAGAGAGAGATTTATAAATATTGGCTAGCCTCAACTGCCCTCAATCCAATATTTAGTTGACTAATTTCTTGTCAGCATCTTGGTAGATTTGAAGGAGAAGGGTATAGTGACCTTATGGATCAGTTCATAGAAGCAACCACTTGTAAATGCAGTGTGGAAAGGCCATTGTGGTCAAAGCAGACAAATAGAAGGAGAGAATCAACTTTGGCATTGTCTGCACTAGGCATTGGCTTTCATAGATCTTCAGATTTTAAGGTCAGAAGGGATCGTTATGACCCTCTTGTCTAACTTTCTGCATAATGCAGGCCACAGAACCCACCCAGTGATGGTTTTCTGCCAGCTACCCAAAATGGCATGTTGGTAAGGCATTTGTTAGTTATCACTCCTAAAATATACTAGGCAGTTCAGTCAATATATGCAGAGAAGAGACAACAAATAGATGACAGATAGTGTGTTAGGAAGTAGGAGGCAATTTGGTAATTCCACCTCTTTCACTTAGAACTGTTCAAAATCTCCTATTACTTGTCAGAGGAGACGACTAGGGTATTTAGTCCTTTTGGATGAAGTCTGTTTGAAGGAGGAAGAATATGGTGTCACATGGTAAATTAGGACAGAAGTGAGGATCCAGACATTGGGGCTGTATAGAAGGTGAGGGAACAGGTGTGGGAGAAGAGAATGATTTGACACGTGGCTTGGATGGATCAGGTGGGTGGAGTAGAATCAGTGTTGGCAGAGCATCCGTGGTTAACAATTGTGGTTCGGATACTTAGATGGTGCACTAGTGTCTAGCTGAAAACTGGGAGTCTTTGAAAGCCTAAAGTTAAGCCTGGAGATGGTTAAAAACCTGTGGCAACATTGCAAAGGGCTTCTGCAAAATGTGCAGTGCCAGTTCCCTGAGGAATTGATAGAGCTCCCATGAAGCAATTTTCTCCATTACATTCTGGGAGAAAAGTGGTGCCTGTTTGGTGGGAGTGCATGGCTCTATTCTGTACCTGGCCTTGCGTGAGCTTCAGTCTAGTGCTTTCATGGAGCATTGTTTGCAACCGAATGAGTGCCCTGTATTACAACCCCACCTGCAACATAATGTTTGTGCCATTTGTTCTTGCTTCTCCTCCACCTTCATAGCTCTGCCATCACCCTCAGCCTGCTGCCCTGCAATCGCTTGGATATCTCCATTCCCTGATGCTGTTTTGTTGTTGTTGAGGCAGGCAATGGGCCCCTTAAAATTCACTTTTCACGCGGGACCTGATTTTTATGGCTAATTCTTATGTAAAGAAATGAGCTGCAGAGAAGAGCTTTGCACATTAAGGAACCTGATGAATTATGCATGAGGCACAGCAGTCTGGTACCGGCAGTGTCTTTTTAGGCGAGAAAGAGAGCAATATTAACAATTTACGCTATGCATTACCTCTAATTTTTTATAGGGAAGCAATAATGTTGGCTGATAGGTTGGGAATGAGCCATGTGGCTCCTCCTTTGGGCCCTTAGGGTCTATAAAAAGATATTTGGTAACAGGGAACGAAGACCAGTTTGAGCAAAATCCAGGGGAAGGGAGGAAAAGGGAAGGACACAGCAGTTCTGCAAGTCATTTGGCAGACTTGTGCGAAAGAACAGTAGAGTTGGGGCCAGGCTGACGGGTCTGTGCATGTGCATTAATCTCATCCATGTAATGGGCTGTACAGCTGACAGAAATTGGCACGCAGATATGCTTGATTCTACCACATCTATCAAAACTGTAGGCAAAGACGAAGGGATAACGGGGGACAATGAGAGGAAACAATTGATAATATGACTCTTTAGGGCCACCTTGATTAAAGAAAATTAAAATGACAAAATCCCGCCACAGTGCTTCCCCGATAAGCACGTTTTGTGTGTGGCAGCTGACTGCTGACAGCTCCTGGCTGCTGCTGAGTTCATTTTTTGTGGGCGGCAGCTAGCTGTTTACTGCAGGTGATGCTGTATGGGTGACTAGATTAGGAGATTTACCACAAGATGAAATGATCTAGAAGTAAATTCTCGAGTCCTGTGTCACCCCACAGTACAAAGAGATTAGTTTCCTGCTTGGTAGCAAGTCACCACTGCATACATACCTGCCAGACTTTTCACACTGGTGTGTGGGAGCTCAGTTGCCCACATAACATTTCATGGTTCTGTGTCTCCACGGAAGCACTTCTCCTTATTTTACTTGTGGCTACTTGTCGTCAGAGGTAAATTAAACACCTTGCTAGGAAAAGGCCACCTCTGACAGCGTTCAAAGAGGTCTGTGTCATTGAATCACACCTTCATAGTAATAATAATATTTTGCACTTCTATAGGAGCTGTCGTTCCTCAGCTCAAAGCGGTCTGCAAAAGCAATTATGCCTCCCAATACTCCTGAGTGGTGTGAGAATATTGTTGGACTGTGTTTATGGATGGGGAAACTGACACGCACAGAGGTCAAGGACAGTGTTTTCTAAAGCTTTAACTAATTTGAGGAACCTCTGTCTGTAGGTATCCAACCTGAGATGCCTTAAGACTTGCTTGAGAGAGATTCTGAGAACCTGCAGCTCCCAGCTGATGTGACTTCAACTGTTGTGCTTGGCCCTTAGAAAGCCAGAATGTCTTTCATATTGGGGTGCCAGGCAAGATCTGCTCTTAAAAATGTTGGCAGAAGTGACTTCTTCAAGCCAAGTGAATCTGTGGCAACATTGTAAATTGCCTTGACCCCTCCTCCCCTGCTCTAGTCATTACACCACAAACCCTTCTTTATACATGTTATTGTATATGGCATGAGCTTGTTTCATGTATCCCACTCCCCCCTATCTCCACCTGCATTCCCTCCCCTCTTATTAGGGGTCTAGTATTGGAACCTGTGTTCGTGTTATATACAGGTTGTTTTTCTAACTTCTCAATTCCTGCCTGGTACAAATAGGTCTTGCTTTATTTTGGCCCCATAAATGGCTCCCTGATGCAGAGAAAAACCCTGTGGAAAAACAAATACAAAAACAGAGAGCTGTTCAGGTTTATTTGGGTTCTTGCAGATCCCTAGTGCGCAGCCCTCCTTGCTATTAAAATTCTGATTTGAATGATTATAAACCAGTTAAGAACATTCATCCAATTAGAGCACTTTATTGGCTATAAGTTGCCAAAGTTTAGATTCAGGATATAAAATGCCTCCTGCTCACACAACATAAAAAAATCTCACTACCATCTTTTCCACCAGAGCTCACTGAATTGTTCCACTTTACATTTACCGCTGTGTATGTGCAAAGAATTAAACCATCCTTCTTAACTGTAAACAGTAAACTACATAGTGCTCTCTAATTGTTTTTCTTTTTGGCAAAACTGCTTTATAGCCTAATTATGCATGTGCCCAGGGGTATATAGAATTGAATTATAGAGTCTGCTTCCCAGCACTCCCACCTCCACTCAGACACCCCATAATTCAACTAAAGGCCCCCCTTGGGAATCATATAATTATATAAGAGTAAGATAGGAAGAGTTAGCTCAAGATGCTCACTTATCTCCAGAGCCCCGTCTTGTTCATAAGGTTGGGTTTTTAAAAATAATTATTTGTCCCTTTCCAAAATGGAAGGAATTCAAGTGAATTCCTATGAATATGGATGCCGTCTCCTCTCCAGAGATGAATAATCATGACATCCCACTGCACACCAAAAAATGAGACATAGTGTTTGTGGGAAATGTTCTTAAAGGTAGTGAATCACCTTCTTGCTACGGGTAGCCCCTTCCCTAGTAAAAGGAGGGGAAATAAGTGTGAATGACATTAGATATAATGAAAGCGCCTCACAGAAAAGGCAGCTTTTCATTCTCCAATTGCCTTCTTTCTTTGATGATGGTTTTTTGTGCTTTCCCCTTAATTTCTGCAACGCTGTGTGAAAGATGCAAGATGTCTTTAGTATTTTTGTACAAGACATCCTGGCAGTAGTGACTTGCTGCTGGGGGAGAAACTAAGGCCTGGTTCATACACAAAGTTGCATCACTTTAATGAAAGGTATGCTTTAAGTTAAACAGAGGCAAAACTGTGTGTGCACAGTCTTAATTTAATTCATACTTGGCTGATATCATTTTCCCATGCAATCTGATCTATTTAAAAACCTGGCTTATTACCAATTTTAATTAAACTAATGCAGTGTCTGGGTATAGACAAGGTCAAAAGCTTTCATCCTTTCTTCCTCACCTCACTCACTGCTTTCATCACTTTCTTCCTCACCTCACTGGGGGAGGGATAGCTCAGTGGTTTGAGCATTGGCCTGCTAAACCCAGGGTTATGAGTTCAATCCTTGAGGGGGCCATTTGGGGAACTGGGGTAAAAATCTGGGGATTGGTCCTGCTTTGAGCAGGAGGTTGGACTAGATGACCTCCTGAGGTCCCTTCCAACCCTAATATTCTATGATTCTCATACCTATGGGTTCTATAGCCCGCTAAGGGCCGAATTCATCATCACCCTGTAGTCATTCACACTAGTGCATAATGAGTGCAATGCACTACCTGCAGGGGCGGCTCCACGCGCGTGCCTGGGGCGGCAAGGTGTGGGGGGCAGCCTGCCGGTCGCTGTGAGGGCGGCAGTCAGGCTGCCTTTGGCGGCATGCCTGCGGGAGGTCCGCTGGGCCTGTGGTTTCGGCGACGGGTACGCCGAAGGCGCGGGACCGTGGGACCTCCCGCAGGCATGCCGCCGAAAGCCGTCTGACTGCTGTGCTTGGGGCAGCAAAATACATAGACTACCTAATGTAAATGACTGTACATGGAGAAGCAGAGCAACAGTGAATTTGCCCTAAGGGTATTTCTACATTGCAGTTAGACACCAGCTGACTCGGGCTTGTGGGGCTCACACTAAGGGGTTGTGTGACAGGGTGTACCTACCCCACACCAGCCCCGAAAGAATTAACTGTGCTTCACAGGCTGAGGTAGCCCCTCCCCTCAGACTCTGCTGGGCATACTCAGCCTGGAGGTGGAGTATAAAAGGAAGCAGCCCAGCTCAGTCTAGGCAGGCTGCTGAAGGGAGAGGACACAGACTGAAGGCTCTCTCCAGGGAGCGGCTGCAGGCCCCGACCCCAGGAGCAAGGCATGCAGAGGCCTAGACGGACTCCAGACTACCCGACGAGCCCCAGGAAGAGACCGCGCTGTTGAGAGCTGGGCCACTGGAGGACCTCAGACACCTGGGGAAAACATGGAGCTTCACTGGGGGAGAAAGGGGAGGAAGCAGTTCAGAGGGCTTAGAATCTTCTCTGGTGAATGGAAGTGGGAACCGGTCAGTGTGTTTTGGGAGGATCCCCACTGACTCGGTGGTGAGCACCACCGCCAGGGCCCTGGGCTGGGACTCAGAGGAGCAGGGAGGGCCCTAGTCCCTCTCCCCTAGGTGCCACACCCCCCCTAAGTGGTGTCCCACTCTCCCAATAGGCCACACAACCCCACAGAGATGGGCTACCTTATTGACTCTGGCCATTAGGCCCCTGCTGCCCTGAGTGAAAGGGCTGTTCATTGACTCTAGTCACTAGGCCGTACTACCATGTTTGTAGTCAGGGTCACAAACATAGGACCCGACAAACTGCTGTTCAGCTCTTTATCCCTTCTTCACCCCATACGTGACCCAATCCCCATGACGGGGTGTACCTACCCTGCGACAGGCTGTTTAATGGTGGTGTAGACACTAGGGGTGGATCCCAAGCTCTGGGACCACACAAGAGGAGGAGGTCCCAAAACCCAGGCATCTGCCTGAGCCCAAACATCTACACCGCCATTAAACAGCCCCTTAGCCCAAGCCAGTTGGCATGGGCCAGCTGAGGGTTCCAATACCCTACGTTTCTGTTGGAACTGAGAAATGGAGAATGCGTTTAAGTCAATTCTTCTTGAGATGGAGTGATACCCTTTAGGGTCATTCCAACCTGCTGCTCCTGTCTCTGTTAAGTGGGATTTAGGGCTTTTTTATCAGCTTCTGAAGACTTTATTCCAATCTCCCCTACACTTTTTAATAAATATATTTATTTATTTACTTGTGAAGCTGTGCCCAGAGGAAGCATATGAGATCCTGGTATTTTACCCAACTAGGTTGTCTTAGGGCTAGTCTACACTTACCTGCCGGGTCGACGCGGTGAGTTCGACTTCTCGGAGTTCGAACTATCGCGTCTAATCTGGACGCGATAGTTCGAACTCCCCGCGCGCTCCGGTCGACTCCGGTACTCCACCACTGCAAACGGCGGTGGCGGAGTCGACCTTGGAGCCGTGGACTTCGATCCCACGGCGTCTGGACGGGTAAGTAGTTCGAACTAGGGTACTTCGAGTTCAGCTACGCTATTCATGTAGCTGAACTTGCGTACCCTAGTTCGACCCCCGCCCTTAGTGTAGACCTGCCCACAGATTTACAGTAATCTGCCCAGGCCCTAGACAAAATCCTTCCTTTCCTCCCAATCACGACATCAATCCAAAATAAGGTCCCCATCATGCCAGCTACTCCAAATGGGCAGACTCCTATGTATGTGCAGAGCCACATTGAAGTCAGTGAGGGGCTCCCTAGGGGCACAGAGATCCACCTACACTGAACAGTTTACCAGATCAGGTCCTAAACGTCTTCCCCCTCTGGCATAAAGGCAAATCAAAACAAAGCTCCAGAATACATGGAACCAGTGTGCCTCCCTCATCTACAACAGCCAGGCTTCCTTTATCTTTTCCAACTTACAAGGCAGTGGATCCTCATTGCCTGATACTTTCTGGCTGTCTGGACCTCCCTGCCTGGTCCAGGTCTTCTGTAGATCAGAAAAGATTTTTTTTTCATAGGTTACCTCTGCTTGGATGTGTCCCCCAGTAGCCAGATGGTCATGCCACCAAACTAACTGCCAATGCCCCATGCAAAATAGGAATGCCCTGCTCTAAGCATTAGTGTGCACTTCTCCTGGAATCCATTGGACCCTCATGCAGTGTCTTAGCAGCCTTCTTTTTCCCCCCATTAATGGGGAACAGCTCCCAAAGACAACACAAGCCTCATTACCTGCTGAGAAGCAACCTGTTCCCCTTTCTTTTATTTGACTGTAACGGGGATGAAAATGATTTGCCTAAACAGGCTTCCTTGGTTCATCCTTCCTGCCCTCCTCTCCAAAAAATAATTACCGAGTTCTCTACCTAAAACCCATTCAAACAAAAGAAGTCCTGAATCCATATCAATCACCACCCCATTTAATTTTTCAGTTGCTGCTTGATTAAATTGCTGCCTACACTCATCCTTTCTTTGATAGCGACTGGTGAGTGCCTTGCAGTGAACTCAAACAGAGAAGTAATAAAGTGCTTTCTGTCGCAGGTGCTCCCCAAAGTGCCAGACACAACAGAAGTTACTAAAAAAAAATCAAAGAAAGTGAACTGCTATAAACTGTGTATTGGAAAAAAAATGTCCAGGGAAGGAGAAGATTTACATTTCATATCCACAGTTATAAAAGCAAATATATCTTCATGGAGCGTATTTCAAAGTAAAAAAGGAAACATACAACATTGCGTGGCTCCTGGCGAGTCAATAATTGGCTCTCTAGGGGTACTGCCACTACGTGGCAAAGAATCTCCTCCCGCCCTCCCCCCGAATACTTCCATCAGCATACAGTGGACTGTATTGTCTGGAATGAGTGGGCTAGCAAGACCACATAATATACCAGAGTTAATCCATTGCCATCGGCTTTTGAATCTTCCCTGTTGGAATGCGTTGATAGCCCTGTTTAAGGCCTTATCCACATGCAGACTTTGCACTAGTTTTAACTAAATGTTTATGTCTGACCTAATTTAGTTAAACCAGTGAGAACTGCTCTGTGGATGCTCTCTCTAAAATCAGTTTTAAAATGCTTTATCGTGATTTAGCTTCAGGCCTTTTCTTCACTAAGAAAAAAGGCATGTTTTTTGCTAATGTTAGCTAACACATGGTAAGTAACAGGAGGTAAAATCCTAGCAAAGACAGAGTAGTTTATTTTCACATGTATTAGCTGGTCGGGGTCAAGATTATGCGTGAGCCTAGGATTAACCTCAATCTGCCAAAACATGTGAAAACTACAAACTGCCTTGTCTTCTCTAGGATTTTACCTGATATTAGTTGCCACTTTAGCTACCACAAAGTACAGACACACCCCTTTTTATTCCCCCTAGTATGGATGCAACCTCCATCATCAAGGAATCAACTCAAGCTAAACCAATATAAACCAGTTTTAAACCAAGTGTCCACTCAGGGGTTTGTACCAGTTTAACTAAATCAAAATAAAAATCAATTTTAGTTAAACTGGTGTAAGTTTCTGTGTAGACAGGATCTAACTTCAACACTGGTGCGTGCCACAATGTTAACGTACATCAACATGACCACCTATTACCAAATCACACAGTCTGAATTGCTTACTTGAAGCTGGTGTTTTTGTGGATACTGGGGCAGTTGAATGTGATGAGGCAGTACTTCCTCATTCGGAGCAGTCCTGTGTTAATGCTGCATTGAGGAAGGAGATAGTGTAGTAATTAAAGTACAAGACCAGGAGCCAGGAGAGATGGTTTCCATTCCATTCCAACAGACATCCTTCCATTTCACCTCTTCTATACCTCACTATACCTCTGTAAAATAGGGATAATGTTACCTGCCTCCCCGGGTGAAAGTGAGCTGGTACGGGCCTGTACGGTGTATCGGTAAGAACCCACACCGGCCCACACCCAGCCCACATTAAAGCGCTGCCACGGCAGCGCTTTAATGTCCCTGCCCCTTTTGCCTCCCCTGTCGGTGCGGGTGGGAGGGGGGGAGGCAAAGGGAGCAGCTGCCCTGGGGCCAGCAATTTAAAAGGGCCCGGGGCTCTGGACTCTGCTGCCGTTATGGCAGCAGTGGCATCCAGAGCCCCAGACCCTTTAAATCAACACGGGAGCCCCAGGCAGCACAGGACAGGTGGCCTGGAAGGGCTGGCTGGCTAGGAATGCTGACCCCCAGCCCCACCCCTTCCACCCGAGGCCCCGCCCCGTACCGGTAAGTGTCCTCAGTTACTTTCACCCCTGCCTGCCTCACACGTTTCGTGAGGCTAAGTTAATTAATGTTGGTAAAGCACTCAAAAACTGCAATAAAAAAAGTGAAATATGCTATGATGAGCTTGTCTTTACTACTAGGGTAAGTCGACCTAAGTTATGCTACTCCAGCTATGTGAACAAAGTAGCTGGAGTCGACATAGCTTAGGTCAACTTACTCCGGTGTCATTGCTATGCAGAATTGACAAGAGATGCTCTCCAGTTGACTTATTCCTCTCATTCCGGTGCAGTACCGGAATCTACTGGAAAACGTTCTGCCATTGATTTAGCTGGTCTTCACTAGACCCGCTAAATTGACACCTGTTGCATCGATTGCAGCAGCGTCGACCTCCCCAGTAGTGAAGACAAGCCCTTAGTCACAGCAGTTGCACCCCTGCAGCTTTGGGAGAAGTAATGCAGCACTTCAGCAATGCTATCTTTATTCAGCTCAGAGCAGGCATGTGAAAATGTTAGGGCTACTTTTGTAGCACTTGTGCCTTAACAGGGAAATCCCTTATTACAAAGCCAATTCCTTAGCAAGTGCCTTTGAAGCCTGGGATTCCACTGCAGCAAAGATTCCTTTTGGGTTATGAGGACATTTTTGCCATATACGATCTTATCTCCTGTATGCTGGTCAGTGATTTAAAAGACTTCTGACTGTTGCTGTGCTTTCCATTGCTATGCTGACTTCACAGTTCCAGAAACAGGGCTGCTTCCATGAGGAGCTGAGCTTTGCAGAACTTGGAATCAGGTCACATCACTAAAGCTTCTGCTTTCTGGCACCTATTTGCTGAAAAATTCAGGGGCAAGAGATATTTTTTAGACCATATTGTCCTATAAATATTCAGGCAAATTTACTCACCACCTTACATTATATTTTGCTCCATGCTCTTGAATATGCAAAAACTCACTCGCTCACTTCCCACCCAATCCTTTTCCTGGCAATCAGCCCAAACTACTCTCCAGCCTGCAGTTGTCTAAAAACAGCATGCAGCTGGGGTTGTGGAAACCAGGAGCTGGCATGAATAATTGTTGTGCTGTCTTGTATTGTAGTTCATGCACACATCCTCTCTCCTGAACAAACTCATGTCATAGTGCTCTGCAAGAAAATCAAATCAGCCCGCTAAGGGCAATAAAAATTTAAACACACTTCATAAAAAATTGGTGCATGACAGTAAAGAGGGCACTAGTATCCCATTTTCCTAGGATGAGCTAATGATCAAGCATTGGGCTGCAGTAGAAAGCATGGTTGGACTCTGGTTCGGAGAGTTTCCTCTTCTCTCCCTGCCCCCTCCCCCCTTACCTACATACTAAATCTGGGCTTCCTTATTTGCTAGTATTTAGTTCTTTACTATGTTTTTAGTTTACACACGCAAGGTCTGCTTCTGCAGACCTTATTAGTGTGTGTTGTCCCATTGACTGCTTGGGTAAATAAGGGCTGCAGGACGGAGCCCTTACAAAGGGGCCAGACTGAATTTTCAAAATGTTCAGCCAGGATACCAACATTCTTACCTAGAGTTTTCAAAAAGTGCAGTTTGTAATTTTTAATTTCCGCAGGTCCCTGTTGGAGTCCTGGAGGAAATAACCTATTAGGGAAGGCACTTCTAACTGTGCAGTGCACCCCCCTGGCACTGCACCACCATGCCAGCAATACTGACGCTGGTGACTTGTGTTCTTTGCACCATTGCAGCATCATGCGCTGCAATTATTTGAGCATTTACATTAAGTATAACACAGCCATAACCTTTATTTCCAGTGGGCATAATGAGTTGGTCTACTGAGATCTTGAAACAGGTGTGAGATTAACCTTTGCCGCCTCTGTTATTATGTTAGCAAATGGAAGCTATTAAAAGACAAGCAGCTTTACATGGGGCAACAAACAGAATGTAGCAAACAGGCTTTGAACCTGTTGGTCTTCCACGATGCTGTCAAGTGCCTTGCTATCAAATAGCAGGTGCGTGCTTCATCAGCAACTGGAGAAGTTGTCTGGGAGACAGCCTGTGCCCTATATGCATTCTTAATCAATATGCTCTGGTGAAGATTTCTGTAATATATTTATTTAGGTGCAGTATTACAAGGGATGTGACTTTAGTGGAATGAAGTTCATCTGCTTAAAATAATTCTCAGGGCCTAAAAAGTGGCCGTAACATGGCACAAGAAGAGAGTTTATTGCAAAAACAAAAGCTCAGAAGTAAGACTTGCTCAAAGCATCTGCCTGCTTGGCAAAACCTTGGGTTGCCATAAGGTTGATAATTCATCGGTTCTGTCATAGACCATGCAATGGACTCATGCAGCTGCCCGGTTCCTATTGAAACTTGAGCTGCAGGATCTTAAACCCCATGGAGGAGACTACCAAAGTAAAGGGAACCAAGATTGGCAGTTACATCCCCTTAAATGACTGACTCTCCAAGCATAGCTATTAGGTGCTGGTCTCTGAGGTCCAGGCAAACACCTCTCTGTTTCGCTTCTGGCATGGCTAGGGAATTTGCAAATGAGGTGAGAAGGAATGAAATTGGTAGGACCCAGGAGGCTTACACAGGCAGAAGAACAGGGATATTAAGATTCTTCATCATAAGTCCTTTTGCCCTTTCCCCCATGAAATATCAAACTCACAAGTACAGGATGTATTGGGACAGTCTGTTCTCCTCTCCATGCAGACACGTGGATCCCACGGACATTAACAGGAGAGGAGAAAAGGCCATTGGTGGAACAGTATCTCCTCTATGACCTGGCACACTGTGTAGCACAGGGGTCAGCAACATTTCAGAAGTGGTGTGCCGAGTCTTCATATATTCACTCTAATTTAAGGTTTTGCGTACCAGTAATACATTTTAACATTTTTAGAAGGTCTCTTTCTATAAGTCTATAATATATAACTAAACTATTGTTGTATGTAAAGTAAATAAGGTTTTTAAAATGTTTAAGAAGCTTCATTTAAAATTAAATTAAAATGCAGAGCCCCCTGGACTGGTGGCCAGGACCCGGGCAGTGTGAGTGCCACTGAAAATCAGCTCGCGTGCCGCAGGTTGCCTACCCCTGGTGTAGCCCATCTAGGACTGGCATTTCAGAACGGGTGTGAGGTTTGTGGGATGTGGGTTGCTGGTGTAAAGAAGAGTTTAGATGACCACAGCATAGCATTACCAAAATCTAATGGAAGACGAGGCCTTTTGCCTTGGGCCTCTCTGTCTGAAATGCCCTTGAATGCCGGTATCAAAGTAGCATTCCCTTACGTCTCACACAGTGATCTACAAAGAGCATGATTATCATCTTTCAAATTTGATTGAATGCCTTCTGCTGCCTCTTTTATTATTGTTAGAGTGAATCAGACTCTCTGCATTGCTTCTTCCATGTTCCTCTCTCACATATTAAGTAAAAATCTTCAAATACAGAACTCTCTGGGGTGGGGGGTGGAGGGGGTGATTTAAAAAAAAGCAAAAATACGCCATTATTTATTTATGGTATGCCATCAGAACATACGATTCCTGCCCCAAGGGGCTTCCTTAGTAATCTAGACAGGCAGTACTTTTTAAACACACTGTACAGTAGATATCTAGATGAAGACTCTATCATGAACCAGTGCAGAGGGATTTTTAAAAACAAACAAGCCAACAATATTTATCTTCTTACGGTGGATTGTGGCTGAAAGGCTTTGAGAGATCGAGGAAGGATTCAAACCAGGGGAAGGGCAGGAGTTGCAAATGTAAAGGGTGAGAAAAGGAGCAAGGGATGGCAGAGGAATATGAAAAGGGTGTTTATGAAGGAGGAGAAGGAGATGAACAGAGCTACAAAGTACACACACAGTTATACTCTGTCCTGAAGCTGAGAATGAGACACTCAAACTTGATACGAAATAGAAAAGAGGCCAGTGGACAGATTCAAAGAGGGCAGGGACATGATTGGGAATGTGTCAGGTGAAGCTTATTTTAGCCAGGAAATTTTTTAGATTCGATGAGAAAGGTGAGTGTAGGGAGTCCAGAATAGAGCAGGTGTTGGGAGTTGAGGTGTTATATGACAACACCAGACATGGGTCTGTTGAAGTCAATGTAGCTATGATGATTTACACCTGCTGAGAATCTGTCCCATTAGTCTCCCTTTTCCCCTTATTGCACGTGTGGTAATATCAGTTTGCATTTATAGCATCATCCAGCTCTTTTTTTTTTTGCCTGCTTAATTTTTCTTGGACATTTCCTTTAAGTAATTTTTAAAGGGCATGTCAATTAGGCTAATATTAGTAATGTTCCACTGTGCACTGTCAGATGTTTTGAATACATGGCATTTAATAGCTAGAAGAGTAGCAGAGAACTTTTAATGAGACTCTCAAAAGAGCCCTTGGGTTCAGTGGGCTGTTGAATCTTTCTTCACTTAAACCCCCCCATACTGTGGTGCTTGCTGCTTAAAGACATTCAAATCTGACTTCAGAAAGAACTGCAATGGAAAAACTTGCTCACCCATGAAAAGAACTGCATCTCAATTCTACTTTTGCTGTATTCCGATGCTTTATTTTCTTATAAGATTTTTTTGAGCTTGTGATAGAGCCTTTGGTCGCCAGCCGGCCTAGTGGCTAGATCGTTGGTCAGAAGGGGGACTCCGACCCTCCCCATGGCCCTGTGTAGTTCAGCCCCTAAACAGGGGTTGATGGGTCGGCCTCTCTGTGGCAGAAGAGGGGGTTCAAAACCCACTTCCCTGGGCTACTTCTTATTAGAGTCTCTTTAGTTTGGGGCGTGGCCCTGTTAGTTCAATTACCCCACAGCTGGGGCTTAGCTGCAGGGGAAGGCTTATTTGCCTTCAGTGGCTGTGTTGGCTGGTCGGTCCCTGATCCGTCCCCTCAGGCAGGCAAACAGAGAGCTCCTGCTTCCCTGCTAGGTAGCCTGCAACTGACCCAGGCTCCCTCCTTTTATCCCCCCTCCAGGCCTGTCATTGGCTGCAGGTATAGCGGGGTTAGGCTAGCTGAGCCTTTTAACCCCTGCTGTGCCAGGTGGCAGTTTCTCTGCTCCTTCATAGAGCTGTGATGTGAAATTAAAAAAAAAGTCGTTGTGGCAACAAAATGAAAAGCCATTCTTACTGGATTTTACATTTTACAAAAGAGAAATAAAATAAATATTAAACACATCAACACCAAAAAATGCAATGGCTGTAATAAAACCAGCCTTTTTCGGGCTTCTTTTGCTTCCATGCAACAAAAGGAGAAAAGAAGTAGTCAAATAAAAGGGAAACAGACCCTTCCTATGGTGAGGCTGCACAGCAGTATTCTGTGTGAATCCACCTGTAGAATGCACATTACAGAAGTCTTCTGCAAACAATGAAGAATAAGCAGTATCCATCAGACAGTGTCCTTTAAAGAAGGCAGTTGAGTCATTTGAGAAATATAAAACACTCAAGAACCATGCATATAAACATAAATAAATGAGATGATTATCCATCAAAGACACTGCAATATGTATATTGGTCAAAATTATCAAAAATGACTGGTGATTTGGGGTACCCATCTGGAGACATCTTAAAGGAGCCTGGCTTTCAGAAAGTGTGACGGACCCATCCTCGGGCAGTCAGCTCCCTGTAAGGTGTCTGAACTGGGTGCCCAAAATGGGTGCTCACTTTTGAAAATATTGGCCATTTGTTTTATCTCAGAATGGGGGAAGTAAACTGTGTATGTGTAATCCCCACCCAAAATTAATTATAACATGGGAGGGTCCTTCAAAAAGTTTTATTTTTGATGCTAGTCAGAGTCCTCTTATGAGTGCAGAGTATTTTGGGGACTTTTTGTACCAAACAGTGGCATTGGGACCATAAGGCATTGCCACTGAACATGCTAAGGTTTATTGACTGACAGACAGCCTGACCCAAAGCCTATTGAAATCAAAGGGAGTCTGGGTTTTGGATCAGGTCTAGAGAGTGGCATGGTGTGACTGCAAGACTGGCAGCTAGGAACTCCAGAGTCCTGCAGCAGGTTTCAAAAGGTATCTAAATGCAGCTTTCTGTGTTTCATAGAATATCAGAGTTGGAAGGGACCTCAGGAGGTCATCTAGTTCAACCCCCTGCTCAAAGGGGGGCCAATCCTCAAATGGCCCCCTCAAGGATTGAACTCACAACTATGAGTTTAGGAGGCCAAAGCTCAAACCACTGAGCTATCCTTAATGTTTCACTTCCAGGACCTAATGTCACTCAGATAATGATTCAATGGGAGGCACAAGGGAGAGGAGAACTAACAAGTTTCTTTCTACTAACTCTCCCTGACCTGGTATATCATTGATTTGTACATTCTTTGTTCCAAAGCTAGGGTGTGTCATCCTCATGGCCCATGCAGTGTGGGAGGATGTTGGAGAAAAGAAAAGCCTGCAGGTCCTATCCTTCCCTTTCGTACCAAATCCTCAGTCTAATCCCAGCAGGATTCCTTCAGAAAATACAACTTTAAAAAGATCTGGACTCACTGTGCCCCAGCACTTCCATAAGTAACATGAGCTGCTCTGCCTCTCTGTTTAAAAAGATGATATTCTCAGCTGTTCAAACTTGGAAATGAGAAAGTTTAGTTAAAGAAAAAAGGAAAGAGAGAAATTCACTTAGGCTCTTTACTCTTGATGTTGCTTCTAGCACTGAACGCTCTATAGAGGTTCTAATACTATTCCAGATCCTCTTTTCTTTTACATGAAATGTCTTTTCCTAAAATGTCTAAATGTCTTTTCCTGAAATCAATGAGATCAATCCCATTGACTTCAATGAGTGCAGGATAAAATCAGTGGTTCAAACACTGTGGTCTACCACTGACATTTTGTCGAATATTTCTTGCAGCTCTGCAGCAAGCTGCCTGGTTACATGGTATTTCCAGCAGCTACGTTCAATTAGACAGTGAAGCATGCATAAATATTTTCCTTTTCTAAGTACTTGCAGTGTTTGCCACAAGGATATTATGCCATCTCAGATGGAAGAGGAAGGTGGGCCACAAGACAGTCCAGGATCAAGTCTCAGGTGGTGTACATTGGCATAGATAGCTCCACTCAAGTAAATGCGGCTACATTGACTTTCTCCAGCTTGGAATCTGGCCCTCTTAATGTTAAGTTGTGGTCAATGCTATGAAACCTTGGGAACACCTGCATTACATCAGAGTTTTGACCTGAGAACTCTGATGCTCTCAAATAATTTGCATAATATATTCTCTCTCTGTGTGCATACCTGTGCATGTATGAGCATATATAGTTTTTCAATAGATTTTCTGTTTAGCAATTCCTTTCCCTTCACCTTAACACCTACTGCATTGAATGTGGAATTATTTGATATGATCTGAAGCACAGAGAGAGACTGCAACTGGTTTGTTTCTCTCTCGTCTGCTTTGACTGACTGCAGGCTCAGCTCATTATAGCGTGGAGAGCAGAGATCGTTTGTAGCAGATCAGGTTTGGATAAACTTTCCCGGGCATGTTCAGATTCCACCACATACCCAACATAAAACAGCTGTAAGCCCTGGGAAAAGGCAGTTTATTGATTAAAATCCAACTACTGGGCTTGCAGGCTCATGGTGTGTATCTATATTAATGCCCCAATGTTGCCAGCTTATTGCTAAATCTAAGCAGAAAACATGGTGTGTGAATGCAAAGAATTTTTCATAAAGAAGTCATCTACAGTCAATCCAGGGAAAAGGATACTGGAGCGGAGGAGAAAAGTGATGTGTAAGTGCAACCTGCCTGCAATTTGTCTGTGAATTACATATTTGTAAAATACTCTGAATTCAGCAGAGTAGGCTTCATATGATATTCAGAAAATTGAGTGCATAGGTGAGTCTTCCTCCACAAGTATTTCTATGCACAGCCACTGCTTTCCTCAGTAATTGCCAACTCCCAGACCTAAATCTCTCAAAATGTCTCAGACAGGATATATGGAATTGGAATTGCCTCGGTCTCCCCCATATCAGTTGCCTGGCTGATATTTTCTCCCAGTCAATGCCAGGATGACTATGGCTGCTCCCACATCAATCTGTTCTCAGTAGGACAGGTGGTCGCAGGGCACTCTGGTTCTCAAGAGTGAGCTTTGCAATGGCCAGGGCCATCCAGAACACACTGCAGTGGGCACTATGGTGAGGTACAATGTAATGCTCAGGCCTGGGCGTTGCACATGATGCTGTGAAATGGTCCTCTAAATTCCCCCTAAAAAATCAGAACTCTCCCTGAGGACTGAGGAGTGGCCACAAACACACTGAATGCTACTTTAACATCGGGGCTGGAATAGCCTCCTCTTATCTTAAGCTTTCACTGCACTGAGGGCAATGGCTGGTGGTTCCACAGAGCAGCAGATTCACTGGTTTTACCCCACCTCCAAATCCTTCTGTTTGCCCCCAGAGAGTTATGCTTCACATAGAGCACATACGCTGCACACCTACCGTACAGCATCTTGAACTCCAGACCCTGCTCCTTCTCTGTGTACTTGCAACAGAGCCACACAATGCCCGCTCTGTGTGGGGCCCTCTGCACCCTCGGGGTAGGAGGTGGCTCTGCTCCTCAGATCAGATTTTGAGCATCCTTGCTTTCCTTATAAATGTTTCCATTGTTTTATTCTGCAGTGAGTACTGGCAACAGCACTAAAGTAATTCAGCAGAGATTCTCAGGGCAAAATGATTGTATGCTGTTGGTTTTCTCGCCCTATAGCAAAGTTTCATTGTAAGCCAACTGTATCTTTAATAAGACTACCTTGTCTAGAGCTGCACTTGGTTAGGAGATGGAAAGTTTTACTGTGAGCCCATTGTCCCCTTGTCAAAGGTAATTTCCCCTCTTTCCCCGCTCTAGCCAGCTCTGAGGTAATAGTGTGCTTGTTTTGCCAGTTTAATAGAGAAAGAGAGAGAAGCCAAATGCCTTATTTGTTGAAAACCCTTTTCGGGGAGAGTCCCAAAGTCTGTTGAATGAGGTAATTGCCAAGAGCTTATTGTACCATTGAACTGCTGGAATTTTTGGTTTGTTTTTACTGCCTACACTCGCTGCTGTGTTGTTACACAGATTGCCCTGAATTTTATTGGTATAAGGGGAATGATCCAATTTTGAATGAATTCAAAAGAAATGGGCAGTGATGTCTAAATAAAAGTTCTCCAAATCAGTGCAAAAGAAAGCAGTGCTGTTTTACAAGCAGGCAGGGGGCCACTGGGAATCGGGACAGAGAGAAGAATATCTGGGCAAATTCTCTCCTCTCTTGAAGAAGACATTATTTTAAAGAGGCCTGATGGTTGAGAAGTTTTCTCTAAAAAGGTACAAGGTTTGCTTTGGATGTATATACTTGATAGGTTCCACTGGGCAGCAGGAGGGTCAGCCTGGTGCCTTTCCCCTTCAGTGTTTCTTACGTGTGTGTGTGGGGGGCGGGGGGGTGTCAAGATCTGCTAGACATGTTAATTCCACTGCTGATTCTTGTCTTTTCTGCTTTCAAATACTTTCTTGGGCTTGAGAGAGCTGGACAAGATTTTACATGTAATACCTGAATAGAGCTGACTTTGATGCAGGCATCAAGAGATTTGAGAACACGCAATGTTGCCCTTTGATCACAGTTCCTTGAAGGTCCTCTCAGGAGTATCATCTATATAATCTATCTCTTATTCTTTTCGAAGCCACCTCATTTAATCCTGGGTGCTTGCATTGGGTATGGATATTATGAGCTACAATTAAAGATACTCTGTAAGAAATAGGCTTTCCTGGCCAAAGCTGCTTCAGAACATGTCAGTAACACAGAGACCCTAGTAAGGCTTGAGGATTTCATCATGATCATTCATATTAATGCTGCACAGTTAAGCAAGTCCTGTAACCAAGGCCTGGTCTACACTAGGACTTTAATTCGAATTTAGCAGCGTTAATTCGAACTAACCGCTCAACCGTCCACACCAGGAAGCCATTTAATTCGAACTAGAGGGCTCTTTAGTTCGAATTCGGTACTCCACCCCGACAGGTGGAGTAACGCTAAATTCGACATGGCTAGCTCGAATTAGGCTAGGTGTGGATGCAAATCGAACTTAGTAGCTCCGGGAGCTATCCCACAGTGCACCACTCTGTTGACGCTCTGGACAGCAGTCGGAGCTTGGATTCTCTGACCAGCCACACAGGAAATGACCCGGGAAAATTTGAATTCATTTTCCTGTCTGGGCACTTTGAATCTGACGTCCTGGCTGGACATCGGGGCGAGCTCCGCAGCACCTGCAACGATGCAGAGCTCTCCAGCAGAGGAGTCCGGCCAATCCAAGAATAGAAAGAGGTCCCCAGCATGGACAGACCGGGAAGTCCTGGATCTGATCGGTGTGTGGGGCGAGGAGTCTGTGCTGTCGGAGCTGCGCTCCAGCAAGCGGAATGCAAAGACCTTCGAGAAGGTCTCCAAAGCAATGATAGAGAAAGGATACAGCCGGGATGCAATGCAGTGCCGCGTGAAAATCAAGGACCTGAGACAAGGCTACCAAAAAGTCAGAGCGGCAAACGGACGCTCCGGAGCCCTGCCCCAGACATGCCGCTTCTACGAGGCACTGCATGCCATTCTAGGTGGGTCTGCCACCACTGCCCCACCAGTGACCGTGGACTCAGTGGATGGCATAGTGAACCTGGACAGTTCCTCCTCGATGTTCGCCGATGGGGAAGATGAGGAAGGGTCTGTGGAGGACGGCGCAGGCGACAGCGAGCACAATACCGCTTTCCCTGACAGCCAGGATCTCTTCATCACCCTCACAGAGATCCCCTACCAACCCTCCCCGGCCGTTAACCCGGACTCTGAATCAGGGGAAGGATCAGGCGGTAAGTGCTATAAACATGTAAACATTTATTTTTTATAAAACAGGTATAAAAAAATAGAAATACTATATATAAAATTTTCAATGAAAAACTATATGAAAAGTAGGTCCACACATATAGGGATTGAACAATAATCCTCCAGGGACAATTCAAGAAAGGTCTCATTTAGGTCCTCGAAAAGCCTCCCCAGGAGGTTCCTGGGGAGAGGTGCCTTGTTGGGTGCTCCGTGGAAGCACACTCTTCCGCGCCAGGACATCCTTATGTAGATGGGGAATCATCGCCTCCACAAACATGGCCGCATATGGTCCTGGTCTCTGCAGGGCTTCCCTTAGCATCCGCTCTTTGTGACTCCGAGGGACCCGCATCAGGGTGATTTCGTTCATGAAATGCTGCATCTAATTAGGGCAATTAGTGTATTGTTACTGTTGTGAATGGTTGACTTTTACTTTGCATAACAATGACCCTCGCTTAACAGCCACGTGTTGTAGGCCACATAGGAAAAGCATACATTGATCTTTCCCGTGCACTGGCGGGAGTGGCTGGAAAAGGGTCAGAGTATATGATTTCCAGATTGCCTTTAGCGGGAGGGCACAGCTATCCATTAACTGATAAGCAGAATGTACTGTAAGGCTTACCAGGACTGTCTGCTAGACGGATTCAGCTGTCTCTCCCCACTTGTCCGCTCTCCTGTGCAATGCCGCAGCCAATGAGAGCGTATTCCGAAATCTTGAACTTGTCCTGAGATCTCGTGAGACTTGTTGCCCTGTATGGTCTTGTTCAGAGAAACTGACTAGACTGTGTTCACTGTTCGCAAACATGTATCTGTTCAAGGAAATCAGTTACTTTTCCCATCACACAGCTTTGGCTCTTTCCCGGACTGCCCCGGCATCCCCCTCGCAGAGGCTGGCGCAGATTAGGCAGCGAAAGAAAAAGACTAGGGACGAGATGTTCGCGGAACTGATGGCCTGCTCCAGAGCCGAGGCGGCAGAGCAGAGACAGTGGAGGGAGACCCTATGTCAACAGCATCGCACACACATCGAACGGGAGGATAGGTGGCGGCAGGAAGACCAGCAGGCGACTCAAACGCTGCTTGGGCTAATGAGGGAGCAAACGGACACGCTCCGGCGCCTTGTTGATGTTCTGCAGGACCGCAGGCAGGAGGACAGAGCCCCCCTGCAGTGTATCTGCAACCGCCCTCCCCCGCCAAGAAGTCCTGCCCCCCCCTCACCCAAAAGTACAAGACGGAGGGGCGGTAGGGGCCGTGAGAACTGTCACTGCACCACTGCATAGCGCTAATGTACCACACACCTCTCACGCTATAAATTTGTAGAAGTGCTTCCCTTACAGGCTCACCCAGTCCCAAATCCAAGTTTCATCCCCCCACTGTGTATTAGATTATTAAAAGCTGTTTGCTGTTATTCACTGTTTCGGTCACGTCTTTCGTGTCAGAGGATTTTTTTGTGTATGGGGGGGGAGGGGATTTATAATTGCACGGTATAGCCTACATTACCAGGGTACAGACTTGGGGGCATGATCAACTGCAGGGCACACACACACTGCAGTCAGTAGGCACCAGGGTCACTCTGTGTGGTGTATGCTGCCCCGGGTCATTCTGTGATGTGTATGCTTGTCCAGGGTCCTAGCGCCTGCCACCCCTTAATGTTAAGGCACGCTGCCCTTACCATGCACTTCCACCGTAGCAACGAGCCTCTCCACTGCCCTGAGCCCCAACAAGAGCCCTCATCCACGGACAGATACTCACCCTTCCCCCACACCCCTCACCCCTTCCTACGCCCAAACCCGCAGCCCACTGCCGTCATCCAAACCCCTATCCAAAGAAGGCACCACTCGCCCCTTCCTGCAAACCCACCCCTTCCTGCAATCCCTCCCCTTCATGCACAACCACTTGCAACCGTCCCCCACCCCAGAGACCTATGCAGGAGCAGGAGGATGTCATTCCTCTATGGAACAAGCGGTCTGTACATCAGTGCACACCGTGCCCAGCACAGTATGCGTCCATGTTTCAACACCTGAACAGAAATGCAAAGTAAAACAAAGATTTATTAATAATGAGTGTAACAATTAATTTGCTTTAAAACGTGCTTTGGAAGTGGGGGAAACTTGGAGAACGGGGTATGTAACCGCAGATCGAAATCGACACATACAGACACAGGCCCAGGGTCAGTTTCTCTTGAAAGCAAGTGGAGAGTCATAGGTTACCCTGCTCTCCGAGGAAACTAGCTTTCAAAGCCTCCCGGATACACAGCGCTTCCCGCTGGGATATTCTCTCGGCACGGGTGTCTGGCTGAGCGTAAACTGCAGCCAGGCGATTTGCCTCAACCTCCCATCCGGACAAAAAGGTCTCGCCATTGCTCTCACAGAGATTGTGGAGCACACAGCAAGCAGCAATAACTACGGGGATATTCTTTTCGCTGATGTCCGAGCGAGTCAGTAAGCTCCGCCATCTCCCCTTGAGACGTCCGAAAGCACACTCCACCACCATTCTGCACTTGCTCAGCCGGTAGTTGAAGAGTTCCTTCTCTCTGTCCAAGGCGCCTGTATAGGGCTTCATGAGCCAGGGCATTAGCGGGTAGGCTGGGTTCCCGAGGATCACTGTAGGCATCTGCACATCCCCAACCGTTATTTTGTGGTCCGGGAAGAAAGTACCTGCCTGGAGGCGTTTAAACAGACCAGAGTTCCTGAACACACGCGCGTCATGAACCTTGCCCGCCCACCCAACGAAGATGTTGGTAAAACGTCCCCTATGGTCTACCAGTGCTTGCAGCACCATTGAAAAGTAGCCCTTTCGGTTAATGTACTCGCTGGCCTGGTGGGCTGGTGCCAGGATAGGGATGTGAGTCCCATCTATAGCCCCACCGCAGTTTGGGAATCCCATCGCGCCGAAGCCATCTATGATGTCCTGGACGTTTCCGAGAGTCATTACCTTTGAGAGAAGTTGCTCAACGATTGCGTGGGCTACTACAATCACAGCAACTCCCACGGTAGATTTGCCCACGCCAAAGTGGTTCGCTACTGACCGGTAGCTGTCTGGCGTTGCAAGTTTCCAGAGGGCTATGGCCACTCGCTTCTGCACACTCAGGGCTGCTCGCATCCGGGTGTCCTGGCGCTTCAGGGCAGGGGACAGCAACTCACAGAGTTCAAGGAAAGTGCCCTTACGCATCCTGAAGTTTCGCAGCCACTGTGATTCATCCCAGACCTGCAGCACTATGCGGTCCCACCAGTCCGTGCTTGTTTCCCGGGCCCAGAATCGCCGTTCCACACCATGAACTTGACCCATTGCCACCATGATCTCCACGGCGCGGCGTACCCTGCTTTGTGAGAGGTCTGCGCCACTCTCACACTTCACGTCCTCACCGCGCTGCCGGAGCCTCCTCGCCCGATTTCTCAGCAGCTGACTGTGGAAGAGGTGGACGATAAGGTGCGAGGAGTTGACAACGGCCATAAGTGCAGCGATGATCGCAGCGGGCTCCATGCTCGCAGTGCTGTGGCGTCCGCGCTGTAACCGACCAGAGAAGGGCGCGAACAGATTTCCCGCCGGAGCTTTCAGGGAGGGAGGGCGTGATTGACGGTTCAATGACAACAGTTACCCAAAAGCACCCTCGACACATTTCTCCCCCCAGCAGGCATTGGGAGCTCTACCCAGCATTCCAATGGGCAGTGGGGACTGCGGGAACTGTGGGATAGCTTCCCACAGTGCACCGCTTCCAAAGTCAACGCCAGCCCCGTTACTGTGGACTCAGAAATTCGAATTAGTGTATTTACTGTGGATACACAAATTCGACTTCATAAGGTCGAATCCACAAATTCGACTTAAGTAGATTCGAAATAGTCTTGTAGTGTAGACAAGGCCCAAGACCTCTGGAAGACCTAGAGAAAATAGATGAGCTTTGTACTGAAAGTCAAGAAACTCAGGATTTATTGGACTCAAGGAGGGAAGTGACTTCCAGAGTCAACAACTCCCAGACCCCTCAAGGCAACACATTGCCAGCAGCCCATCTTTTAAACTAGTGGCGCACTAACAAAAGTGCGTCTGATCATCAAGATCTCCCATTGTTCCTCCTTTCCTGCCTTAGTCCCTCGTCACTGTAAATGCTTGTCACAAAAGACATGCTTTGTATATTATTGCTGCAAGTTCCCAGGTAGAGAGCATGTGGCGGGGAGAGGCTGGATCTGGTTGAAAATTCTTCAAATTTAACAATTTTTGGATGCAATTTCATAATTTGACAAACAGTTGGGAACATTTTTGACCAAAATGATTGTGAATTTGTCATTCAGCCCTAGTGACAGCCTGGCCTGAAGGGGAATTGGTACCAAGAGAAAGCTGGGATATCTGGAGGGTGAGCAGCTGATTAATACAAGTAAAGTATGCCACTAGGAATGCCTTTGGGGCCAAAGGCAGGAGCCATTTTAAAGAAGTGAGTGAAGCATAAATTGGACAGCGGAGATAGCATATTAATCAACATTGCAATGTTTGCGCATTTCCCTCCCAAATACAACCTTCTCTTCCCCCAAGCAAAGGAGTGTGTGCTGTAGTGAGATGTGGAAGGGTAGATACCTGGTAGACCCATTTCCTAGTTCCAAACATGCTGATGTTTAGACTTGACCCAAGTTACACAGATCTTCAGCGTAGGGAAAAAATTAAAATAGGGAAGCCCAGGATTTCTCCCCTGGGAAATGCTGAAATGCCAGATGCAATTTCCTGCATTTCAGCAGATTTATAAGACATCTCAGAACAAAAACACTATGCAAAATATGTAAGCGCTTACCTGGCACGTGTCTATCTGGACTTCTGCAGTAGAGTAACTAGCTAATGACAAGTTATATTTTATTGACATACCAGCAAATGCACACTAAAACTACTGGATTCCGAGCACATGTGTATATATCTCTTCTCAAATGCCAGGCACTACAATGCAGAGGCGGTGTGGGGTTAGAGGGGCATGAACAAAGGTGTTTTTGTCCCTGTTTATGTAGGAACTCCTGGTTCCCATGCCTGTATCCCAGGACCCTACGCTACATGATGGTGTTGTGTCAAACCTCCTGGTGCGTGCATTGTATGGTAATTTGGGGGAGGTTAAAATTTCTATAAAACATGCACATACAAAGATCGAGAAGAAACAATAACTCAGATCTTCCTTGTGTCTTCTTGTTCTCTTTGTTCTCTCTTTCTCTCCATTTGTGCCTGCGTGTTTCATTTGCTTGGCCCCACAGTTTCAGACTTAAATGCCTAATGTTAGGCACCAAAGCCAAGAATAAATAGTGAGTTTGGGAGCCAAATTTGAGGTGCCTTAAAGGGGCCTGATTTTCAGAAACTGCTGAATACCTTCTGAAAATCAGGCCTCTTCAAGGAAGGGACCCAAAATTACTAGTCTCTTTTGAAAATCTTGGCCCTAAAGCCATATATAGACACCTCAATTAAAGAGGTCTTCAGAGATGCTGAGTGCCTGCAGCTCCCATTGACTTCAGTGAGAACTGTGGCTGCTCAGCACCTTGAAAATCAGGCCACGATTATTCACTTGTTTTATTTTAGCAAAATTTGAATGATTACTCATCTCTGGATCTGTTGTGCAATAGCACCACCGAGCCTTTGCTATAATCTTAGAAGTACTATTTATATGCTGTCTACAGTGATAGCTATATATGGATTTAGGTGCCTAACTTGGTACCTACGTTTAAAAAATTTGGCTTTTCCACCATTGGTTCCTTCTAATTGATTTTTCTTTCTTTGCTAAATGTTTCCCCATGCACTCACATGTGTCTCTTTCGTCCCCATTTTCCCCCAAGTCTTCTTCATCTATGTTCCCTGCCATCTTGGGCCAAGATTATATAATGAGATGTTCCTCTCTGTTTAATGCCCCTTGGGGCAACAGTGATCAAGGAGTAGAACTTGCTGCTTCTTCCCACTCAACAACTGATTGGCATCCAGCATGGAGCATCCATCACAGGATATAGCTGGTGCTCTATGCTTCTGCTGCGAATTATTTTAGGAGGGTTGCTTACAAAAGATAGGGGCAATCAGTGCCTCTGAATGATCACTTGCAATAACATTCCTAAACCTGTGAGCTGCTAGAGAAAGTGACAGCACTTTAACAATTGAGCAGCAAGTGATCCTGCCCTGTCCCCGGGTGTGTATGTTATCATTTGAGCAGGGTGGATAAGAGAACTAGGACGCAGTTTGAATAGTTAGCAGAAGACTGTCATCTCTCAGCATTCCACTCAGCCTGGGACCTTAGAAACATTGTGGAAAGGTGAATTGCAGATCTCTTCATCAGAGGTTAACTTTACCAGTGGTTTCCCAATTTGCAAAGACCTGCAACCCAAAATAGAGAAATTTATGATGACGGTCTCAGACTTAGAGAACTGGTCATATGGGAGCAATTTAAGCTTTCTATTGGGTGGTCGTGCTTCATGCTTTCCTTACCCAAATTGATGGAGATGAGCTTCTTTGAGCCACAAACTTCTGAGGTGGATCAGAGGCTATGGCCATTGAGTGGAAAGTCTTCCCATTTTAGTATGAAAGGGAAAATCTTCATATCATTGAGGAATAAAGGGCTCCTCTAAAGTAGCAAAACCACTGAGGTTCTATATTTCAGAATTAACGTAGAGGAGGATGTAGTGGAAAGATTCAGCTAGGTCAGTGAAGCAAGGAAAATCGCTGAGGAGAGTAGGCCATTTATGCAGGGGCATTTCACCTGATGTTACCTTACTTTAGGTTTACTCATTTTTTTTGAAGCTTCTCAGACTTCCGATCATCCTCACTCCTTCACAACAGCCGCAAAACTATTTCTTGAAGCCATCCTCCATCTCCAAAGAAAGAGGACCTACTATGCAGCCCTCCCAATCAGTCTGCAGGCTGTAGAGGAGAGGGAAACTGAAGTGAATGTGAGCCCCTGAAAAGCCATGTTTCTTCCATACCGTCTTCCTCTGTGGTCAGAAGCCTTGCATCAGAACTATTGGTATGCAGGCGGCATGGAGTTCATTGTGGAACTCTTGCATTGCTACTTCTAGATTAGCCAGCAAGCCTTGCTGTTATCAGATATGTGGCTCACTTGCCCTAGAGAGAGTAAACTTGGAATTGAAACCTTGGAATTGGTAGTAACCTGTAGTTACTACCAATAGGTAAGCCCTTACCCAGGGATTTTTAAAGGTTTTTGTGGTAGGCCCAGACAGAGTAGTGAAGTCGGTGCCCCACAGAGGACTCTTAAGTCATCTGAAGGTGAGTGGTTAGAAGGAACACTATGCAGGAAGAGCTTTCTTCCCTTTTACTGCATTTCATCTGTTAAATAGTTAATGTGATTGGAGTGAAGACCTTTTAAAATCATCAGGAGATGTTTTCTCATTACTGGTCTGTTCATGCATTTACCTTTTGAAATCAATCATTTAGCATTAGGTGGCCAAGGGTCATTAATTAGCAGCAGCTTCTCTACAGTACAGCTGCAGACTCTAAGTGTCTAGATGGTGACATATTGGTGAATCAAAGAGAACATCTTGCCGCTGTTTGCATGTGTGTTGTTTTTATAGTGATGTCAAATAAGAGGTTTCTTCCAGACAGTTCTCCTTCTCTTTGTGTTTTCTCCTGTGGGCAGTTCCACATGCTAGGTAAAAATTGCCTTAATTCTGAGAGGTCTGTTGATATAAATCAGAGCTTATTCCTCTGCTCCTCAAATGTAATTTCTAAATCCATTTGGGATGAACCCTTTGTTTTTTCTAGAGAACCTGGCTGGGACTGGGACCTATTGTGCTAAGCACTGTACCAACAGTGTCAGTCTCTACCCTAAGGAGACTGCACTCTAGATAAAAGACGAAGTGTGGGGGAAAAGGAAGCACTACTGTATTTTTACAGATGGGGAAATGAAAAGCAGAGAAGTGAAGTGACTTACCGAAGGTCACATTATATATCTTTAGGAGAGCCTGGAATTTTGATCCCAGATCTCTTGAGTCCCAGTCCAGTTCCACAAGACCATCTTTCCTCTCTTTCTGCCTTTTTTTAATTTTTTTTTAAAATTTTTCCTGCCTTTAAAAAATGATCTGTGGATGCTCTGTATGACTTTATGCCACGAGTGTTGCTGTGCTTTTCTGAATTGTAGTTTTTATCAAAAGCATGAGAATAATGCTAATTAATTTGTATGTTAGCACTTTGTACCGAAGAACTCCCAGTTGCTATATATGAGGAAGGGATACAATGTCCCACAAAACCTACCATGCTGTGGTTTATTTTCAACCCATGCAGGATTACAGTACTCCACTGCTGTATTTTGTGGCACTGGATTTGTGTTCAGTGCTCAGCATGGTACACAGGACTTAGCCCTAAAACTGTGGTAAACATGGCTAAATCCTACAAACCTTGCTGAACGTGGTACCTTTGCTTTTTCCTGGCCTTATAAGTAAGCCATAGATATAGCTCAGTTGCACTGTAATCTCATTCAAAATGTATGTGGACAAGATTTTAGTACAGGAGTGTGGGGTAGGGTGGGTAATACCACTGTGAAATGGCATCCAGGGAAGCTGGAATCAGGAGCCCAGCCTGCTGTTCCCCTTAAGGAAACCAGGACCTCCCAATAAAAAATAAACAGAAACTCCCACAACAATCAATCAAACACAAACAACACACACCTCATTGTTTCAGGCTTCTCCTATTTTCTTTCTGTTACAGCACTTAAGTGCTGCCTTTGCATGTGTCTGTGTGTCTCACGTTGTATTAAAGGAATGCAGTCTTTTGATGGGCATCAGTTTAGTTTGGGGTGATAAACCCCATTTAATTTACACCAAAATCTCTACCTTTCTGTTCTGTTTTGGTGGGCTTCCTGGGATTACTAGACAGCCTAGTTCACAAGAGCTTTCTGCAGGTTGCCTCTCTTTGCTGAATGCTGTTGCATTTGTGTGAAGGCCTCCACCTGTGGCATCTGAATCACGGTATACCCTGGGACTTTTCAGCTTTGTCACCTCAGCTATTGTTAAGCTACAAGAATTCATCATTGCTGGCAATGATTTTGTACCTTTTTTTAAAAAAGAAAAACAGCTGTAGTGGAACATTTATTTGTAAAGTTCTGTGCGTTGCAAAGGCTTTAGAGAGAGAATTTATAAAATCATATTTATTTAATGATGCTTCCTGATGGAAAGTGTTATGCTGAGAAAGCATTTGAGGTGTTGCTTAATTTTGATTTGGGCTAGAATGCCTTTTTTCCATCTTAGGCAAGAGCACAGAGAGATTGAGACTCTCCAGAAATCCAAATCCCTTTTCCCTCTGATAGCAAGGGAGAGTATGTAAATAAAATCGACAAACATAAAAAATGCAATAAATTACAACTGCATTAGGAATTTATAAGACGAGGGAGCAAAGCAATAAAAATGCTATGAATTGGTGTCAGTCATACTCCTTCATCAAGCTGTGTTAAGCAATATATACACCAGGCAATGTAAGAACATAAGCAGAGCTTCCTAAATACGTTCCATAGATATCAGTTGGAAAGTCCTTATTAAACATATACATAATCTGAATTCCACATTTAATGTACATATACAGGATGCTAACAAACCTCATATTCCTATTGGAAGGAAGAACACACGATACATTGTTCTAATTAAAAAGACCAGATGAGTTGATTGTTGAATTAACGTGGGGACTATCGTGGGATCTCATGATACAACTCCAGAAATGGCATTTTCGGGGTTACATTATGACATATGCTATATGATGACATATTGCAATAGGTCACAAGGTTACTAGGAAGATAAACCCAGGCATCTCCTTCTGGGGCTCAAATGATGCAGCAGCAGTTATTTGGCCAAAGGAATACTTGTAGCTGGCAGAGAGTCAAAACTCCCTGTTTGGACAATCCCAATGCAGATGATTTGATTCTGATTTTACTTCAGGAGCTTTGTGATACTCCCACTCATTTGCTGATTCCCAAAAGAAATGCAATCCAAAAGCAAACAATTCCATGGGCATTCCTTTTGTACATGGCTATAGAGTTACTGATCGGCTACACATCTATACTCCATATAGTAGAAATGCCCCCATCCCAGTTGTTAGCATGATGAAAAGACGGGGGTAAACGCTTTCCTTCGGACATTGCAAGTGCAAAGAAAGATTTATTTGAGGTGGTGCTTGTGGCACACTGTCCATGTCTGTAGATAGCTCAGGAGATGGTCCATGGTGTATAAAGAGCATAGCTAAGAGTGTAGGAAAGCCTCAGATGAGCTAGTGCACAGCAGAGCCTACGATAAATACGTGATTATTTAAAAATGGCTAAAATGAAATGAGAGGATGGTCTGTGCTCTCTCTCTTACCCCCGCTTATGTAGAAAAGTTTTTTTTTACAGGAAAAAAATCTAAGCTATAAAAGCAAGAGATGATAAAAACAGTTTTATTATAAAGGACTTCTCACATGGTGGTATTATGTAATTAGAATAATAATATTTATATAAGCAAATGAACAATACATTTAAAAGCAACCCTGAAAGGATTCTGAATTACTTTCTCTCAGCTTCTGTTTAATTTCAAAGCAACCAGATGATGCTTTTGCTCTGTGTATTTTCCGCTTGTCATTAGAATGTGATTATTTTTCACCAATATGGTATAGATCTGTGATTCAATGCCCCATACTGGGGGATCCTGTTGCTACAGGTTTGGAATGCTACACATTGATTGAAGAGTACATTTAAAAGGCATCTCCCCATAGAAAGCCCAGTTTAGAGAGACACATTTGCTTCCCCCTCCCAGTGAAGGGGCTAAGCTTCAGAAAGTGAAGTCCTTGTCTGCATCTTTATTTATTGTACATATTTTGTTGTTATTGTTGGGCTTCCTCAGTTCCAGTGACTGAGACTCAGTGAATGAGCTTCAAACCATCCTTCTCCAAATTTCTGTGCCATGTCAGCTGGGGAAGGATTCAGTTCCTTGAGGGGAGAAGTTGGGAGAATAGGAATGTACCCTGAACTGGAGTGTGTGTTTTGGGGGGGCTTCAGGGAATTGTGGGTGGCAGTTTCCTATCAAACAGGAAGAGGGAAGAGCCTACTGTGTACCCAAGCCAGGGTTATGATATATCACATATATGTTACTATCAGCACAGAGCACACAGTCAGAACAAAGCAGCTCATACTCCACACCATGTGTTGCTGGATCACATGCAGTAAGCATCACACTAGCATTTCAACCTGTCCCTGACCCTGGGTCCCTTTAGGGCTGCAGAGCTGGCAGCGTTGTCCGAATTTGCCCTGTGCATTACCTTTATTGCCACTGTGTCCTTTCCAGCAGTACATTGGACTGCCAAGCAAGCTATTAAGCTTCAGGAGCTTGAATCTGATGGGACGTGCGGGACAGCAATATATGTATTCAGTGAGTCAGAGAAGACCTATTAGATCATGCATTCTATATCCTTGCAAATACAGGTAATGTCACTGTGATAAGGGCTCAAGCAGTAAATCCACAGTAAATTTATGGAACCTTACATTAGAAGATGGCAGCACTGTGCAGGTTAAGAACAATGGAGGTTGCTCTTAAAATCACCCGCAGATTATTAAGGACCAAGTGTATGGCAGCAGTGGATCATGCTGTCAAAACCCCCTCCTATATTTCAGCACTAAGGAGAGCAGCATGCTGGTCTGCTTTCTACTTCAGGACTAAGGACAGCAGCATGCCCTTCTGCCTTTTATTCAGACATGTTTGCAAATCAAACCTGGGTTTATATATAAGACTCTCTTTTTGAAGAGGATTTCAGAATTTTTCAGCATGCTCTTTACAGTGGCAGTATTTTTTTTTCTTTTTTATAGTTAAAATCAACTTTGCTTTTTAATTTTTATTATACCTACATCCAGGATAAAGTTTTCTGAAGCCCTCAGCCCTATAGTATCTGAATAATTCTATATTGTATTCTATGATTGTACATTCATCATAAATTAATGTTTGAGTTTATTTGTTCGGTATATGCTGCCTTTTAAAAGATAATCAAGTCACTACTTACTCTTATATTTTGAGTGAAGGTAAAAAGGAGGGACTCTGTCAGTTGTTCCTGTACCCTTCATGATTCTCCATCTACTAATCTTAGGAACTTGTGTGTCCCCCACTATCTGAGCAACTTATCATTTTAGTGTATTAATCCTCACGTTAGCCCTGTGAGAGAGGAAAGTGCTATTTTACAAATGATAATGAACGACTTGCCCTAGGTCACACTAAGTCTAGGTCTATATTATGAGCGAGGGGTGTGATTCCTAGCTCACCTACACATACTCATGCTAGCACAAGTATAAATAGCATAGCCACAGTAGCACAGGCCCATCTTAGCAAAGCCAAGTATGTACCTAAAGTGTTCAGGTGGGTTTGTACTGCTAATCTGTGCCACTGCTACACTACTCTTTACACTCAGACTAGCATGTGTATGCAAGCTGGGAATTAAACCCCTAGCTCATAGTGTAAACGTAGCCTAAGAAGTCTGTAGCAGAATAGGGATTTGAACCTGGGTCTCTTGACTCTCAGGCTGCTGCCCCAATCACTGGACCATTCTTCCTTTCAGCATACTGCAGGATCCTGTAAGTCCCCTCTAGTTCATCTCCTTTGCAACCATCATGCTTTTTGCATTATGTGTAAGTCCATCTCATACCTTAAATCCCATAGTTTTCATTTCTCTTTTCAATCTCCTCTGCTATGGCTTTTTTAAAGTGACTGACCAGAACTGGACACAGATGTCCAGATGTGGCCTTGCCAACATTTGCAGTGGTGTCATTACACTGTTTTGTGTTATTTTAAAGACTGTGTTTGAGACCTTTTGGATCACGTTTCAGAACATAGGAGCTCCAGACCACAACCTGTATCCTTCCAATTCTGTTTGCCTTTTCAAAACAGCATTCACTTCCTCTGTTGGATTCAGATTTCAGAGCTTGTACACATCTCTCTCTTTCCAACTATACTGATTTCATTATGACCATCCCAGGTGGATTTGGAAATGACATTTGAGGAGCAGATGAATAAGCTTTAACATTTTCAATTTTGCATCAATTAAAACTAGAACCTGAAGCAGACGTATAATCTTTTTCTCAGTTCTTACTCATTTTAGATCTCGTTCTAATACATGCATTTGCTTTGCATTTTCAGTTAAGTTGTTATTACTTATCATACCTCCATGTGAATTAAAGTTTAGGCAAATTTCCAAATTAGATACTCGTGGCATTGATAAGTATCAATTTCAAACCACTCTGAGATAATTTTTTAATCTTTCATGTGTAACACTGCCACTGTAGGCCATCTTCATCTGTTATCTTTCTGCATTTTTGCATCCTCAGTCATTGATATGCTTTGCAGTATGGTGCAATTAAGCATACTACAGAAATTACTAATTAAAGTCAATGGTACTTAACATGATGAAATGCTTTGCTGAACAAGGATGGACTTAAGCATGTGATTAATTGCTCTGCTGAATTGGGGTCTCTGAGCCCCAACCAAGACAGCTTCAATAAGTTTTTGTACAAGGAACACCACATACATTTTTGGATTGGATATGATTAAGTTACAGGTATTGTAGTTTTGTTCTGCTTGCAAATGCAATTGACATGGGGAATATATCTTAGAGGAATGAACCTACCTTAGAGGAATGCTACTAATACATCAGAGATCAACCTAATAACCTCTGGTACACTTTCCCAATAGGAACATAAACACAGCATTCTAATTTCCTTTCCTTTATTTTGATGTCACTATTTGTACTCAAATATATTTCTTTGATTATACAGGAGTGCAACTTGGAAGGTTAATTAGGCAGAAGAAGAGTAATGAATTTCTGGAGAGGACATTACTTCACCAATGGAAACTAGAAAAGTGTAATTTTAAATGTGGCTGTTATTGATACTATCAAAACAAAGGTCCTTTTAGTGGCCTGCTGAATTATTTGTAGAATTTTTAGGACTGACAAGAAAATGCTTAGCATGGTGTATTAGCCTGGCAAATACCAAAGCTCCCGAAAGAAAGCTTAACTTATGGGCTACATTTGATTAAAAGGAAATAAAATAATATAAATTGCAGAGATGCATTGCTTGGAACAGATGACAACAGATTATGCTGCCAGAAAGGGCACTGAGGATCAAGGATGCAGAGAGCAGGATGTTGTTGTGACAGACTTGATACAGTTCAGGATCACAGGTATAAGTAGTCGGTGTACTCTGCAGTAAACTCCAGATAAACAACAAACAAACAAGCCCTTCCACTCCACAAACCTGGAATAAGACACATTGCACTACTATGCGGGATAATAGATTTCAGGACCATGGATAATGACCCACTGAACTTCCCTTTCAATTAATGCTCAGCACAATGGAAAGCACCAGATTGCACTGCTGGGCAGGAGGTTCATTTCAGAAACAGGGAAAGCAGCACATTACCCTGCCATTCAAGGTATTGATGTTTAAGACAACACCATGGGCCAGATCCTCAGCTGATGTAAATTAGTGCAGTGATTTCATTGGAGCCACACTGATTTATCCCAGCTGAGGATCTAAACTAGTAACTTTTGAAGGAGTTTGTCTGGTGCGTATGTAAATAATGGCCCATGTTTCAAGCTCAGAGTTTTATCAGCATTGCAAATTGTAGCTTTTTGCTGTTATGAATTCATTTTTCAACCAGATGAAAAGGAAGTGGGATGGCAGGCCAAAGATTTAGTTTCATAGAGCTTTTAATTTTTAATCCCTGTGCTCTGTTTATCATCTGCAGAACTGCAAGGAGTGGCAGCTGTAATGCTCTGTGCCTAACTCAGTCCTATCCATCTGAAAGTCCTTACCTAGGGGTTGCAGGAATCTCAGTGTAACAAGACAACAGCAACATAAAATGACAACCAAGCAAAATAAAATACCAACATAAAAAAAATCCAGCAAGAAATATATTTTGTTTTTAAAATGAAGCCCTGAACCTGGTAGTAGAGGCATATCTGCATTGTGACGCGTTATTGACATGGAATTATCAGCTCCATGCCGGGTAGAGTTGGCACTTTTGTTCTGAGCTGAGGCAGTGTGTGTTTTGGAAGCAATGGAAGTACAAGCTAAAGTGAATTTAGTGAGGAATGGATTGCCCAGGCTACAGTCCTATTTAGAGCAGCCTTGCACATTGCAAAATTTTCCCCTACAGCTCAAGTGGTACATCCTATTGTTGCAATCCTGGGCTGAAATACACTAGAGACACTTATGCTGTGTTGTGCCCGTAGACCAATGGTTTTCAACATTTTTTCATTTGCAGACCCCTAAAATTTTTTGAATGGAGGTGCAGACCCCTTTGAAAATCTAAGACATAGTCTGTGGACCGCTGGTTGAAAACCACTGCCCTAGATAGATGTTCACCAGGAATTATATTGAGACTACCAGACTCATTTTCATTTGCAAACGTGGCTGATTTTATTGTGGAAAGGGTAGGACTTTCATTCACTGTGCTCCACCAGCCCTCCTGAAGCATTCCTGTTCACATGAGCATTAACATCGCTCTAGAAAGGCTGCCCAGTACTTTAAAATAAGAGCAGATATCTTCATAACTGCCTAGAGGATTTGGATAGCCACTTCCCATTGATTTTCATAGGAATTGTGGGGCAATGGAGCTATGAATGAATGAGCTATCCTCATATACACTGAGGATCTGCCCCATGCATCCAGCTCCCTTAAGCTGTTTTGAAACGCTCACCCAAGGGGTTGAAGCAGGGGTGACAGCAGTAGAAAGGAGGAAGAATTGTGTGTTTAAAAGGCTCACAGTTAAAATTCCTTTGATCTGTTCAGTGTATCATGACTCGAGTGCAGAACGCATTTGGTGCAAGTATTGTTTCTAGTTCAGAGAGTGACTCTCAGAATCAATGATGAAACTGGAATCCATTTCTTGTAGGCACCTCATCTAGCATATGCTTGCAACTGTCACAGATCAAAAGTGCAGAAATTGTAACAAATTGTCTGCGTGTCAGGCCAGTAGAGGACTCCCTCACCACTGGTAATTTTGGAGTAAGACAAACCTCCATTGGATTCCTGTGCCCATCTGTAAGGAAATATGGTTTATATGCCTAATGGATCTGAGCAAGAAAGAGAGAGATTTTGATTTGTAGCTAATTACATTGGGGATTTCTGTTGTTTGATTTAAGAAGAGTAGCATTCTCCCAGGTGCAACAATCAGAGCTGAATTAAAGCTAGGCGAGTAGCAGGATTAGGAGCGGTTTAACTAATTGCATGTCTGCAGCCCCCCACCCCTGAGAATAGGCTGGTGCTAGACGAATGAAGCAAGAAATTAAAATTGCACTAGAAAGTTCACATTCAAACTGGTGGTGAGGAGGGAAGGAGGGTGGGGCTTGTATTATCATTTGTCTGAAATACTCAGGCTTTTATTTTCCCCTAGGGTATCTATTTAGGCCTTCACCTCAAAATGGCTCTTCTGCTCTGTGTGAGCAGGGCAATTGATACCTTTAACTGTTCTGTTGTAGTGATCTTTCCAAACCAAGTCAATCTCATTGCAGCCAACACTTTAGACCCAGATTGTCCCTTGCCCTCGTGGCGATGCCCAGAATGAGAGGAAAAGGAACCTTACACAAGGGCCAGGGGAACTGGAGTATCTAAACCTGGGAAGTGCAAGGGACTGCTAGCTCCATTCACCCTCAAGAGCATGAAAGAGACTTCAGAAGCCTTGCTCCCTCCTCCCAATGGTCTGTAGAGCACAAGAATGGGTAGAGCCTGCACTAAAGGATAGTATCACTGGAAGGCATTCAGATGACCTAGTGATGGGCATGGTCTAAGAACCTCAATAACATAGGATGGAATTGTCTTCACTCCCTGATATTCAGACAGGTATTGTGCTGGTTTGAGAGACAATCCCTCCCTCAGCTCCCACAGGCAATGAAGTTCACGCAACTCCCTATTCAGGGCAGTATCTGAATAGAATAATCCAGTTCTCAGTGTGTTACATGGAGAATTTTGCTCTAGTATGGATGTTTTAAATAAATTTTGATGTAGCCAGGAAACAGTTGCTAGATCTGTTGAACTCTGCAAAAGAGATAAGAGCTCAAGCTCAGGGGATGAAGGAAAGGATCATGTCCCCACTAACCAAAACATTTTCAGAATCTTTTTCTAATTTTATGTATTTCGTTGTTTGTTTATTTATTTATTTACTTACTTACTATTATTGCTAAAAGCCCCAGAGACGATCAGGGTCCCATTGTTTTAGGTACTGTAAATACACACAGTAAAAACCAGTCCCTCTCCTGCCCATACAATCTAATTAAACAAGAGGTGGGAGAAAGGATTATTATGCTTATTTTATAGATGGTGAGTCAAGGCACTGAGAGATTAAGTAATTTTCCCACAGTCATTCTGTGGAAGAGCAGGGAATTGAACCCAGATCTCCTAGGTCTCAATTCATACCCTTAACCAGATGACTGTCCTTCCCCTCTTTTCCATAACATTTGGTGAATTTCAGAGCTTGGAAAGTAAGAGACATAGTGTTAGCTGAATGTAGGTATGGAGGCCTGTATGTGTTGTCACCTTCCCCAGCAGTTCTTCGAAAGCATCCCATTCATGCCATATTGACATGCTCTGCTATTTCAGTCCTAGGTCCACACTGAACAAACAAGTGCCACACTCCAGTGAGATTTTTGTGGGATGGACAAATGTCCACAAGGCTATCTGACTGAGTCCACCCGACATATTCCACTTGTGCTTAATTGCTGATTTCCCAAAGGAAGAGCTAGTCAGTTGTGTGGCCCCCTCCCAAACCCTTACTTCTCCATAATAGATAACCTCTAAAGTGTCACCTCATCTGGATTAACCACTGGCAGGTCCCCCACATGTACTTCTCTAACAAGTTGTGATCAGCACAGAGGAAGAAGCTGTTTTATAACGAAGGGTTCTCATTTCTTTTGAATATGTCTGTGACAAACCAGAGCTGTTGGAGGAATAAAGGGAACAATAGCTTAGGTATGCCTTACGTTATTTAGGCCAATAACTATTACTAACAATGTTAATACTGTGACATTACTGTTCCATTGTATACTTTTATTCTGCTTTGTAGTTAAAGCGGTGATAGCGTATGCATTCAGGAAATGACTTTATAGCCAGTGTGATTCTAAGAG
Source organism: Mauremys mutica (assembly GCF_020497125.1). Taxonomy (NCBI): domain Eukaryota; kingdom Metazoa; phylum Chordata; order Testudines; family Geoemydidae; genus Mauremys; species Mauremys mutica. The sequence continues at coordinate 111,009,661 of NC_059075.1, read as the reverse complement.
GCTAACACGATTCGCCTGTTAGTTTATAAACACAAATAATAATAATATCTGAATATGTGAATTAGTTTTACTGCAAAACCAAATAATCTGAGCGTAATGTACGACCAATATCAGTTGATTTTTTTTTAAATGCAAAAGAACATCTGTCTAAACGATGAGATAGGGTGTGTTGATCCTAATCAGATACAACATGAAAATCCTTGATTAGATGCATTTTCTATGCAATAAAACCAATAAAAAATCACTTAAGGACACCAGGGCTATTATGATGAACAATGAGGCAATTTCTCCCACTATATCGTAAGCGAGTAGCTGTAGATGCAGAATTAATTCCTCCAGTTGCATGCATGTATCTGGGGCTGCTTGGAATTACTTTTGTTGACAGTGCTGTAAGATCAATTTTAAACGTATGTGCTGAAGCCTGAATAATTTATTTTCTAACCCATTAGAATTATTCTAAAGATCTAATTCTACAGGCCGTTTTCCCACCCAAAGAGAGAGAGAGTGTGTGTGTGTGTGTCAGAGAGAGAGAGAGATTTTATCTTTGCTTGCTTAGTGGGATGTTACCTTCAGTTTTGAACCTTGCTATAACTGTCCATGCCTTTGTCACCACCAGACTAAACCATGCACGGTACTTGGAACTAAACTTGAAGACCATTTGGTGGTACTGAATGCACCTAGCTACTTAGGACTCAGTTATGAGCCCTGCTGCATGGCTATGCAGGGGAGGAAGGGACATAAAGATCCCCCTTATTCAGTTGCATGGTCTACCCATATCACTGAAACCTGTGCAGAAGGGAGAGCAATTGCCACTAAGATGTTGCTTTCTCTCTTGTGCAGGTTGGCAGGCAGTGGGTGGCTATGGCCAGGGTGTGGGTAGATATTTGGTTCCACTCCCATGCAATGCAACAGTCCATGCATCAGAGCTGGCGCAGAGGGGGAGCAACCTGTGCCTGCAAAAGGGCTGACAGAAATGACTTCCCTCCGCCAGGAGCATGGGGGAAGCAGGAAAGGGACTGCGACTCTGACTCACAATATGCTGGGCTCTGCTCCTGAGGAAGTGTGGTTCCTTCCTCAGGCTGGATTTACAAGATTTCAATCCAGCCCTTACTTAGCAGTACATCTTGCAGGGAACACAGGACTCCAGCTCACTAGAGGGTGCACTAGCTGCCAGTTTGTTTCTAGGTGCAGTTCAGAATATTCATTTTGATTAGTTTTGGTGCAAATTATTTCAGGGAGCACTTTTCTCCCAGCATTTTAGCCAGGTAGTTGAACCTGCTGGAGAGCTTGATGTGAGAGTCCCTAGGCTTATGTAATTGAGGGCTGAGTGCTGGGCATGTTCAGTGGAGCGCTCTTCACTCTGGAATTTGCTCCTGACAGAAGCTGAGTCTATTTGCCTTCTGGATGTCCTGCTGTGGATGTTCTGAGTGTCTAAGCTGAGAGTGGGGAGTCTCTCAGTTGGGACGAGGTGGTCCTTTTAATGTCATGTAAACTTAACGTAGATGCTTCTAGTTTCTTTCTGATTGTGCAAGAGAGGGGTTTTGGCTGGGCATATTCTAAAGCTCCAGGCAAGAAACTGCTCACTGCTATTTTAAGAGGAAAAGGAAAGCGGGGGAGGAGGGTGTGAAGAAAAGGGGCTCTTACTGATTTTTTTCAGTATTTGCTCCTTCTACAACTGATGAATATCATATACCTCTGGTCCCCTTCAAAGAGGCCAAGGAATGAGTGCAGTTGGAGCCAGCTTGGAGGAGCCTGGTACAGACACAGCTATTGAGCTCTTTCCTCTCTTTTTGCTTATGCACAAAAGGAGCACACTTAAATCATTTTCTCTTTGTTCTTGCAGTTTGCACAGCATGCAAGACTCGCTGCACAAACATGCGGGGCCTAATTCTCCTTTTTTGCAGGCTCAATTCACTTCCCTAGAACTCCACTGACTTCAGCATAATTGGTACCTAGTGTACAAGGGTTGGATTGGTGAACTGGGCCCACAGTTTGATATGTGCACATTACATCTCTGGGGAGTCTCCCAGCAGCATTAGCCATTGTTTTGAACAATGGGCCTATTTTGTATTAAAACATAGATGTCTCTCTACAGGCACTGTAAGCCCTATAGCTCCTGAAGTAGGCTAGATTCTTACTGTTCATCTAGTCCTAATGTGTATGCTGCTTCCAAGGACCTATTGTGTGCTGTGGGCTATAGGCACACAAGGAGTTAAATTCCATTATTAGTTTAGCAACACACAGTGAAGAGACCACAGTGTGTTCTCTCATGCAAGGCATTGTTAAATACAGTGAGGCGTAATTTGGTACCCTGTCTCTCAGCTGAGATCTGGCGAGCAAGGCACACTGAAGAGTGGTGTCTGCCACCTGCGTGAAGTTAGTAATTATGCATTCCTGGTCCAAGCATGGCTGAGATCTCATGGCTGGGACTATTGGAAAAAGATGTTGTCTAGTCATTTGAGCACAGGACGTGAGTGTCAGGACTCCTAGGACTGTAGACTGATCACATACACAGCCAGATTTACACTGGTGAAATTGTGTTCAGTGGAGTTTCTCTGGATTCTCTCTTGGGCTCAGTGAGAGTAGATTCAAGCCCCTACATTTCCTTCCTAGGTCTGCTAGTGACCCTTGGACCACAGTTATATCCCTTAACCTCTCTCTGTCAAAGGTTACGCTTGGGGATAATAAGTAGGTACACCGCTACCTCGATATAACACCGCCTGATATAACATGAATTTGGATGCAACACGGTAAAGCAGTGCTCCAGGGGGGTGGGGCTGCACACTCCAGTGGATCAAAGCAAGTTCAATATAACACGGTTTCACCTATAACGCGGTAAGATTTTTTGGCTCCAAGGACAGCGTTATATCGAGGTAGAGGTGTAGTAATAATCTCTATCCCATTTGGGGTGTTGAGGGGGTTAGCTAATCTTTGTGAAATGCTTTATTATGTGTATTATAGTAGTGCCAAGAAAGTCCAGCCAAGATCAAGGCCTAGTTGTCCTCGTCACTGTGCATATCCATAGTTAGAAACAGTCTGCTCTGAGCAGCTGTCAATCTTCTACAAAAATAGACAACATGGATAACAGAAGGATTGTCATCCCCAATTTACAGTTGGCAAACTACGGCAAAGAGACATCAAGCGACTTGTCTAAGATTCACAACAGGAAGTGTGTGGCAGAGCCAAGAATTGAACCCAAATCTCCTGGGTCCCAGTGCAGTGCTTTAACCACAAAATTATCTTTCTCCTCTGAGTACTGTCAGGTTTTTGAAGGAAATGTGCTACAGAAGGATAACGTATATAATTATGGAAACAAAACCTTGCTAAGATGAGCTGTGATCAGTTTCAGATCTTGTCTTGAGATTAATTTTTGGGGTGCCATTGGCAAAGGAATGGTACATCAAAAATAATTGGGCAAAATGTTATAAATTTTTTAATTCAAAGGAGAATGAGTGAAGCCATAATCAGAAATCTGGCATATGGCATCATCTGTGATAAGCAGGTCCTGTCTCTCACCTGCCACATGAACTCAATAAGGGCTTGTATTTATTTGCCAATATATCACACCACTGCCACAGTCTTTCTGACGCTCTTTTGTTTCAGTGATTAGTATCTCCTTTAACCACAACAATTTTGGAGCCTTCCTGAACACAGGAAAGCTATCAAAAGCAGCCCCGTTAGTGGTTTTGTTTTTGTTTTATTTCACATCACCGCAAGCCCTGAAAGCTGTCAAGAGCTATCATCTCATCACTCTTCCTCCAAGTGTTTGGCACAAACAAGGAGGAAAAAAACAGCATAAATAACCGAGTAAAATTATCCATAAATTGCAGCTCCTCAGATGTCAAGTAGAAATCAAAACAGACAGGCAGGCAGCAGGGAATCAACTGCAACAAAACTTTTACGTTAGTCTCTCTTTGCTTCAAAATCTATAATGTAAATAAACAAGGTCTCTCAAATCCACAGACTCTCAGGATGGCAGAGGTAGCAGCTTGTACTCAGAGAATGGTGAGGGCCAGTGTATCTCGTTGCTCAGCAACAGTCCATTTGGTCAGTTGGGGCCAGACTCAAAGCCCACTGGAAGACTCCCATTGACATCAGTGGGCTTTGGATCAGACCATTAGGCTGCTACTAAGGAAAGTGCGTAAGCAAATGCTTAAGTGCTGCTGAAGTCAAGGGGACATAAACACACGCTTACAATTAAGCATACACCTAAGTGTTTTGATGAATGGGGAGTGTGCTTAAGTGCTTTGTGGTATCAGGGTTTTTAAAAGCTGCATTGCTTAGCTCTAAAGGGAGTCCCTGCCTCTCAGGACAGAGCTTGCCATGTAGTGGTTTTGATGTGGGGCACTGGAAGGAGAGAACAGTTTGGAATGTGGGAGGAATGAACGGAACTGCAGTAAGAAGGATTGGGCACGGTTGTCATTTCCCATGAGAAGGGCTTTGTGCAATCCCCTGGTGTGAGTCAGAGTGAGTTAATTGGGCCTCTTGCTGAAAGAGTCATTCCCAAGACACTGGAATGCTGGTGCGATTGTCTCCAGACTGTCAGCTTTGGTCAATCAACTTTTCCTTTTAGAAGTCTGAAGACTTGGGCCTGATTGTCAGCTGGTATAAACTGGTGTAGCTCCATTGAAGTTAATGGAGCTATGGTGATCTACACCGGCTGACAAACTGGCCTTAAGTTTTCAGCTCTGGGCTAAATGCGTACACCCACAAACCCCAGCATTTGCATGTTCAAGTGCTTCTGTTTGAACATGCACTGGTGTGGGGAGAGCAGGATCAATGTACTCATAACTAAAAGTCTGATACTAGAGGTGTTTTGGGGGAAATCTAGGATCCTAGGGGCAATGGTGTTTGAAGGACTTTATATCCTTTATGCCCTTCATATGGCAAAGAATTTAACAGGTGATGCTGGAACGGTTGCTGTAATCAAAGCTTTCGGTTGCTGCATGAATAATAATGCTTGCTAGTGAGACGCACTTCATGCAGATTACAAAGTACAGTCATATACGTTCACTATCAGTCAAGGCAACAAAATAACGATGATAAGTGCCATGATACGGGGATGACATATGCTGCCTGTTATTGGTGCCTAGGAATTTCATAAGCACTGTATTAAAGATAATAGCTAAATGGATTGCAAATGGATGCCTCCAGTGCTTCTGGGGATCTGCACTCGTTACTGCCTTATTGAGACAGTTGTGTAGCCTTGTTATGCCCCGTGCTCAGAGGCTGATTCTGAGGCATAGAATCATAGAAATTGGAGAGAGAGAAAAAACTAAGGGGTATTTGCACCTATCTTCCCTGCTAGGGCAGGAATGTCCTGAGAGTGTATTTCAGTTGTTTTGACCAGTCTGATTTTAACTGAGTCCAGCTTTGGGATTCTCTGTAGATGCTGTTCCAGTCTAATAGACCTTTGTGCTTAAGAGATTTTTCTTAAGCTATTGTTTCCTTTGCTTATTTTCATTGCTGTTATTTGCATCCTCCTTGAAGCACACTAAACAGAGACTAAGGAGAGGGGTGGTACCTGAAGCATGAACACAAATTGTTTAGTCAAACGACACCTCTTTGGAAATCTTGGCAATGACTGCACGACGCATGGATTGGTTATTGTGTACCTATATTGTATATAATTGGGGGAATCATATGGGCTGAATTGTCCCTGGCTCTTGTGCAGGGTGTGTGGCAGGAGATAGAATCATACAAATGTAGCACTGGAAGGGACCTTGAGAAGTCATTAAGTCCAGCCCCGTGCGCTGTGGCAGGACCAAGTTAACCTAGACCATCCCTGACAAGTGTTTGTCCAACTTGTTTTTAAAAGCTTCCGATGATGGGGACTCCCCAATCTTCGTTGGAAGCCTATTCCAGAGCTTAACTACCCTTGTTAGAAAGTGTTTCCTAATAGCTACGCTAAATCTCCCTTGCTTCAGATTAAGCCCATTGCTTCTTGTCCCACCTTCAGCGGACATGGGTTACAATTGATCACAGTCCTCTCTATAACAGCCCTTAAAATATTGGAAGACTGTTATCAGGTCCACCCCCTCCCCCAGTCTTCTTTTCTCTGGATGAAACAGGCCTGTTTTTTTTTTTTTAACCTTTGCTCGTAGGTCAGGTTTTCTAAATCTTTTGGAGCATAAGAAACTGTTTGACATTCAGGCATCCCACACAAGGGCAAAGGACAATTGTAGTCCCTGTGTTTGAGGGAAACACAAGGACTATTTCCTCTGTATGACACTCTGTTGATCTTGTGGGGCGGGTGTGAGGTATTGCCACAGCCCTTTACCACCCTGCCAAAGATGTTGGGAGCAACTGGGGGAACCAGCTAAAACATACTAAAAAGATGGTGCAGTCTGTGCACCTTCCCTCAGCCTTGCCTTGAGCTGTGTGGTTTCTTTCCCAGCCTTTAATTGATTTTAGATAATAAAGTGCAATTATAAAACTCAATAAAAAAATCTGTTATTTTAAAGAGAGAGACTGAAAGAAACCTAAGTGATGCTCTGCTGTGGGACTGTTATCAAATGAAATCCCCTTTTGTTTAAGTCTATTTAATTTCACAACTTTACTTGAATTGTTCCAATTCTGTGGGCTTTCTCACAATTATAAACAGCAGGCTGATAAATGAACACATTTTTTAAAAAGTCCCAGTGAATATAGCCAGGGCTGGCTCCAGGCACTAGCGGAGGAAGCACATGCCTGGGGCGGCACATGCTAAGGGGCCGCGTTCCGTCCATTCTTGGGGCAGCACAGTCTGAGCGGCTTTTTTTTTTAATTTTATTTTTTTTTTGCTTCGGCAGTTCAGGCGGCAGTCCAAGAGGCTTTTTTTTTCTTTTTTTGCTTGGGGCAGCAAAAATGGTAGAGCGGCCCTGAATATAGCCACCAGAGATGTTGTTTTTGTGATGGCGCCTGCCCACACCTTAGTGCAGCCTTTTCACTTTTTACATATCTGGGGAATCGTGTACTATTGCTTCTCACTTGGTCCTGGTCTAGACCAGCCCAAGGAGTCTTCAAGTTCTCTGCTGAGAATTGAATTATCAAAGTAACCAGGCCACAATACTGGTGATCAGTGTCACTATTTGCAATACTAGGGAAGGGATCCTCTCTCCCACTACAGCCCCTCCCCCCTTAATTGGCCATGGAGAATTTCCCTAGCACAGGCACTGCCTAGGACAGCTGTAAGGAGCACTATGCAGTCCCTCTTGCAAGCCTTGATGTAGGGGGCTTGCCAGGAGTGGGAGATTGTGTGTCATGGGGAAGAGGCAGCGGGGGTGTAGCACACACTGCTTTATGTGCAGTTCTCTGAGCTGCCTAAATAGTGCCTGGGGATATTTCGGCCTAGGGTGACCAGATGTCTCAATTTTATAGGGACAGTCCCAATTTTGGGGTCTTTTTCTTATATAGGCTCGTATTACCCCCTACCCCTGTCCTGATTTTTCACATTTGCTGTCTGATCACTCTATTTTGGCCCACAACCAGACCAGAAATTATGGGAGTTTCACCCTTGCCTCCCAGAATGCCTGCTTTTCCCTCAGAGAAGGAGAGAGGAGGAGGTTGCCCTTGTGGTTAAGACACTGGACTGGGACTCAGGAGATCTTGGTTCCAACTCTGCCACAGATGCAGCATGGTCTTGGTCAGGTCACATCATGTCTCGGTGCCTGAGTTTCCCCATCAGTAAAATGGGGATAATAATGATTCTTTCCTCCACCCTTTGTCTGTCTTGTGTATTTAGTCTGAAAGCAGTTTAGGGTAGCAATGGTCTCTTACTGTCTGTGTGTGTGTGCATGCGTGTGCACGCGCACAGGGCCTAGTACAATGGGACCTCTAGATACTACTGTGATATAGATGATAAAAATAATCCTAATAATGGATACTCTGACAGAGTTTCTTTGTTTCTCTTTGTTTTCCCAGCTGGGAGGCTGCGGGATCCTTGGAGTTGGCATCTGGCTGGCTGTTACCCAAGGGAACTTTGCTACCCTCTCCTCTTCTTTCCCATCCCTGTCGGCTGCCAACCTGCTGATTGTCACAGGGACTTTTGTCATGATCATCGGCTTCGTCGGCTGTATAGGTGCCATCAAAGAAAACAAGGGCCTCCTGCTGAGTGTGAGTATGAAGACACGCGCGGTCAGCAATGGTGTCCATTGTTTCCTGATGCTGGTGTCACTGCAATGCACGTTAGAGTGTTGTACAGTATTTAAGAAGCAGACTGGTCAGTTCTGGGCCGGGACGAGGCATGAGTCATGGTTCAGTCATTCTCTGATCTCCCAGGTCATTCCTGACCACGCCTGCTTCTATTAACACTTCTTCCAAAGATGAGACGCTCACAAGAAGGGAGGGGTTAGCGATGGTGGTGGTGCATTTGTGTGCTTCTTGGGGGTTGAGGGATTTGCCTAGATGGCTTTTGCAACATGCCCTTGAATTCCTTGTCCTTATTCATCCAGCTTTAGCAGCTACATCCCTTCAATAGCTATTGTAGTGGGGCTGGTGATATGAGGGCCTGAGGCGGGGATCACTGACGAGGGGAGGCAGCACAGAGAGAAATTATGAGTTTGGCCTAAACTGGAATTGAGATGTGTAATCTTGATACCACCATTGGTTTTGCCAGTAGTTAACTCTTAAAAGGTTGGGATGTTGGCAAGCAAAGATCCCAACCTAAGAGTTAGGTTGTTAAATGAGAGGTTAAGGGTTAATAAGGTGTGGATAGTCCAGATTTAACTGAGGCCACAGATCTTGCTTGTGTTTTACTGAAACCTGATTTGATGCCACTGCTTTGGTTTACCACAGTTGGTGCCAGTTACAGTTAATATTGGGTGAATATTTTGTGTAGCATGAGGCTAAAGGAGGATGAGTGAGGTCATGGCATTATGGCCACACTGTTTATCCAGCCTTAAATATAAGTGGTTTCACACCCCACAACTGGATTGAATCCAGTGTCCCAAAGTGGAGTGAAGCTGGGACTAGGCCTGGTAACCTGATTCCCCTGCTGCATTGCAAAGTCTGTGTGTGAGCTGAAGTTGTTCCCCACCACACACCTCAGCCTGCCAGGGCCCAAATGTGGGATCAGGTGTGTGAAAGTGACCAGAAATGAGGGGGACACAAATTATTTTGTAAGAATATTTTTAGTTCTGCAAGATCCCTTTCTTTAGTGTATAGAAGGCTTTCTATAGCCTCTGTTTCATGATTCTTTGATTCTGACGTATTTTTTAACAGTGGAAGTGAGGGGCACCACATTTCTGTGGAATGTAGGTGACTTTGGCACTAAAATGAGCCATGTCCCTTGAAACCAAGAAGCCTTTAGGGCCTTTTTACCAGGGTGGGATGGAGGGTCTGAGGCTGAGACTGCTTGACGACTTTAATAGCCTCATGGGTGACCAACTTTCTGAATAAGTTATGTGGCTGTCATGTCAGCCATGTGGCTAACCCACGTGCTTATTGACTCCATGCTCATGCAACTCTAACTGGCAAGGTGCCAAGTCCCATGGGATTACTCACGTGCTTAAGATGTTTGCTGGATCACGGCCAGAGTACTCAGCTCGCTGTGGGACACAGCCCATTGCTCTTTTGGGGGTCATATTGGGGCAAGGCAGCTAGAAATTGTGCCAGTGTCAGGGACTGATCATTACCACCTATGGGTTGATAGTGGGTGTCTACCTATCCTGTTGGAGTTGGGGAAAAATCTTGATCAGCTTCCAGTTAGTGGAAGCATCAGTGTAGAGTCTAGGTGGAAATCCGCTGGATGGACTCTCAGATTTGGACCTTACTTCCCCCATCTTTTAGTGTGGAAAATAGCTTGAACCTGTTGGCCTTCAGGATCTGATATACGGATCATCCCTTTACCAAGTCTAGGATTTTCAGGGGAGCCTAAGTTAGTTACCAGCTCCTGCTGAATGTTAGTGAGATTCAGAATTCTCATGGGTGCTTTTGACAATCCCACTGCTAGCCTTTTAGGGAGGGAAAGGGATAACAAGGCCTGCTGTTTGTGGGCGAGATGGGGTATTGTATGGGTCTGTTTCTACTTTATTATTTATTATTATAATATTCTGGTTCACGCTGCTGGTTTGGTTTGATTAAATTGTAATTTTAATTAATCACAGGAGTATCTATAGCTTGGGACAGGTGTGTTTTTTCCTAGATAAATTATAAATCAAAATAAATTCATGAACACAGTAACTGACTGAAGTAACTAATTTAATATAGCTTTGTTCACTCCATATATGCTCAAGTACTATCCCAGGCCACCCTTTCCTTACGCAACACAATTTTCACAGTTACTCCCAAGATGATCTTCTATCAAAAAAGGGCTGGTGTTGGAATCAATCTGGGTGCCCTTTAAAAATCCCAACCTCTTGCCCCAAAACATACAAAGTGAGTTTTTGTTCAACTTTTCCGCTGTTAGTTCTGTACTTTCCCTTCTGTGGGAATGTTCCTGTGAAATCAATGGAGTGTCAGGACAAGCCTGCTAATTTTGGCAATGGGAAAGCAGTTAAGAGTTGGAAATCTTGTCAGCACACGACTCACAGTGTGTTTAGCAATCATCAAAGGGGCGAGTAAACTCCCTTTGATGTCTACCAGGGCAAGTCTTTACATCTCACCTTGTTTCTAGCCTCAAGTCTATTCTTATTTAAACCTAATTCCTGTGATGACTGTCTGCTTGGCCCTTTCTGAATGGTGTGACATTACTGCAGATAGAGGTTTGTCATGGCTGTGATGTCCGTGACACATTTCTTAGACCGTGCACAATATGGTAGAATTTTGTTTTGTTAATAGCATCTCTCACGCTAACTATTTTTTAAAAAGTCAAGCTGGGATTTCCAAAGGAGCCTAAGGGTTTTAGGCATCCAATACCTGTTAGATTTCAATGGGATCAGAGTACCTAACTCCTTTAAGCCATTTCAGAAATACCAGCCTAAAATAAAAAATAGTTGCAGTGAGGATGAAAAGGTATGTTTAGGGTGGGCTGATAGAGCTGGTTTAATACTATTAATTGAACACACTGCTTGATTAAATTTGCTGCTTTTCATTGAATAACGTATTTGACTAATTCGTTTTTCTGAGAATCAGCCAGCTCTAGTGGTCCATGAGAGAGGCGGCAAATATGGGGAGCTAGATGGGTGGCAGAGACCGGCAAAGTCTTTGAAGAAGGCTGGAGCAAGTTTATGATGGGCTTAAAAACAAAGAAATTATTAACTGGATTCTGAAATGAAAGGGGAAACAATAGCATTGTTTGAAGATGAAGGCGTATTCCTTCTTCATGGCTCATGTCGGAAACAAGACTGTGGCATTCTGCCCCTGTTGGAGTCTGGTAAGGTGGAATTTGGGGAGGCCATAAAGAAAAGGAGTTTCAGCCATCAAAGCTAGAGGAGTATTTCCAGGAATGCTGTAAGGGTATGGCAAGTTGGCAGCTATCTGGGTTTCACCAAAGTATCCATGGAGAGATGCTGATTCCACTCAGTAGAATATCTGCACATCTCCAGTTAGCATGTTTCATTTATCTCCCTCCAATCTCTTCTCAGTACAGCATGGGAGTAAGACGTGATCATGAAATACTAACCATAACTGGCAGTAAAGCTCCCCTAATGTTACAGTCCTCTTACGCTCCTGCTGCTCTGCCCATATGTCTCTCTCTTCTAAATCCTTCACTGTCTTCCTCTCATATTCCACATCAAGCTAATTCTCTTGAAATCTCCTTCAAGAGCCTCATACCTGCACCTAGAGACGAGCTTGGGACTATGCAAACCATGCAGACACATGCGGTATTCCCGAGACCAAATCAGAGTTTCTGCTGCTATCACCTGCACTGCATCCCCTCATATTGCTCGAACGACAGTATCTGTTTCCTTCTGCTCTCCCCTGCTGGGATGTGGGCTCCAGGATGGGGCCATAAATTAGGAGTCCAGGGTGCAGGAGGGGGCTCCAGGCTGGGGAAGGTAGTTGGGGCATGGGAGGGGGTGAGGGCTCCATATAGGGGTACAGGCTTAGAGATGGGGCTGGAGATGAAGGGTTTGGGGTGCAGGAGAGAGCTCTGGGCTGGGGGGGTGGGGATGAGGGACGTGGAATGTGGGAGGGGGCTGTGGGTTGAGGTAGGGGGTTGGGGTGTGGGAGGGGGTCTGGGATCTGGGGTGAAGGAGGTGGCTTCAGGCTGAGGGGTGGGGCCAAGGGATTTGGAGTACAGGAGGAGGTTGCAGGTTGAGGCAGGGGGTGGGGAGTGGGAGGGAATATGGGCTGTGGGTGTGGGCTCTAGGGTGGGGCCAGGGATGAGGGGTTTGGGGTGCAGGAGGGGCCTCCAGGATGGGGGGTGGAGCTGAGGGATTTGGAGAGCTGGAGGGGGTTGAAGGTTGAGGCAGGGGGTAGGGGTGCAGAAAGGGGTATGGGCTCTGGGCTGGGGGATGAGGGGTTTGGGAGCAGGAGGGGGCTCTGGGTTTGTGGGGGACTCAGGGGTGGGGTACTGGCTCATGGTTGGGGCATGGGCTTACCTCCGGTGGCTCCTGACCAATGGCATAGCAGGGGCGCTAAAGCAGGCTCCCTGCCTGTCCTGGCACCACGCTGCACCCCAAAAGCAGCCAGCAGGTTTGGCTCCTAGGCGGGGGGGCCAGGAGGCTTCACGCGCTGCTCTTGCCTGCAGGCACACATGCCCCACCCAGCTCCCATTGGCCACAGTTTCCGGCCAGTGAGAGTGCAGAGCCTGTGCTCAGGGCGGGGGCAGCGCGTGGTGCTCCATGGCCACTCCCACCTAGGAGGTGGACCTGCTGGCCCTCTCCGGGGCACAGCGCGGTGCCAGGACAGGTAGGGACGAGCCTGCCTTAGCCCTGCAGCACCGCTGACTGGACATTTAACGGCCCGATTGCAGTGCTGACCAGAGCCACTATGGTCCCTTTTCAACTGGGCATTCCAGTCGAAAACTAGAAGCCTGGCAGCCCTAGCTGTTCCTAAGTGAAATGAGGTTGGAGGGATCTGCATTGTCCTCTGGGATCAGGAAAGTGTTAGTCAAGCTGCGTCCTGTCGTCCTCTCTACCAAGAGCCACAGTCAACTTTAGCCACTTTATACAGAGTTCTAACACCTGGCTCTCCATTCTGTCAGGAAAAGCAGAGCTAGTACAACTCTTCCTCTAACCATTTTGGATAAAAGGTCTGAGAGTGCTGATCAGCTGACAGTGTCAGAGAACTGACTAAGACGAGATGAAGAAAAACAACTCCCGAACTGTCAGGCTTTTCATCTTAATTTACACCCCCATCTGTACCCTACAAAATGACTAGGCCTGCTAATTAAAATAAATGAGAGGAAAACAGGGTCTTGAAGGAGTGTTGGCAATGCTTGCATTTGCAAGTGAAGGAAAGGGTAAGGGGGAGGTGGCTGAGAAGGGAGAGAGGGGCAAGGAGTATTCTCCTATGAGTACTCAAACCAAGGCCCCACTATAGCAATGCTAATTTCTCCTTAGCTAAATTGTCTGATTTCTCTCCAATGTCCTGTTCCCTGTCCAGGCTAGGTCCTGTTCCAAACAAGCTTCCCAGGGAGTGCTGAGTCAGGCATGCTCATGGGCAATCTCGCAGTGGCATTACAAAAATTAATGCTAGAAAAGTCAGCAGTAGCTTATTTCTTTTAGCTGAATCTGCTTTCATACAGGGAAATACAAAAGCCTTGCAGCATCAGAGAAGCTCCACCTGCACCTTCCCATGGCAATGCCACCAATCTGCCCTCCCAAGGGGTGATTTTTAACCTCTCTGTATCTCAGTTTCCTCTGTTACAAAATAGAGATAACTAACTGCCAGGAGCATTCTCAGGCTCAGGTAATTCAGATCCTGAGATGAAAGGAATTCACTTCCTGCTCTGCTCTTCCCTCTCCTTAACAGGCCCAGTGAATCCTTCTGCCTCTCTGAGGCCAGTTTAGGCTTTATTAGAGAGACCTGTTTTAACTTGTACCATAGTCCCAGGGCAAGCCCAGACTGAGTTTCTGTGCCTCCTCCTAAAATGGGTGGGGCCTGGGTTCCATTTTAATACAAGAAAAGTGACTGAGCTCATTGGCTAGACAGGAAGGAGAAGGAAGTGACTCTATGGACCAGCCCCCCAGTGAATGTAAATCAGCCTAACTCTACTGAAGTCAACACTGAGCTCTCTGGATGTATTTATAATGTTTTAGAAGCCTATATTAGGCTTTGGCTACACTTACATTTCAAAGCGCTGCCACGGCAGCGCTTTGAAGCGCTAAGTGTAGTCAAAGCGCCAGCGCTGGGAGAAAGCTCTCCCAGCGCTGTCCGTACTCCACCTCCCTGTGGGGAATAACGGACAGCGCTGGGAGCCGTGCTCCCAGCGCTGGGACTTTGACCACACTGGCGCTTTGCAGCGCCGCAATTTGCAGCGCTGGAGAGGGTGTGTTTTCACACCCTGCTGCAGCGCTGCAAATTTGTAAGTGTAGCCAAGCCCTCAGTCTGCCAGCAACTGGCAGCAAACACATTATCACAAAGTCATCACTCAGGAACATCAGCACCAGCCAGTCACTTAAACAAAGGGACCAGACCCTTGCAGGCATAAATCAGTGTAGCTTCATTGACATCTGTACATTATAGTGTTACAGCATTTGATTGCTATCAAAGCACTTTCTTGGTAATGGAACAAAAGACATCTCTCTATGTGTATTACGGTCAGATACCATATCAGCTAGTATTGGTACCATGCTACAATTTAGTGTAGAAGGGGAAGGAGTGGTCTATGGTGATGGTGAATGACATTGTAAGATTACATTTGGAGCTGCAGATCTATGTTCCCTTTGACTTCTTGATCCTCTGATGGTCTTTGCATCTCTTGCCCACCAATAGCTCTATTTGCAGCCAGGATTATTCTCTGTTACTAGCCCTGTCTAAGGCCATTAAAAGAAGAGAGGCTGAAACACTAGATGGGACTTAAGGCGGCGCCTTATGGTCTCAGATACCATCCAATGGTCCAGGGATATCTACATCGAACACATCACCGGCCACCAACAGTACCAGGAGGCATGACCCGGAGTGACATCATTCTTCGACTACAAGAACGGGACCAAGAGACTTTCTCCATTGGATCATATGAACTGGAACCATAAACTCCCTGAACATTAAATCTTGCCAAATGAGGGTCAATCCATCCTCATCATCATATCCACTCATTATACTCCACACCCAAATGTAGCCATTATATCTCAATGTCTGTACTTTGACCCATCAGCTTTTTACCCCAATCAGGGATATTGCAGATTATGTATTCCTTATGTCACTGATCTTATACCAAACTTTGCACCCCTCGATAATCTGTATGTTATTCCCTGATAACCAGAAACTTCTATGCTTAAACTCTGTACCGTTCATTTTTTTTAAAAACATCATCTTAATAACATTTTTAAATCTGCTACTTGGTCTGTGGCAGAACATTACTGAAAGGAAGTCATTCGTGATGCTTTTCGCTCCTATTTATCTGAGCCAAAATAAATTCTGTCACTGATAGAGTTTTGGCTGTCAGCTTTTTGGTAGGGTGCAATGACGCTGCTGGAAGGCACTTTTTTGGTTCTCTTCTTCCCAGTCATTACATTTCTTCCTTGTTTTCTTCATTTCTGTCTCTGCTCACAGATGAGCTGGGGTTGGGTACAAAGAAACCTTGAATGCACAGTATAAAACCTCAGGGACAGTCATTTTCCCCACAGAGGCTATTCCGTAGATAAGATCTTCTGCAGTATGAGACCATTTGTAAGCAGTTGCCTGTTGGGCTACCTCTAAGCTACAAGCTAGCAGAGTGATTCCCCAGCTCACGTACACATACTCATGGTAGTAGACGAGAGTCACCGTGAGTATGAATAGTAGTGTAGCTGTGGTAGTAGCTGCAGTGCCAAATACAAACCCACCTGAAGCTCTCATCGAGCTACCCGGAGTATGTGGATGTGAGCTGGGGAATCACAATCCTAGCTCATAGTGTACACACAGGCGTGGTCAAGGCTCTTTTCGCAGATAGTGCTGAACAAACAGTCTCATGGCCTGATTCTGATCTTGTTTACACTAGTGACTTTATTGGAATTATTCCTTATTTACATGAGGTTCACATTTACTAAATGGAACTGAACGCATAGCTCCATCTTTTAATGATCTTTCTCTTTTATTTAACCTTCTAATTAACCACTCTTCAGCTCCTCTCGCTCCATGAACCCCCTTCATTGCTGCCCTATTAGCACTTTCAAATAGAGCACTATTTGAACGCACACACCCTGAACAGGATACAGTGGATGGGTAGGTTTTTCTATATATATTCTGGGCTCCATCTTAGAATCACAGAATTGTAGGAAGGAACTTTGAGAGGTCTTCTAGTCCAGTCCCCTACACTCATGGCAGGACTAGGCCATCCCTGACAGGTGTTTGTCCAACCTGCTCTTAAAAAATCCCCAGTGATGGAGATTCCGCAACCTCCCTAGGCAATTTATTCCAGTGCTTAACCACCCTGACAATTAGGAAGTTTTTCCTAATGTCCAACCTAAACCTCCCTTGCTGAAATTTAAGCCCATTGCTTCCTGTCCTAGCCTCACTTCAGCACAATTCAAGGGAAGGAGAAATAAGATGGATCTAACCCATCTTTCCACTCCCCCTGAGCTTCAGTCTGACTGGAGGATTAAATAGCTTCCTAACACAATTAGGGGGTGAGACTACAAAATGTGCAGACCTACCTGAGCTAGCTTTGATCTAGCTAGCTCAAGGAACCACAGCAGGGAAGGAGCAGTAGCACAGGTGTCAGGTGCTCAAGTATTTACCCAGGGTCCCAGGCGGGTGGGGCCAGTTCACACAACCATCTGTGCTGCCACAGCTTCGCTGTTATTATTACTCAAGCTAGCTTTGACCTAGCTTGATCAAAACTAGCTCAGGTAGGTCTACACCTGCTGCAATCACACCTCCCAATTACAGCACAGACATTGCCTATGTTACAGTGTAATGTAGATGTTGGCCGCAATGGCTCACTAGAGATGGCTGCTCCAGATAAGGATTGGTGTCCCGCACGGTTGTGTGGCATGGCCTTGCCCACTCCTGACACACATGCAGCGGTGGGGGATGTTGGTGGTGTAGAGCTAACTGTGCTGCCTTTATCCCCTCCAAGGGTTTCCCTACACAAACAGAAGCCTTGGCTGTCCCTTTAGATCAGCTGACTGGCCACTTTCCATTGTCAGTTCTGGGGCCAAGGATCTGGTTCATTGCACCAATCCCTGAAAAAACAGGCAGCATGAAAGAGGATGCTGAAAAAGGGTTCTAATTCCTTATGAACTAGGAGGAGGGCTATTATTTGTCCTAAAACACAAATGATTTCAAGCATCATGGATATTGGAGTGTGTGTTAAATAACCACAACACCTCTCCAAGGACACAGTACTAACTTTACCAATGACTCTAATTATGGGGATTGAGCACTGGATTCCTGTTTTCAAAGGTTTTGCGTTACACAATGGTCAGGAACTCCTTTCACAGGGCTTCTTTGAATCTCCTGCTTCACTTAATTGAAGGTAGTTTTGTTATTAGGCTGATTGGCTTACCATTTTGAAGCAGGGCTCAGGGTAATTAGGTAATTGAGCCAATTAGCCACTTTCAGCAAGATAAAAGCTGAGCCCTAGTTCTGTCTTGGAGTGTTTACTCATCTTTTAGCCTGACAGCAAAAAGAGAAATATAAATTACCTTTTTTTAGAAAGCTAAAAGGTTGTTTAAGGTCTAGTGCAGTAGATTGAGCCCCGAGAAGCACACTGCCCTAAACAGAGAAAGGATGGGAGTGTGTTTAAGGCACTGAACTGGCACTTGGAAGATTTCGGTTCAGTTGATAGCTCTCCAGAAGACTCCGTCTGTGACCTTGGGCAAGTCACTTAATCTCAGCATGCTGCAGCTTCACATCTGTTTAATGAGGATAATGCTGCTTCCCATTTGCCCTGACTATTTAGATAGTAATCTCTACAGGACAAGACTGTCTCTCACTAAGAGTTTGTACAGAATCTAACACAACTGGCCCCTGATCTCAACTGTGGCCCCTAGGGACTACTTTAATACAAATTAATAATAATATAAATCAATCATTATTTAAAAGCCACAGCTGGGATTTTTTTTTTTACCATGCATTATGCGTCATATAATGACTTCATGGTTGCAAACATAAAACTGCTATAGATTCCCACTAACCACTTATATGAAGGATACTGACAGAATTCAGGCAGTTCAGTTCCATAAACACAGGCCTTTACCACTTTTGCTTTATTGGCCGCTACTCATTCAGAGATTTTTATAAGTCAGCCACTATAGGGAAACAGGCACAAGAACTTGAGCAAGTGTGACTCTATTTAGCAGAGAACAACTGTGTATGCAAGCGCACAGGCATGTGCACATTCGCACACATACAAAGCACATGCCAGTATGTTACAATGGATGCAAGATGCCCCATAGAGATTATAGGGAGAGAGGGAACACATGGACGGTGATGAGCATTGGTACTCAAAGTCTTCACAATGAGAACAAACACATTCCCAGGAGGAAGCAGAACTGCACTCCCATCTTACTGCAAAGTAGTTTATAAAGATTTGCTGTATGTTGAGAGAAACCCTTAGAGACCGATCAAATGCCCATTAAAGCCAATGGGACTCGTTCCATTCCCTTCAATGAGCGCTGGATCAGACCCTTACAGCATAAACTATATTTCAGGCCCAGAGAGGAAAAGACTGTTGGTGGTTCAGTCACCTGCTCAGGACAGTGGCTCCGGCTCACCAAATTTCACTTGTCAACAACGCTGCCCTTACACCTTATACTGCAGCACGGTGATCATTAGGGGCACTCGGCTTCCAAGACCCAACAGTGTTTGCAAAGAGATGAGCTTCTGTTGTAACATTTTCAGAAACCAAAGAAAGGTAATGCCACAGAATGTCACTCTCTGAAACCAAGTGAGAGCTGTTCCCCAGCTTCAGCCGTCAACTTGCCTCTGCATTCAGTTGTGAGATTACACACCACAAGGCTGTCTATTTATTTCAAGAGATACTCGTGCCTCTGATTTCCCTAGGGAAACCTAATGCTGGGAGAGTTTATCTTCCTTCACATCAGAGCTGGAGCATATAAGGATCGTTGTCGGTATCCGCTATTTGTTCAATAACATTTTGACATGATGGCATGTGCGCATTCACCCTGTCTTTGTATGAATGCAGAACGTAGGCCATGCTCAAGGCTTCCTTACAAAAAGAATTTTGTTCTCACTTTAGTTCAGGTTTCCATAGGGTTCCTCAGAGTGCTCAATAATGTGAATGGGTTTGTTTAGTGAGGCAGTCACAAGTTCTTGTCAGGATGATGAATAAAGAAATGGGTCAGATCCTTGGGCTGGTGGAAATCAATGTGGTTCCATTGAAGCTGTGCTGATTTAGACCAGTGGGGGATCTGGCTCAGTATGTCTGTATGGATTATTTATGACTATTATACCCCATCACACAAAACCCATTTGTTTTAATGTTTTATTCCTGTTTAGAGCTCTTTGCTCCCTCTCCTCTCTGCCACTTACAAATTCCCCCCTCTCCTCCTCCCTGGCACTGTTACACATGCCAGACCCAGCCAATTACTGTTATTCATACAAAATGCCACAGGATCTTCGCACTAAAGAGCTAACGATCACATTCAGACAAATGCAATGCCCAGGTCACACACTACAGTGCATGGAGATATAGGGTCAGATTCTGGGCCTCCCTCTGACCCAGCGTACACCATATAAATGGGTTAGCATACCCTCTCCCCACCGCTCACTTCTCCCTGCACTCTAACCTCCTCGCTCCTCACAAAAACACCATCTCCTGCCACACCACTAACCAGTACCACTTCCCTTAGTGCATGAGTAGGATAAGCTCTGAGCCCCCATCCCCTTACTCAGCCCCCTACTGGCCACCACCATGTGGCTTCTGCTCCTCCACACAGCTAGGTCCTACTCCTACCTCTTATCCCAGTATTCTCCATCTTCTGCTCCCCAGCACCTCTCCCTGTTCCATCCCAGCTCCTAGACTTTTAACTTCTTGCTCTCTGGCATCATCCATCTTAGGTTCTAAACCCCACAACACCTTAGAATCCTCCCCCAACTACAGCTACTATAACCCCCTGTGCAGCTCCTGTCCCCCTACCTCTGCCCAACCTCTAGGTGCTGCTTCCTCCCTTTTCAGCTGATCTTGGGAGCCCATGTGGGATAGCAGGACAATAGGAGCCTCCTCCAATCCATGCAGACCAGTTAGAGTCCTCATCCCCTGCTGCAGCCTGACCCCCTGCCCCAGCCCAGTGAAAGTGAGCAAAGGTGGGGGACAGTGAGCCACTGAGGGAGGGGGAATGTAGTGAGTGGGGGCAGGGCCTTGGGAGGGGGCGGGGCAGTGGGTGGGGCCTCTGGGAAGGAGTAGTCTGGGAGGTGCAGTTTTGTGTGATTATATAGTTGGCAACTCTAGGAACTCCACACAGGAGGAAAACTTTAGAGATGCTAAGTCCAGGCTGAAGTTCTGTGATGTTACTGCTCAGAGTATCTATTAAAATGAAACCTGAAGAAGGGTGCGAGTTTGGATGTTTATTCAGTGTCTGTGTGCTCTGTTGAAAATGTGGTACTGGATCCAACCCAATCCCAGGGCCTTTTAGCTGCATGGCACATTCCAGTTAGCCATGTCAGATGGACTAGAGCAGCTACTGTTTCATACTTGGGAACGTGTTGCAATTCTAATGGCCTTGTCCATATTAAGTAGCACCTCACTCCACAGAGAGCTGCATTGATTTCAGCAGGATATCCATGGAGTGTGATGCTATTCAATATGAGTTAAGGGTATCAGAATGTGGCCCTAAATGGAAATCTTGGCATGTTCATTGACTCTCAGCTAGGAAAGATACTTTGAAACTTAGTCCCTTTATCTGCCTCTGGTGTGGAAGGAGAGTAGGAGTGAGTGGGACCATATTTCACCCCATCATTCTTAGAAGGAACTTTTTGAAACAAAGGTGCCTTTAGGAAGGATGATAATGTGTCAGAACACAGCAGAAATGCTGGAAGGTGTTATGATGCTATCAGTAATACCATGTCTCAGGGACACTGATTTTATAATGGCATTGTAGTACAGTGGGCTCAGCTGGCATCACTTTGAGACTGCCTCCCCCCAAAAATATTATGTTCTGAATATGCCCTTTCTCTTGCTACTTGGGGCATTCATTCCACAATCCAGAATGCTCTACAACTCTGCTTCTTCCTTCATAATTGCTCTTCTGCCCTCCTGCAGCCAACACTCCACCTGACCTTCCCTCCTGACTGCACCCTTTCTCAGCTCTCACACACAACGTGGCCCATTTTTTTTATGTTGCTCCATCCACCTGGAAAAAGCTCCTAATTAATGTTAGCCTGCAGCCCCCTCCCCTGCTCTTTCAGAAGAAACCTTCTGAAAACACCCTTGCTCTTCACTGAAACCCTGCACCAATAATGCCTTTCCCTTTGTCTCTATCACTATTAATAGTACTGTACCTGAATGTCCCTTTAGCTTGCAAGTTCTTGAGGCAGGAATCTTTTTCTTTTTAGTTTCCCTGCTGAAAAGTACCATGCACAGTTACAATATTATCAGCCCAATCCTGCAACCCAGCATGCATGGAGCTCTCATTGACTTCAGTGAAAATTCTGTTAGAACTCTGATTGGCTAATTCTGAAAAGAACATTGTAAACTCACTTCTAGAGCCAGCTCTTCAGCTGGTGTAAATTAGCACAGCTCCATGGAAGGGAAAGGAACTACACCAGTTTACCCCAGCTGAGGTTGTGGCCCTTAAATGTTGTTATGGGGTAATGCCACAGCTTCATCATAGTTAAGGTTGAGTGAAACTTTCTGTTTAGAGCTGATTTTTCAAAGTGCTCTAAAATCCGCATATTCTACTAAAACCCAGGACTGGGACTTTCAAAAGAGACTCGGGCAGTGAGGCTCCTAAGTCCCCTTGAAACTCCTTGGGAACTGGGCACTTAATTCCCCGAGACACATTTGAAAATCCCAGTCCAAAGGTTTTGAATGGCTTGCACATATGCAGATCATTGAGATTCCAGTCATACTTCTTTAGCCTGAGTCCACTCCACACAAGGCCTGCAGGAGCTAAGATGGCTAAGTGGGCCAATTAACTGCCTTGGCTGCACTTGGAGAAGGAGACAGGGAGCAGGGATTTAATTAGAAGAAACTCAGCTGAGCAGGAACTGGTGGGGCCTGTATAAACCAGTAAGCTGGCAAAAGAGGAGGCTGCAGGGAAGTTGGCTGCAGTCACTCCCTGGGAGAAGTGACTTGTGTCTGGGGCTAGAGGCAAGTAGCCTACGGTTACTCCCTGGGTGGGGGAGTTTGAGTTAGCAAGCCCAGAGAAGAGGAAGAGCCAGAGAGGAAGGCAAGGCTCAGGGGAAACGCAGCAAGTTATGGGGCAGGTCAGACTTTAGCCGCTGCTGAGAGTGCCCCTGAGTGGGCACCCAGAGTAGAGGGTGGGCCCGGATCCACCTACCAGCCTCTGGAGGAGTGGCACAGTGGATCAATAAAGGGAAGACTGCCATTTTGTATGGAGGGACTTCGATACTGCCTGCCCCTTCTCTCCCCTCTTCTCCCCCCGCCCCCACCGCCTGAAAAGGGAAATGTGTGGTGACCTGCCTGGAGGACCAAGTCATGAAGAGGGAGCCCCCTGCGTGGCAGACAGTGAGTAAACAACGGGAGACACTGTTGGAGGAGCGTTCAATGCCTAGCCAGAACTAATCCCCAGGACGGCCAGGAGGAGGCACTATTAGCAATGAGTGTACCCCATGACATAGTCTAAGTGGGATCATGACATTAGTATAGTAGGTTGCTGCATAACAGATGGTAGAACTTCATTATGAAGGACCAGGGTGTAACTCCGGTCATATCTTACCTGTGCATTCCCTTAGGGCAGGGGAAGTGATAACACCAGAAGAGAGTGAAAAAGCCAGTGAGAGCTTCCTTTAAGCCATAGTGTAATATTCTGTGATCATGTTTAGCTGAGGTTGTGCTGAGGGTGTGCTTGTGATGTGACTGATGCATGGTTTTGGTATTTTATGATATTTCATTGATTTGGAATAAGTTTTTTACAAAAGTCATAAAATGACTAGAAAGGCCACAAAATACCATTTGAAACTGCTGAGATATATGGTTCAAGGAATACATTCTAAATTGCTAAACTAATCAGATTGGATAATTTAAGTAGAAAGCACAAGTGAGACTAGAATAAAAGACCTCAGAAAAATTCTATATCTAAATTGAGTCTTTTTCCTCTTAACTCCTTGAGTGCTGGTATATCTTGTACACTATTGCAACTGCTGTATTTACCATGACTGACCTTTAGTAAGGCATAGTGCAGTCCTTGTGCTACATCACGACTTTCTTCATTAATTTCATTGCTGAGTTGCAACACCGCCCCTTCCTATTCCTACCCTACAGAAAGCTCTCCTAGTGCCTCTCAGTACTAGCTTGTATCACCTCTGTCAATCCATTTCTGTCCTCCTGCTTTGGTTTTGTAATGTGGACAAATATTTGCAACTGTGTAGGAGGGCACCAAAAGGTCTGTTCTCACTTAGGACCTAAGTTAGGATTTGAAATTGGTGATGCTGTGCTAAGGGCTAAACACGTGGTGGTCCTCTCCAATAGAATGCAAGAATGGACAGTTGGGATCATATGGCTACCACTCTCTGGGGCACGCAAGTCCAGATATTCAAACTGGATATTTCCAGTTTGAATCTTCACATGCAGGTTTTATGCACAGCCATTTCCATGCACAAATTAGATGGTTTAGATCAGGGGTTCTCAAACTGGGGGTTGGGACACCTCAGGGGGTCGTGAGGCTCTTACATGGGGGGATATCAAGCTGTCAGCCTCCAGTCCAAACTGTGCTTTGCTTCCAGCATTTATAGTGGTGTTAAATATATATAAAAGTGTTCTTAATTTATAAAGGGGGTCACACTCAGAGGCTCGCTCTGTGAAAGGGGTCACCAGTACAAAAATTTGAGAACCACTGGTTTAGGTGCAGAATGGTGGTATTTGATTTGCTGAATAAATGAGTTACGTTATCCTCCCTGTCTAACAAAGGAAGGCCACCTTTGTGACTGTACTGTCGGACTTCTGAACCATGCAGCAAAACATGGTGCTTCATTTTATATCTTCACGCAGATAATGACTGCAGATTCCTTTCAGCTGTATTGATCAGGATGGATGACTGTGTGTGCACATAAATAGAGTATAAATATACACAGATCTGTAAGATATATCCGGCAGGCATCAAGCATTGCAAGTCTTTGTCAGGATCCCAGTGGATTAACTATTAAGGCTTTTACAGAATAATAGCTGATGAACCAAATTTAGATAAATGCGGTTTTAATAATGGAGTTTCTATTCACAGGGTTGCTCATAAACTGTAAAAATGCAGTAATGTATAAGAGCAAACTTACCATTTTTATGTAGCAAAAAACGATCAGGGGGCTGGCGAGATTTACTTCTGAGGGAAGATTAAAAGAGCTAAATACGCAGAGCGTGGCTAAGAGAGGACTCAGGTGGAACATAAATCTACAAATATTTCAGGAGTATAAATACTATCGGCAGAGAGGAATTATATAGTGCGTTACAAAGGGTTATAAGTTGGAGCAATGGGAGAATTTAGTCTGAATGTCAGCAAAAACTTTCTGACAGTGAGATGTGGAATAGTCTCCAAAGGGAAGAGGTGGAAACTTCATGGCATAGGACTTTTAAAACTAGACTAAAATAAAATAGAAATTGTACTGTGGGGGACAATCCTGCATTGCTCTGGATGGCTTTATAGCTATTTGCTCTCTCCAATCAATATGCTTCTCCACTGGGGGGTGGTGTGAAACTACAGCCCGTGCCTTTTCTGGCAGCTGCAAGTGCCTCTTACAAAATCACCGGTTTAGCCTGATCTAACTGATGCTTTTGTCACGGCTTGGTGTTGGACAATAAGACTATTGCTGTGCTGGTTGGTGATCACTCTAAATCTATTCTGTCAAACCATTTGTTAGTTAAGACTGCATCAGGAAGCTCAGAAAGTATGCAGGACAATTAACCTAGAGGTATGCATGGAGAGGGGAAACTGTTAATGTGATGAAGAACCTCCTACACTGACTTCCAGCTTGGTTAAGTATTGATCTAGTTAACCCAGACCACAAATAATTTGTTTGGCTATCCACTGTGAATTTGGCTAGCCCATGTTAGATCTATATTTTATGACAATATGCAGGCCAAGCATCTAGAACTTGTCTTTTAAATAGCACTCCGTGGTGACTCCGTAACGTAAAGAGGTTTATCAGGTGACAGTGCTTAAATTATGATTAATCACTGGTCTTTAACTTGTTGTGTAAACACATGCACAAACTGCATTAAAAGAACATTATTTAAGATGCAAAGTCAAGCACTCAGAAGCTAGGGAATGCCAGAATTAGGGTTGCTTATGTATTGACAGCAAAGGAGAGACAGACTTCCTACTATCCATCCCCAGCCTGACCTGCAGCAGACCAGAGCAGCAATTGCCCAGCTGGAGCATGCCTAGTGCAGACAGTCTTTTGGGAATTTAGCTGTGAAGCTCTAGAAAGTCTCTACTGAGCAGGGCCGGGTCTAACTTTTTTGCCACCCAAACAAAAAAAAAAAAAAAAAAGCGCCCCCCTGTGGTAACACCCCCCGCAACCGCCGCGCCGCCCAAGCCCCCCTGCGCTCCGCGCCACCCAAGCCTGCCTCCCCCCCAAGCTCCAAGCCCCCCGAGTGCTGTGCCGCGCCGCCCAAGTCCCCGCCCCCGCGAGCGCCGCACCACCCAGCGCAAGCCGCCGCCCAGCCGAACCAAAAAACAAACAAACCTGAGCGCCACCCCTCCCCAAGGTGCCGCCCCAAGCATGTGCTTGGTCGGCTGGTGCCTGGAGCCGGTCCTGCTACTGAGTATGTGTGAACTGTTGCTTTTCAAAGGCTTATAGTTTGGCAAAATATGGGTTGATTTTCACAGGGATGCAACAACCAAGTCCTCTTGCCAAATTTCAAATCCCTGCTCCAAAGAATGGGGGTGGTAGAGCTTTTGAAATAAAAGGTTTCCAGAGTTTTTTTAACACGGTCTAAACAATGTATTTTCCCCTAGCCTCTTTCTCAGAATTAAAGCTGAAATTTCAAAAATCAATCAAAATCCTCCCAAAAAACAACAACTCAACGTGATGCTAACAATTGGCATGGAAAATTTCAGCCCAAATAGTTAGTTTTATAAGCAACTGAACAGCGAGTCTTATAATGGGAAGTGTCAGGCAATCTCAATAATAGGCGATACTATCGGCCTCATCTACAATAATGGCAAAGAGACCCTCTCTGCTGTTGAAGGCTAGAAACATTTGGTGTGGTTAGAGTGATATAATGTAATAACAGTATTTATACCTGGCTCTTATATGGCTCTTTTCAACAATAGATCTCAAAGCACTTTATAAAGGAAGGTAAATATCTCCATTTTACAGAAGGGGAAACTGAAGCAGAGAAAGGCAAAGTAATTTGCTTAAGATCACACATTAGGTCAGTTGCAGAACAGGAAATAAAACCTAGATCTCCTGACTTAAACAGTTTACATTTTAAAAAAAAATGCAAAAAACAAAACAAAAACAAAATCTCTAAGCATACAACTTGGAAAGCTTGTAGTGTAGCATGCCATTGCTTGTAGTGCTGCAATCCCAAAATTACTGTAATGCTATTTAAATAGTTACATTTTGAATCTTTCCATTAAAAAAATCACATTATGCTATCGCAAGGAGCTCCAATCAAGATCAGGACCCTATTGTACTAGGTGCTGTAAAAACATATAGGAAGATCTAGTACCTGCTGTGACATGCTTCTAATATAGGGCCATGTCTACACTGAAAGCCTACAGGGGTGTGAATAGCAGCGAGCACCAAAGTGCTGCACTGTAACTCCCCTGTGTGGATGCTGCAGGTGCAAACTAAAAGGTTCCTAGTCTGCATTAACATAGTCCTCCTTTTCATACAGGAGTGTGCATTAATGTGAAATAGGAACCTTTTAGTTCGCACCCGCACCATCCACACAGAGAAGTTACAGCACAGCACTCTGGTGCACGCTGTTATATACTCACCCGTAGTCCAAACTGCAGAGCAGTGTAGACAAGTCCTAAGAAACTCCTTTACTCCTAGATCGTTATTTTATTTGCTGTTGACTTCAGTCATGGTTATTGTTCATGTCTTGGGCATCTTTTGTTATTGTCTCCTATCCTGACTTTGTGGGGAAGTTTTCCAAACAGCAGGAGGAGTCATTTCTAAGGTGCAAGGGCCGTTCCCTTCTCATCTTTTCCTCCTCCTCCCCTTACTTTGGTATTCATAAAAATATTATCCAAGACAATGTAAAGAAATAAGTAAGCCTTTCATAATGTTCCTATTCCCTATTAACATATCAAATCAAGATGCCTTCTGGGAATTATGCAAAATAAGACTTTTTACGAGACCAATTAAATATTAAAAGCTTTTGCTTTTAAAAGTGGGGAAAAACACAATTGATTTTTTAAAATGAGCATTGATAAAATCTTTATACTGCACCACACCACTCTGTGTTCTGCATATGTCATGTACCATTATGTTACAGAAATGTTATTGTTAGAGATTTTAAAAACAAATGTATTGGGATGATTTTTGTATTCCTCTACCTGTACGGCCAGAGCTAACGTTTTCAAACACTAGTACCACTGATAAGCATCTGAATCCATGTTCAGGGCCCAGTCTAGTGCTCAGCGAAGTCAGTGAGTGCTTTTATTGATTTCCGTGGGTGCTGGTTTGCCTCTTATCTAAATAAAAGTGGTCTCATTTTCAGAGGCCTGGATCCCATATAACTTCTAGTGAAATCAATGACAGTTGTGGGTGCTCAACACCTCTTATAATTTGGCCACTTTAAGTGCCTAACTTTAGGTACCTACGTTTGAAAATATTGGCCCAGCCTTACTTTCCACAAGTCAAACTGTACATGGCTGAGAAGGGAGCCTTAAAATAAAAATCCAAAACCCTCTAAACTTGACCTCCAATACCTTTCCTACACATATAAATAGCATAACTTAAAAGTCTGTTATCTTAGTGTCTATGTTGACTAGAAGTAAGTGTCGTGTATGCCAGTGAAAGGGCAGAAATCTCCACTTTCCAGTGCAGTAAAGCTCCTGTCCAACATTTTCAGAGTGAGTGGTGAATTGGACTTCCTCAGTTTTCGGTACCCAACCTGAGATACCTCAGCATTTCTAAAAATGAAGTCCTTTTAAAGTGTTTCTCCTGGGCGTGCACCCAAAAATCACTTATTTACTTTTGAGAATCTTGGCAACTAATTTTTTTACCCTGTAGAGTTGCCAGTTGACAGGCCTTAAATCCATTTTTTAAAATTTTTTTTGGTGGGGGGAGGGGAAATTTCACACTGGGGGAGAGGGAAATGTAGCAGGTTGATTTTAAAAAAGCAGAAATTTGAAGCTGAACAAAGGTTTGGAACTTTAGTAGTCTTAGCAGGTGTGTATTAGATAGCAAAAGGCTCATGAGGTTAGTGTTGAAAACTGCTATTCATTATTTGTATTTTCCTAGCGCCAAGAAGCCCCAGTTTTGTGCGATGCACTATACAAACACAGGACAAAAGAAGTCCCTTCCCCAAATAGCTTACAATCTAAGTTAGATCGGTGACCTTTTGGTAACGCACAGTTTGATAGAAATGTCAAATTTCTTTTCTTTTTTCCCCTCCCCTAATGAGGTGTGTAATGAATGAGTAAACCAGACTTTAAGAACTTGGCTCAGAAGACCCCTGTGAATGGTTTAAATGCAAGAAGACTTAAGGCTTTTTGGTGACCTCTAAGGGGAAGGTCATAGTTTAAATTTGGGATCTGAGAGGTTGTAAAGGGAGAGATGATGGCAAGCCATAGTGAACAATTGCTTCACATTCTCATTCGTGTCTCACAGGGGCATTTGAAAGGTTGAACTCCAATTAAAAAAAAAAAAAGATGGCTGACCTTCTGGTGACCTGTGCTGGAAAGGGCAAATATTGTGTTTGAAGGAGATTCTATACTCAGTAGTCCAATACATGTATCAATTTGAAGACTGTGTTTTATTTTGTGTATGTATAATGGGTGGGTGTAGGTGCATAGCTGTGTGGGGTTTTTTCAAATGCTTACACAAGAAATGCAGCAACCTGGCACTATTAATTGTAAGTTCTCTCCTGTACCCTGATCCTGCAAACACTTAAGCTAGTGCATGAATCTTTGCAGGATAGGAGCCTGAAACTGTAAAGAATAGGAACAGTCATATTCTCTGTGTTTGTAGAGTACTTAGCACAATGGGCCTCTGATCTGATTGAGGCTAGTTGGTGATATTTCAGGATAAATAATTAATAATTTTTGTGTATTTACTGACAGGAGAATCGCTTAGTGCACTAAATACAGGTTACAATTCTTAGTTCAGCAGATTGCTTGAAACTCATGGGGGCAGATCCTTAGTTGGTGTAAATTCTGATGTAGTTCTGTTGGCTTCATTGGTGCTATGTACTTCTATATTTTTTAAAAATAAAACATTGTGCCAGTGTTGCTCTATTAGTAACGCCCTAGGCTATTAAAACTGAAATATTTCAGAAAATCTGATTTACTTTCCCTCATTTATGCTCTTTGTCTCCTTTTTTGCATTTTATTTGTCTTGGACAACAAACTCCGAACTAGTCATTCTAGCCTTTCTTTATTGTCAGCTGTTGGCCACGTTCACTTTACATAGTCCACCAGGCTTTTGTGCACATGTTCACATATGTATGTGTGATGGGTTGGATCACAGAAAACCCCTGGGGTACTGCCAACTGATGTGCTGAAACTACCCCTGAGCCGTTTCCCCTGCCAGCTTGGGACTTCAGAACACTGTTTGGTTTGAGCCAGACACGCTTGCCTGCTACAAACCCAAACCCAGGCCTGAACAACGTCCCACAAAAGCTGCAGGCTAAACTGAAAACAGCTTAAGAAGTGTTCCTGTCTCCAACACTCAGATGCCCAGCTCCCAATGGGGTTCAAACCCCAAATAAATCCATTTTACCCTGTATAAAGCTTATACAGGGTAAACTCATAAATTGTTCGCCCTCTATAACACTGATAGAGAGAGATGCACAGCTGTTCCCCTTCCCCCCCAGGTATTAATACATACTCTGGGTTAATTAATAAGTAAAAAGTGATTTTATTAAAAACAAAAAGTAGGGTTTAAGTGGTTCCAAGTAATAACAGAAAGAACAAAGTGAATTACCAAGCAAAATAAAATAAAACACGCAAGTCTAATACAGTAAGAAAGTGATTACAGAGGAAATATCACCCTCAGAGATGTTCCAATAAGCTTCTTTTACAGACTAGCCTCCTTCTAGTCTGGGTCCAGCAATCGCTCACACCCCCATGGTTACTGTCTTTTGTTCCAGTTTCTTTCAGGTAGCCTCTTTACCCCCAAAGGATATCTCTTGAGCCAGCTGAAGACAAAATGGAGGGGCTCTCAGGGGCTTAAATAGACTTTCTCTTGTGGGTGGTGACCCTGTCCTCTTTCCTAAGCAAACTTTAGCTCCAAGATGGAGTTTTGGAGTCACATGGGCAAGTCACATGTCCATGCATGACTCAGTTTTTACAGGCAGCAGCCATTGCCCACATGCTATCTTGAATATCTCCAGGAAGACTTCCTATGTGGATTGGGGTCTTCCAAGATCCATTATCAGTTATGTGTTTCTTGATTGGGCAATTAATTTGCACATTCCTTTCTTAAGAAGCTGACCAAATGCTTTACTAAGGCTTCTTTTAAACTAAAAAAAGTACACAGCCAATATTCATAACTTTAAATACAAAAATGACACATGCATACAAATAGGATGAATATATTCAGTAGCTCATAATCTTTGCAGATATGTTACATGGCATATGTAGCATAAAACATATTCCAGTTATGTCATATATACATTCATAAGCATATTCCCACAAAGCATTATGGGGTGCAACATCACAGTATGCTTTAGCACCAGGTACATTAATAAACCTAGAGGTACGCACCATGCTCCAGATAGTGTGTACTGAAAATATACTGGGTATAATTTTTATGAGCATGTACCACGAGTGGAGGGGAACCTTGCATGTTATGAGAGAGTCATCTTGTGTTTTGGTATGGCTGAGAGAACTGTGAAGTGCAACAAAAGTGTTTTGGCATGAATCTTCAGATGAAAGGCCACTAATACCATAAGGGTGACTCTGACAGCATATGTAGAAATACTACTACTACTTAGCACTTCACATGTTCCAAGTTCTATACAAATGTCACGTACTAAATCCTTAGAGCATCCTGGTGAGGTAGATAAGTATATTAATTTTTTTTTATTGATGTGGAAACAGAGATTGTGACTTGTCGCAGGCCACACAGCAGCAAATTAGTGTCAGAGCCAAGATTAGGCTGTAGGTCTCTGAAGCCCCAGTTCTGTGCGTAACAAACCAGACCATGCTGCCTCTCTTATAAATCCTTTGTTTTCTGTTATAAAGTGCTTGTGACTGTTTTTGAGTGTCTGATCTAACATATACATTTTAAAAACATCCTACTTCAGTGTAGTTTTCTACCAAAGGGCAAATTAAAACCCTTGCCAGTCAATCAGTACAGCTGCGTTCTGAGATCTAATGTGAAAGGGCCAAAAGGTGTAGTCAAATAGGAGGGCTTCTGAATTTCAGAAGTGTGCACGTGGGGAAATGAATATCTCGGAAGGAAGCAGTGATACATAAGCTGAACAGTCAGGATTTGTTTATCCAGAGTCGTCTGCAAACTGCCTTTCACCTGGACTTAAAGGTTTAGACCCCCCACTGCGCGAAGGTCATGCTCAATGCAGCTGAAGAAAGGTGACTGTCAGTCCTGTTTCTCTTTTCTTGATCCTGGGGCTGCCAGAGGCCAAACCTGTCCCCAGCACAATTTAACTTCCTGCTGGCTGGAGCAGACTTGTAAGAGTGCCTCAAAAACATTCCTAAATGTATCGTCACAACACTCCTGTGAGGAAGGGAAGTATTATCCCCATTTTACGGATGGGTCCATGACACACAGAGAGATTGTGACGTGCCCTAGGTTGGACAGAATCTGTGGCAGAGCAAGGAAATAAACCCAGATCTTCTGAGTCATAGCCCGGTGCTGGATGAGGGAAGCTGGCACCGGTTGCGGGTGCGGTTGCAAGTGAGGATCTTCCTCCTTTTGTTTTCTCCTTCCTCCCCACACACATTGGCTGTGCTTAATTTTGGGGGCTGCATCAACTCCAAAGTATCCTTTTCAGCCCATTGAGTGTCCTCTTCTCTACTCCCTCAGCTGAGTTCTGTGTGGAGAAGTGGTGAGGGAGGGGTGTGAAGGAAATGGAGGGGAAGGGCTGAGAAGTCGCACTGGAATTGGATTATGGGTGGAGCAGCAGCAGCAGCAAAATAAGGAGGGAGGGATCTCTTTTCCTGCCCTTCTTTCACTCCCA
This sequence comes from Mauremys mutica, assembly GCF_020497125.1. NCBI lineage: Eukaryota > Metazoa > Chordata > Testudines > Geoemydidae > Mauremys > Mauremys mutica. The sequence goes on along the minus strand of NC_059075.1, from coordinate 110,977,191 downwards.
CTGAGTCCTAGAGCCCATGGGATTATTTTTGGCTTAACCCCCCCTTGTGAACCTCTGCCATGTTGACAAGCGCTGTGGTGAAGTATCTCTAGCTACAAGGTTAGATCAATCTTCTTTATGGAGTTCTACATGAACACTTTGCTTTGGGATTGTTGTTTCTCAGCACATAAATCTTTATTATATCAACAGCCTGTAGTCTCACAGGACAGCAGCAAAGCTTATTTTTTATTCTTCTTATTTATCACCCGAGTTCAGGAGCTGCAAAAGAAATGGTGAGGGTTTTCAGGGGGCATGCAGGGGTTGTATAGGCTCACACTTGTCTGCTATATGCCAATCCTGCCTTGGCTCTCATGTTTGACTTAATTCCACCTTGGAAGTTAATGAAAAAATCAGATCAGTTTGTGGCGGTAGGTTCTGGGGGAGTATGGTGGAGGAATATGGTGGAGCAGTGCGTGTGTCTGAGATTATGGTCATCAGATCAGTGTGTGCAGGGTTAAGCTGTAATACCACTACATCTGGGGGACACTGAGGAATTGTTTTCACTCCTTACAAAGGTGTCTTTTTACAGTGAGAAATACACAATAGTTACCTTTCTGTAAAATCCTAGGTGGAGACAGGGTACCTGCAGTGTTTACCACAGAGTAGGTAGGCGAGGTGAGCACTGCACCTCCTTCCTGAGGTTGACCTCACCTACATGGCAGTCAAACTACAGTGCCTTGTCTCCACTATATTTTTACAGCAGGATAGCTCATGCACGTTAGTTAACCCATAGTAAAAATGTACCTTGTTTTGTCAGTGGAGACAAGACATGAGAGACATAAGGCTGAAGGCCTTGTTTAAAACAATACTATTATTTTGTGGAGAAAAATCATCGTTTTGTTTTGTTTGTGGCTTTGGAGATGGAGAGAAATCCTAACATATTGTGCTTTGAAAAGTTCACAGAGCTATTCCGTTCTAAATAGATTTTTATGTTGCCCTTATCATAGTATCTGGGCAGACAACCTGAGACTCGGGACTAATTTACAAAAGTGCTGAGCACACTCAACTGCAGAAAATGAGGACTACACAGTAGTAATAGTCACTGAAAAGTTTGGCTTAAGTGACTTGCCTGGCATCACATGAGTAAGACTACATTTTAGTCATGGGTATTTTTAGTAAAAGTCATGGACAGTTCATGGGCAATAAACAAAAAGTCATGGCCCCATGACCTGTCCATTTTACTAAAAATACCCGTGACTAAATCTTACCTGCTGGGAGGAGGGCATGCCTGAAGACTGCCGCTGGGGTGCAGCCCGGGGGCCTGCTGCTTCAGGGCAATGCTGGGAACCAGTTGCCTGGGCCTGCCAGAGCAGCGGCCAGTGTGGCTGGCCCCGGGGCTTCCCAGGCTGCTGGGGTGGTCCTGGGGTCAGCCACACAAGCACTGCAAAATTCATGGAGGTCACGGAAAGTCACAGAGAATGATTCACAGTCTTACACATGAGACCTCTGTGGCAGAGGCAGAAATGTAAACCACTCTTCCAGGGCAACATTCAGCTTCCTACCATCCTTTCTCTTCCTGCAATCCCCTGTCATTTCACTACACGCATTCCAACTTCAAGAATTGAACCTGTAGACAACACCCTCCTTTACTACGCAAACCCCAGTTCATCACAAGAGCAGGTCCATCACGTGCACAGAAAGTGGCATGGGCCCTGTAATTACAGGATCACATGCTGTTTTTGATAAAGATTGTATCGTAATGCAGATGTATAAGGAAACCAAATGAGATTTCCACAGACAACCTTAAGTTGGACATTTCCTATCTTTTGACTTTGCAACATTGTTAATATTTTTTTTATTTAAAAGCAAACTTAAAGAGCAGGGATTCTTTATGGAGATCTACCTATCTCATAGAATTGGAAGGGACCCTGAAAGGTCATTGAGTCCAGTCCCTGCCTTTACTAGCAGGGCCAAGTACTGATTTTTGCCCCAGATCCTTACGTTGCCCCCTCAAGGATTGAGCTCACAACCCTGGGTTTAGCAGGCCAATGCTCAAACCACTGAGCTATCCCTGAATTCCAGCAGGTTGGTGTTGTATTGACACCCACCCTGTGGATCCACCACCCACACCTCTGCTACTTGAGCTAAAAGCATAAATGATAACAATAGTAGGTTGTCATCCCTTGTGTGAACCAACCCTAGAATGGGATGAGACACACACTTTGTGAGTGGGTTTTGTAGATTTTTGTTGAAAGCAGAGGAAGGAGAGACTCGGGAATCTTGGGTTCCATTCCAGGCTCTGGAGAAGTCTCTGGTCTAGTGTACAGAGACACTTCTGCCCATTTCCCCCAAGTTTGGCCCCTTCTGCCCCATTTCTACTGACCTGTCTCCTCCCCCACCCCCTTCTGGGTCATTATCCTAGTCCCATTCTCTTAACCTACCCAGGTCCGTCTCCTCATGCTTCTCATCCCTGTGTCCTTACTCAGCCCATCCTAGACTTCCCCTCCAGACTCCTTGTCTAGATCCTAATCTCACCCCTCAACTTCCAGTCTACTCCTCCCCACACATAGTCCCAGTTCCTCTCCCCCACCACACTCTATTTCCAGTTTTACAGACACCTTGTCCCAGTCTATTCCTTCCACGTTCCCGCCCCCCTCTGGTCTGGCTTTTATCCTCTCTGTATTCGAATCAGACAACTTCCTCTGTCACAGTGCCTGTGTCCCAGCAGAGGGGTCATTGAAAGCACAGAAGGAATAAATTGCTTGCTCTCAGTGATGGCACCTGGCTCCACTCCAGCCCGGAGCAGCTGGGAGGAGCCATTATAAGGAAAGTTCTTCTGAATCCCTGTACACCTGGACTGGAGCATACACAGTCCTGTTATGTATAGGATCTGTGAGGGGATGGAGCATGAGTATTTGCTCTGTGGGGGATAGCACATGTGCAGTCTGGTCAGCACTGCAGGCTGGAGCATGATCATTGGTCTGTGGGGATGGCAGCCTGAGCAAGACACCTGGCATGGAAAATTTCAGCCAAAATGGTCAAAGTTAGGAAAAGTTATGAGCAACTGAAAACAAATTCTTATAATCAGAAGTGTAAGGCTACCTTAATAATAGGGAGTGGCCATGATATACCTACTCACCAGCTTTGGTGGGGTGACCCCCTACACTCTCAAAGGGAAAGTGCAGTTTATGGACATACACAATATAATTCACATACATTTTATGGATATGCCAGAATCTCTAATGAGGGGTGACATGTCCCAGTAGAGGTAGGTATCAAGGAACAGAGTGTTCTTGCAGTACCAGGGCATTCAAGTACATGGTGATATACTTTGTCCCTGCTCACTGAATACTATGCTGCAGTCTGAAATCACAGTATTAAAGACCAATGACACATGGGCTGGTATTCACCAATTCATCCAATTTCTGGATGATAATGACAAGGAGGTCTGCCTGGGAGGTTGCTGCCATGAATGGGTGCCCTGACCCAGAACTGGGTGAAAGTAGATTCCTGTACTAGGGTCACTCTAGTCTTTAGATTCCAGCGAAGAAGTGAAAATAAACCATAATTTAAAACTTTTGGGGCCCAATGCAACAAAATGTGTGTCATTGTACTGGTGGGAAATTGTTTTCTGTCTCCAGATCTTCTGCCCTTTATTTTATCACAGAAATTCATAGGTTCAAAGGTTTGGCTTCCACTCATCAGGCAAAGAAAAGCTCTGATAACACTTTTTTAGCCATTGAAGTTTTACAGGTTTGCTGCTGAGTGGCTGAAGCAAAAGGAGCAGTAGATTTCCCCCCCCCCACCTCTGAAACTGAGGTTTCAATCAAAGCCGTACTGTTCAGTTATAAAATTCTAGTCTTGCAGGGAGGTAGGTGTGTGAACTTGTAGGGGGCAGTGGAGCCTGTGAGCAATCTTATGCCCTCCTCCTGATTTTATGTGATTTCTAAATAATCCTCTTTTCATAACACCATGAACTGTTAATTAGGGGCTGTTCCAAAGCCCATTGAAATCAATAAGACTCTTTCTGTCTACTTCAATGGACTTTGCATCAGGCCTGGTTATTGCAGGGAATCCTTGGAGATGACAAAGATAGCTTAGCTTGCTTAGTAGCTCTCTTCAGTCTCTTAACTCTACAGGGCCATTCTGCCATGACTGCACCACAGCCTGTCTAGAGTTGGAGGGGCAACTTTTTTTTTTCTCATCACAAAACGGAAAAGGTGGGATTTTCAGAAGTGCTCAGTGTTGGCCTACCTCTGTTCCCACTGAGGTCAATGAGAGCTGAGCCCTTTTGAGACTCCTACCTGAAATCCGTAATCCAGGAATTCAGGTACTTTTATAAATCCCATTTCTGGCATTAGATGGGATGTTTCCTCAGAGCCATGAAGCTAAACTGAATAATTTTTTTTTAATGCTATAAGTATAAATGAGACAGCTTCCAGTTCAAACTTTTGAGACATTTTTATACCTAGCCTGAAGAATGCTTCATGCTAACTTTGTACACAAACATTTAAATGTTCCTTTCACTTTCCCAGTAGCCATAATGGAGTGACCTGTGGCTTCCTTGTTCTAGAGAGGGAAGCACCCTGTATGGAATGAGAAGAATAGAGATGTCCATGCCACTTCATTAACTGAAAAGATTTGGTTAAACAAAACAAACAAACAAACAAAAGCCTCTGTTCTCACTGAAGGTAGTAGGAGCAGAAGTAGCCTGTGTGTGTGTCTGCACATACTGTGTCCCTGATTAGTCCTGTGTGTGCTTTCCAATGCTGCATGGTGCAAACACCTCACTTGGTCTCAAAGCAGTAACTCTGTACCCTGTCGTCCATAAAACAAAATCCCCTTTTCATGCATGACCTGCTGAATGTAGTTATTGTACAGTAGGAGGAAGATGAATCAGATTTTGATGTTTCTGGGTTTTTGTTTCTTCCCCTGTCCCCTCTTCTCTTGACAGTTTTTTATCATGCTGTTAATTATATTCCTGCTGGAGCTCACCATCGTGATTCTGTTCTTCGTCTACACCGACAAGGTAAGTCAGATTTTTCTCTCTTCTTTCTCCTTTAGCAATTTTTTTATGCCCCTTCCCTTATAAATAAGTCATGAAGTGCTCACCTTGGCGTACACACTATGCTTCCCTCTTTCTCAAGTCACCCCCCTCTGAAGATGTGCTCTCAGAATACATAAACAGATTTCCAGGGCTTGAGTTGTGTCTCTTGCACATGTTCTCTCTCCCCCTCTCTCATGCACAAGTCAAGGTCAGAGGTATTACCAAAGCAATCACCATTTAGGAAAAAAGGGAACTCTCAGCTGGGAAGGGATGGGAAAGAGAAAGGTACCTCAGAGGTGGAAGCTAATGGCAATTGAATATTTTTTTTTATTATGTTTACATTTCAGAAGTGACTTTGAGATTGTTAGAAAGTCTGGATGCCCGAGATGTAAAAGGCAGAGACAAATAGGTTGTCATCTGTCAAACGTGTTCCCGAGAGCACCTCTGGACAGTCTAATGAAATTCCAGCTAACTGCCACAGTAACAGTGTTTGGGGTTAACACGAGCCCTTCATTTCCTGTGTTCAGATTTTACCTTGATGGACCACTGGTCTGATCCAGTATGGCAATTCCTGTGTTTCCCCCACAAAAGAGCACAGCTGTTATAAGGATAAACTGGATGTTTCTAACCCACTAGGGTTTTTGAAAAGCGATAACAAAATAAGGAGTCCAGGAGAAGCATTGGATTCAATATTTTAGGTGTTCAGTAGGCTTCTATTGACATCTCTTACAATAGACTATTATGGAACTGCAGGTTGAATGATAAAATTCTGCCATGGATTAGAAACTGTTTAGGAGCTGGGAAGTGAAGAGCAGGAATAAATGTTTTTCCATTCTGAGAAACAGTCATTAATAGCAAGGTGCTTCTAGGATTAGGAATAGAATAGTGAATAACAAGATGGCCACCGTTTTATTGGAAGGCCCAAACTTATTTACAAGAATAAAAATTGTGGATGATTGTGAGAGATTCTCCAAAAATACCTAAAAGAATTAGTTTATTAGGCAACAGCATGGCAAGTAAAACTCAGAATTGACTTGCAAGATAATTTACACTGGAAGGGACAATTTAAAACTACTCATGCACACTGATGGGTTCTGAGTTAGTTGAGACTTCTCAGGAGAAAGGTGTACACGTCACAGAGGACAGTTTAATGAAGGCATCTGCTGAATGTCCAGCAGCACTCCATAAAGCAAATACAACATTTGGCTGTAGAAGGAGGAGTCATATGGAAATTTTATAATGCCATTATGTAAATTGATGGAATGACTTCACCATGAATTCAGCATTGAGTTGTGGTCACCTCATTTCAGAGAAGGGTAATGAAAAAGATTAGAAGCACTGGGGGAGGGAACTTTCATATGAAGAGGGATTAAAAAGTCTAGCATGATTTGGTTTGGGAAAGGGACGATATTAAGAAGAGAGATGATAGAGGTATCTAAAATAATGAACGGTATAGTGAAGGCCAACCACATTTTCCTCTTAACACAAGCACAGGAGGTGTACTTGAAATGTAAAGAAAGCATGTTCAGAAGAGGAGAAACACTTTTTATGTTGTATATAATCAACCCACAGAATTCCCTGAGGCGAGTAGTTTAGTAAAATATGGGTGGGTGGAAGGAAAAGGATTGGATGTTTACATTAATAAATCATTCAGTGCTATTACACTGGCTGAGTTAATAGTTACAAAAGATAATAATCCTTATTCTTCAGGTCATAAATTGGTTGCTAGCAGGAGTCAGGAAGGAATGCCATTCGCCATTTCCCCATGCCCTGTACATTTGCAACATTGTTTGGTTATGCTATTGATGAGGAGGGGAAGGAACTCACTTTCCTTTGAATTATTTTGTATAGAGCAGTGCTGGAACCATGACAAGCTTGACCTAAAGAACTAATCTCATTCTAAAATATATGATCTAGTTCAACCACAAGTTATTGGGCTTGCTTCAGGAATCACTGGGTGAGATTGTTATGGCCTGTGCAATGCAGGTGGTCAGACTAAATGATCATAATTCCTTAATCTTTTAAATCTAGAATACTAGACTAGGTGGATCAGTGGTCATTGTCTGGGTTGCATTTCCTGTGTTTCTGCTCTATACCAGACTTACTAAAAATAAATAAAACATAGCAGTCTAAAACTAATATTTCCTTACAGCATAGTGAGAGTAATGTCAGCCCTCCTGATCTGAAGAACAATATTGTTATACATACTGGTGTGAGAAATGTGTCTAAATCAGAGAAGTTTGAGCCTAATCACTGGGGTTATCCAGTTAATGCAGCTTGTTGGAATATCTTTTAATGAACACTGTATGCTAACATCCACACATCAGAAGAAAACGGTATTAGCTTTTCAAGCCTTTATCACAAATAAGTCAGACTCAACAGGCTTCTTCTGTGTAATAAACATATTCAGAAAGCAACAGGTTTCTGTAGTACCCAGAGGCCTGCTGTTGATTGGCTGGGTGTATGTAAGTGCGCACATAAAATTCTTCCCAGTATAAAATGGGGAATGATCATTATACTCTGTTGTTGGCTTAAGAGGAGGCTAAACGGAGAAGGAACAGGATCTCCAACAGCCCTCCATCACCCCTTGCTGCTTTGACAGTGTAAAGTTCATGAGGCCAATACTCTAGTCCCTTATTACAAACATTAATTAATCCTCACAGCCCTCTGTGAAGTAGAGCAGTACTGCTATCCCCACTCAGATTGGGAGACTGAAGCAGCGAGGTTAAGGGACTTGCCCAGGGCTACAAAGGAAGATGGTATCAGCACTCGGACTAGAACCCAGTGCTTTGCCTTAACCACAAGACTAAAAGAAAATAAAAATCTACAGAAAAGTTAAAAGGCTGAGCTGATTTCAGGCTGTTTTCAGTGGTTGATTTAATAGTGTACTTCCACAGACGGATGCCTCTTTTTCATTCCTTCTGCTGCAGAATGTGCACAATGATAAACTAGAGAGTGCAGCGCAGTATTAGCGAGGGAGTGACTATGCATCTGGTTGCACGTTTACAGTAACTTACTGTTGTCTCTTGGGCTGCAGAGAAGACTATTTCTATGTAAATCACCATGACACACACTTGAACAGCATGTTAAGTATTCTATAGCACCAGCATTTTTAAAAATATTGTTTATTTGTTGTTTGTTTATTTTACAGTCAATCACTTATCAGGTTTTTTTGTTTTGTTTTTTTCTGTTTTGGGAAAAGAACTGCTGCTCCTTTTGCTCTGGATGAGAATGCTGCTATGCAGATGAGCAAAATAACTCCCTGGAAAGCTCATCAGCTCAGACTGGGCTATTCTTATTAGTCAGGACGGAGGGGGCGGTGCTCAAAAATTATGTTTGTTTCCATTCTTACTAAAAGAGGCTTCTCTGAGTAATGAATTATTGAGTGTTGCTCATGCATTAGAATGAATTGCTTCTAATGTGTGAAAGCTTGTCTCAATCTCAGGTTGGGTGAGAGAAGCATTCTGCTTTGCTTTATGGTCCTCTCCAGGAACTGCTCATGAGGTGTGACACTCTAAAGTGAGAAGTTTCAGAGTGGTAGCTGTGTTAGTCTGTATCAGCAAAAAGAACGAGGAGTCCTTGTGGCACCTTAGAGACTCACAAATTTATCTGGGCGTAAGCTTTTGTTAGTCTCCAAGGTGGCACAAGTACTCCTCGTTCAAAAGTGAGAGATGCTCAGCGAACAACCCATCAATACGTAGCATTGGAATGAAAGGGGAATGAGAGTAGCGTCTCAGAGCTGCACTGCGGATCTCTCTTTCATAGTCTGAGATCACTTTCTACATGCCATTCCCCTTGATGTCCTTGCCACTCACCCTCCATAACTTACACCTTGAGTGCTGCAGATCTAGTGGAGTGTTGCGTATAGGTGCCACTTTGGGGGCCGGGGGGGGAACTGGTGGTGGTGTGGGGAAAGGGAGGTGAAACTCTTCCCTCTGATTCTGAGTCCTTCAAAAGCAGTAAAGAGGTTGATCCAGGTGCCCTGCACAGTAGTAACAGCGGTGTGTTTTGGGGTGGCATGACAGAGAGTGCGCCTTATGTTTGTGTATATACATCCCTGAGCTGGCAATGACATCTGTGCATGCACAAACGCATGCACATACGCATCGTGCAGTTTAGTTTTGCCCTGGGGCAAGAATAATCTGTCTAAATGGAGCAGGTTGTGTGTGCAGCTGCTGCTATCAAGAGAATTCCTATTCCCATTATTGCCACTTCCGTAGCATGAATGCTCAATTCAGCCCTGGGGAAGCAGCCCAAACACCACTAACATCAGAGGAGGTATGTCCACTGACATATGGGTTGAATTTGGCCCTTACTATGTGTTCATTTTGCTTCCATCGGCACAGACCAGCACTTGGCCTGAATATGTATCCTAGGTCATTTTTTATGAGTTGTTTTTTATGATGTGTGGGTGCTTAGGTATTCTAAGAGGCAATAATGAAGAGGTTAAGCTCAATTTTACACTGACAAAAGCAAAGCATTGGGGCTCAGTCCTATGAGGTATTGAGCTGCTTCTGGTTGCTGAACCCCATGAACTCCCAGTTGAGCTCAGCACTTCACAGGTTTGGGCCCTTTAAGAATATAAGCAATGCAGATAAGGTGCATGGGTGATGTACCAGTAATAACTTTTCAGTCCCTCTGTTTTGAACATCTGTCTTTATTTTTATTATGACTCTTTTCCCAGAAGCACAGAAAAAGTCTAGATTTACTGTCTTCTGTAACTATGAAGATCATTTTTCAGTATGTTTGTTAATTCACATGGCCCCCTTTTCTGATTTATAGGTAGTAGTATGTACTCCTGCTATTTAGCACCCATAAATGGAAAAGCATAAATAAACATTAACTTTATTATTTTTAAATGACAGACTAAAATAATACAAGGCAGTTTAAGGAATAGAAGCAGTGAGGGCTCTTTGAAGGGGCATGGGGTTGATTATGGGAGCAGTTAGTGCCATTGGAAATTGAGGGTTAGGACTGGGATTTTCAGTGGGAATTGGGCACTTGACTCCCTTAAAACCCATTGAAAATTGCCACCTAGAATCTGGGCACCATTAGCTGTGTTGAACATTACCAGCACAGGTAAGCATGTGCATATGTGTTACCTAATCTCTGCTACACACCTGTGAGGTAGATTAATGTGAGCAGATGCCTTTACCAACCTGCTCTCAAACATACTATGTAGAGGCCACAGTCACCCCCTCCTTGGGGTTTGGCCTTATTAGCAAAGGGCCAGATTGTGAACCTCTTATTCACACCGATGAGCAGTTACTCCCAGGAATAGTCTCTTTGTACCAAGCTGCTCACCAGTATGAGGAAGGGGTTCACAGTCTGATGAAAGAAATTAACATAACAAAGTTCAGCTTAAGCATCCTCTCTAAACTTCACTGCTCCCAAGATTCCTCCCTCCAGACAGCTCAGCCCATACACTGCATCCTTTCCTCTCTAAGGCCTTGTCTCCACTACAGGGAGAGATCAATCTAAATTATTCAACTTCAGCCATGTGAAAAATTTAGCTGAAGTCGATGTACTTACCACAGGGTCCACACTCTGCGATGTCGACCGCAGATCACTCTCCCATTGACTCCCCTTGCGCTTCTCATTCAGGTGGAGTACAGGAGTTGATGGGCGAGTGATCTGCAGTCAATTTAGCAAGTCTTCACTAGACCCACTAAATTAACTGTTGATGCATGATCACTGCGCGTCGAACCCTTGGTAAGTGTAGACAAGGCCTAAAAAGCCACTTCCACCTTCCACATATCTGCAGCATGTCAGCGGTACCATTAAAACAAAAGAATCCACTTAACATTCCTCTCAGCAGGATCAAGACCTGCTTGAGGTGCTTTAAAGCAAACACCGCCAACCTGTTACAGTTAACACCTTTTCACAGATGGAGAAGCTGAGGTGGATTAAGAGCTGATCATGCACCCTATACAAGAAGTTGCTAACAGAGGGCTAAAGTTATTTGGACCTTGTCTATGCTACCAAGTTTTGTCAACCAAAATTGCCTTTGGTCAACCAAACAGATAATGCGAACACACTGCAATGTGACTTTTGTCGGAAAAAATGTCCTAGAGGTACTCAGCAATCCTCTGCCCAAGGTTCCTTGGCAGAGCTGCTTTGTTCCTTTTCCCATTGTAGGAAACTTTCCCACACCATTCGGCAATCACCTGTGCAGGGACCAAAGTGGCCCTTAGGCAAGCAGCATAGGGAGCAGGGCAGAAGCCACAAGCATGGGGTAGATGTGCCCTCACTTCCTTGCTTACCCTGAGCAGTGAGATGTCTGCTAGAATGACCCCTGCCTGTGAAAAGTATGGAAGAATTTTAGATTTTTTTCCCTAGAATGCTGCACCATGACCCTTGCAAAGAGTGTGTGCTGTTTTCCCCATGAGGTGCACCCCACAGTTAAGGAAACCCATTTCTGTAAAATCGTCCACTATTTCACACACATTTCCTAGAGTCACAGTCCTTTGTAGCAGGATGCGATTTACTGCCCTGCATACTTGCATTAATGCAGCCCCAGCTGTTAACTTCCCTACTCCAAATTGATTCACGACTGACTGGTAGCAGGCTGGAGTCACCAGCTTCCACACAGCGATTGCCACATGTTTCTCCACCAATAGGGCAGCTCTCATTCTGGTGTCCTTGCACTGCAGTTTTGGGGAAGCTCCACACATAGTTCCAGGAAGGTGGCTTTCTGCATCCAAAAGTTCTGTAGTCAATGCTCTTCATCCCAGACCTGCATGACGGTATGATCCCACCATTCAGTGCTTGTTTCCCAAGCCCAAAAGCGACGGTCTACCCTATGCAGCTGTTCTGTGAATGCCAAAAGCAATCTAAAGTTGCTCCTATACATATCACGCATCATGTTGGGTGCCTGGGAGTCTTCTTCAATTAGGAACTTCAAGATTAACTGCACTGCCATCCACAATGTCTTCATGACAGTTAACAGAGCATCGGAGAGCACTGCGGGATCCATCCCTTCTCACAAAGATGCCAGGGTGCACCACAAAGAAGGGCCATTGCAAAAATTCTGGGAAAGAAAGCCCATTGAGACTCAAAGAGCTTGGCTTGTTTAGTCTAACCAAAAGAAGGCTGAAGGAAGATATGGTTGCTCTCTATAAATATATCAGAGGGATAAATACCAGGGAGGGAGAGGAGTTATTTAAGGTCAGTACCAATGTGGACTCAAGAACAAATGGATATAAACTGGCCATCAGGAAGTTTAGACTTGAAATTAGACGAAGGTTTCTAACCATCAGAGGAGTAAGTTCTGGAACAGCCTTCCAAAGGGAGCAGTGGAGGCAAAATACATATCTGGCTTCAAGACTAAGCTTGATAAGTTTATGAAGGGGATGCTATGATGGGATAGCCTAATTTTGGCAATTAATTGATCTTTGACTATTAGCGGTAAATATGCCCATGGCCTGTGATGGGACACTAGATAGGCTGGGATCTGAGTTACTACAGAGAATTCTTTCCTGGGTGACTGGCTGGTGAGACTTGCCCACATGTTCAGGGTTTAGCTGATTGCCATATTTGGGGTCTGGTAGGAGTTTTCCTCCAGAGATGATTGGCAGAGGCCCTGGGTTTTTTTTGCCTTCCTCTGCAGTGTTGTGCATGAGTCACTCGCTGGAGGATTCTCTGCACCTGGAAGTCTTTAAACCACAAGTTGAGGATGTCAATAGCTCAGACATAGATCAGGGTTTGTTACAGGAGTGGGTGGGTGAGATTATGTGGCCTGTGTTGTACAGGAGGTCAGACTAGAAGATCATAATGGTCCCTTCTCACCTTAAAGTCTATGAGTCTATGAGTGCTGGGACAGAAAACAATACATCATGGGACATTGAGCCCGGTCCCAGAATGTGCTGCAATCCTCTCTGCCTTCCCACAACACCAAGCAACAAAGTGTCGAGCTGGACAGGTACCCACAGTGCATTGCTCACACTGTCAATGATGGATATGCTCTGCCGACAGAGGGAGGGAGTGTTAACATGTGATTCTGATTTTTATGATGTCAAATTTTGGCTGTCAACATCACTTTTGTCGACAGAACTTGGTAATGTAGACATGGCCTTGGAAAACACTTGGGAACTCTAAGAATAGAAACTCAAGACTCCATCCCATTGGGGTGGACAGGATTTGTCTCACTGTGGAGCAGACACAGCACATGGGCCTCAAACCTCCCCCACCAGAGTCATTGGAAAATCCTGAAAAACTGAGTGGCTAGGTATTCACTCTGCAGTGCTCCTTTGGCTCCGCACCCTGCCTTTACCACCTGCACCTGGCCTTCTACGTCCTTCTCAGGCTTTCTTCACATTGGCATTTTTCTTAAAAGCTCTTACTATTGCAACTCCACCACTGATACTGCTAATGCAGACTGGTTGCTAGTGCCTGCTGGCATTTTTACCACCATACCATTTGAACATATTTAGGTGATACGGTGGTAAAGACACTGAAGTGCTGTCTGCAATAATACTCCCACTGTTGCTACAGCTGGGGTTACTACACTTATTATAATGCAATGCTGGGAGAATTTCAGAAAAATGCTAGTGTGGCGAATGCCTGAGGTAGTTTGACAGTGTGCGGCAGCAGGAGCCCCTGAATGAAAGCTAACAGGATCGTCATAAATTCCTTCAGGTATTTCTGCCTGGGTTTGCTGTGGTAACATGCCATGTTTAAAACTATTTCCGGCAATACTGGTTTTAATACCTGTGTGAATGGCTCTTCAGCAGACAGTTAAAACTCTCTTTGTTTTACATTTAAAGGAGTGGATTGAACATGTAGCCCTCATCTTGCTGTTAGCACTTACTCCCTTATTTCAGAGCACTACTGATAGCCGTAAAGGTCTGGAAAGTGTCTGTTATAACTAGTGAGTAAAATACAGTAGTAAGTAGGTTGGTTTGCAAGAATTCTGTATTCTGTCCTCTGTAGAAATTTCTCTGTTCTAATTGCCCTTATCATAAGGGTGATGTATTAGACCTCGGTCAAGCACTTTACATACTTCAATGACACGGAATAGTGCTAAAAGGATGAGATAGTTAAAATGAAAATGACAGCTAGGTGTGGGGGGGGCGGTTTATTTTTCGTGGTAACACCATTTATCTTAACCAAGCTATTTATATTTCAAAGGTGATACCATATTTTAGGAGATGAAGCAGCATTGTCACAAGCAGCTACTTGTACCCCATTCTTTTTGGCTCCAGTGCAGCGAAATATTTAAGCACAAGCTTAAGACCATGTGCCTAACTTTAAGCATGCGTCTAAGTCTCATTAAAGTTAATTCATGGATTTAATTGCCTTGCTGGGTTGGGACCTCATTGAGGAAATTCTACTCATGGTGAATTCTTTTGGACACTCTAATGGATGTATCGTATAATATTTAATTCCATAGGGAATCTGGTGGCATTTAATTAATTTTGATTAATTATAAAGCTCTATTGGTTGTATTTTCCTTTTTATCCTCTATAACAGCTCCCTGCCTGGAGTCTTGAAGCCCTGTATTAACCTTTTATTTGAGGCAGAGGAAATCATTGCCTGTGTGTTTGAAATAACAAACACAAAAAAGAAAATCCTTTACTTCTTCTAATTCATTTGTTAAAGCAGGAACTGAAAGTGCAGATGCAAAATGCTGTTAGCATTGGTCACTGGGGGATACCAAAGTACTGATGACAAGAGTTAAGTGCACACTCTGAATTAGGTGTTCCTCAAAAGCAAATTAAACAATAACTGCATATAAAATGCATTAGGGTTCCCCTATGGGAATGCTTGAACTGTGATGCTCAGAGCTTAATGGAATCTTAGAATAACGCATTAGCAAAAATAATAAAATAAAATTCAACTCTCCTCAATAAAAGGGAAGCATGACTCCACACCAAATGCTAGTACCCACCTGCCTGAGGGTTAGCTACTTCAGTGGTCTGTTACCATTCACAAGTGAAGTGAGCTTCGTGTGTCTTGTCACTGTCACCACTGGATATTTATTCATATTGCAAAACCATCACAAATTTGGCATAGAGCTTCCACTCAGGAGAGGCTCAGGGCTGGACTACTAAGCTGGGTGGCTGGAAGTGCATTTCCAGAACTGTGTGGGGAAATCCTTCATGGTTGCTATCTGCACTATGCCTGGCTCAAATCAGTGTCACCAGTCCCTTACTTTCAGGAATATGAAATTTTACTTCTGGCTTTTCTTTTAAATGATTTGGTACCATTCAGGTAGCATATGGCAGAGGGTAAATCACCTCTGCAGCCTTCTTGCTAGCTGAGTGCCCAGGTAACACACAATGGAGGGAGTGGAGCACATCTTCATATTTTTTTTGTCATGGGAAGCTTTTCCATAATTAGATCAGCTGTTTCCCATACTTGTAGCTTGAACTGGAGCTTTTGCAATGGATGCTTTTTCAAAGACAGGTGACCTCTGCTGTTTCATGACCTAATCTCTTCAGCTGGCTTCTCTCAAGGATGCTGCTGCAATATGAACATATTAATAATTAATAGTTTGTACTGTAATGTAACAGCTTTCATCCAAGGATCTCAAATTACATTTCAAAGGGTGAAAAAGTAGATGTGCTCCTATTTTACAGATGGAGAAAATGAGGCAGAGAGATAAAGGGCTTGATCCTGTGAGGTGCAGAGTGGCGTCTGAGAAGTACTGACTCCCAGTAAAGTCAATGGGAATTGAGAACTCCCAGCACCCCTCAGGAGGCACTCAGCATCTCCCAGGGTCAAGCTCTAAGTGACTCATTCAGGAAGCCAGTTGAAGTCTCTGGGTAGAGGGCAATGGGCTAGCCCGTCACCTGGTTGAAGTCAGTCACCAATTTATGCAGTTGAGCTACACTGATTTTAGGTGCTGATTTAGCCCCATAGCTCCTGCCGCCCAGACTCTGCTCTGCCGATTAGTATATGCTGCTGCCGCCCTTGCCCCCAGGATTGTGTCTCAAAAAGAGAAGAGCAGCTGAAAGGAAAAGAGAAATTTCAAGGGCTGATATAATCAATAAATAACGGAGGCAGAACAAGCCATGTAAAACCAAACTGCAACAAATGTAAAGGAACGACTGGAGTGGTATATTGAAACAGACAGTACATTTTTTTTATTCACTCTACGAACATTTTTGTAGTGTGAATATATATTTTAGACAACTTAAGTTGACAGTAAACTAAATGTTTAGCATTTTTTACATATAAAAAAGAGGGAAGAAAATGACTTGTCACGTTATCTGACTGAAGGCTGGCCAGTGGAATACACCCTTCATCTTAGATTTGCCAGCTGCCATTGAAAATAATGTTGGGAATAGACCACTTTATTAGATAAAATTTGCAGATGAAGTTCTTCATCTTCTCCCTTTTATTTAACTCAGCAGTGATGTACCTGGAATAACCTCTAGCTGAAATTGTTGGTCATGTATCTCTCAAATCAGTATGATCAGTATGTTGGTCATGCATCTCTCTTTATTAACTGGTGTGGAGCCTGACAGACAAGCTGACAGACCATGCTCCTAATAGGTAATAGCTGATTTGTTTGAGCTCTAGGATTAGAATCCAGGCACCCTGGAGCATTGTGAGGTGACTTCTGTCATTCAAACCCCATTTTGCACATAAAAGGACATATCGTGTTCCTCTTACAAACACCAGATCATGCATATAACCACACTGTGAGATCTGCTTTTCCTCCCTATATATGTGCCTTGAGTCCTTGCCATTGGTGTCAAAGATATGATGGCGGACATCCTACAGTGCTATAGATACCAGCTCTCTAAAATGCTTGGAAGCAGTGATGGAGCTAATAGGTGGGCAGGGGTGGTGACCCCGGTCCCCTTCCAGCATCCTTTACGTGTATGTGTTGTGCCTTTTCAAGCCAGGTATAACTGAAGGTAGCACCACCGATGACCTATCACTCTCCCTGACTCCACCAATGCTCAAAGCCTGGCTTCACTATTGCTGGGAAGCAAACTAGCTGGAGATCAGAGGTACCAGGACCAAGTATATGAGTAGGGATTGGAGCCACTAAGATACATTAGGCACATTTTTGAGGGTATATAATATGGGCAAGTTACTTTAATTCAGTTGAGATCCTGGATCCAGTGAGTCGTATTGAAAATAATCATCATAGCCCAGCAGTACTTGCTGATCAGTGATCTCCAATGGTGAAGACCGAGCAGGTGATTACATACTGTTCACCTAAAGCAAAGAACAATTGAAAAGTTTTTCTCAAGAGATCAATGAAACTTCAAGTCATGAAACACAGAAGAGAAAGATCTTATGACTGGAAAACATGTTATTTAGATCCTTTACTTAACCCATTAGTCTTTCCTTCAAAGATTTGGTAACAAAAGAGTTACAACAACACTTGAATTAACCAAAAGTGCTTATAGAATATTGAAAAGCTAGGAGAAAAAGCAACATTATTCTTTATGCAACACCAAAAAAAAAATCCTGCTGTTTCCTTTCACCTTCGTCTTGATAAATTATAGTTGGCAGAAGATCAGCTCAGTATATTCCAACAAAGCAAAGCAATGGGCTTTTCAAGGTCAGACAGCTTGAGGAAAGAAGGAAATTGATTTTCTCTTTGGAAGGGGGCACTCAGGAAAGCAGGAGGAAAATGTGTCACAAACCTCCAAATCTGTTGAAAAGATCACCTGGTATTTAAGTAAATGTCAGTGGGCTGCTCCTGCTGCTACCATCAACAATACTGGCCATTCAGCAGTCATGTGCTAATTCACATGGCAGGCTGTGCTCAATGGAAAGCTGGCTCATTGTCTCTGGAGGTTAGAGCTGTGTTTGACACTGATTTATATACAAGCAGCAGAGGCAACCTTTTCATAATGACTGTTGTTATCACAGATGAGCACTGAGCAGCGAGTGAGGATTGCTTTTCTGATAGCCGATCATGTCTCCCCTCTCCCCTGCCTCCAAGTGTCAATTTATATGTAAGAGACAATTCCGTAAATAGGGCCAGGACAGCGGAGTGGCTCTGGGCCTCAGGATATTACAACAGTTCTGTGGTGTCCATTTTAGGACATCCTCAGGCAACGGTTACCAGGAAACATGAATGTGGGCACGTGGGCCTGCACCACCTGGGAATTAAATCCGGGCCCATTGAAGTCAATGAGTGTTTTTCCATTGACTTCCAAGGAGCCGAGATTTTTTTCCGCTTGTGATTGATTTCTTAGTATCTTTCTCCCACTCCCAAACCCTCTTCCACCTTCTCTGTGGACTAGCACAAAGGACTGTGCATTGCAATGTTACAGAGGATCCAAGTTTATGGTACTGCTACAAGCATTGTGTGCAGCAAAGACCGATTCACCCGTTCCTCTGTTTCCTTTGTCACCAGGAGGTAGAAATGCTATATTTCAATCCGTTTCAGTGGCTCTGCAGTGTGGAAAGATGATTTGAGTAGGAAAGTACCATTCTAGCTTTCCTGTGAGTTAGTTACTCAGGTCTCTCTTTTTCCTTCGTTAGGTAAATGCTGTTGTCTTTAAAAAGGCTGTTTAAATTTAGAGGTCAAATCCTGTATTTCACAGCCAGCTAAGTGAAATGCTATTGTTATGAGACTCTAGTTTTGGTGTATATGGTTCTTTTGGTGAGGAGAGAAGGGTTTTATCACCATTGCAAGTATTCAATGCTTTTGGGAGCAGCACTGTGACCAATTCAGGTCAGCAATGATTTTGCAAAGGAGCCCAAATTACTATATTTTGTCTGGTTGTGTCTGATTGTAATCTAGCACCATGCTCTACTTGTTGGAAGCTGCAATCTGCTGAAAAGCTGTTTGAACTCTGGCTGCTAAAGGAAAAAAAACACAGCATAAGTTTCGATTCATACCTTTTATTTAGGGACTACAGAGGCAATTATCTATCTATACCCAAGAGTTTTTTTTCAAGTGCTTAGTAATTTTGGCTGCTTCGCTTTTTAGGTGTCCAACTTGATACACGTTAGAGAGGCCTGTTTTTTTCAGAGGGTAGGTGCTTGCTACTTTCTGAAAATCAGGCCTCTTTAAGTTACCTGTAGTTGGGCACCCCAAATCACCCATCACGTTTGAAAATCTTGGTTGAGGGTTCTTATATGATACCCATCACTCTTGCATCTGAGCACCATCTTTCTTCCATTCCATCTTGCAGGAGTAAACTGCTTGAGGGAAGATTTCTTGGAGTTAGGATGAATCTCAAGGAGGCTCACTTTCTAAACAAAAACATGTTAATGGATCCCCTTTTGTGGGTCAGTGATCAATGGCCACAGTAGTAAGCCTTCCGCTCTCCCCATAGAGAGAGAGTGCGTGTGTGTAGGGGACGATCCGAAGAAAAATGCAGTCCTGGTGGTTAATATATTGGTTTTGGATCACTTTACCTGTGAGTTTCTTGAATTCTCATAAACTAATGGTGCACTCAGTGCTTGAGGAGTTACTTGTCCTCCATTCCAAGCAGAATAAAGTAAGATGATTCCATTTTACAAGACAGATTTATAAAAGTAGGTAGTGAGTGAGGAATCAGAGGTGAATTATACTCAAAATGTAGAAAATTGATTGTTTCCCCACCCACAAGAAAATCCAAGTACTAGAGAGGGAGATTCCTGTTCAGTTTATGCCCTTTCCCAAAATAATGGATGTACTTAGGTTGTATATTGGCAAAATTGGAAGGGTGGAGAGATTAACTGCACTGATTCCACTGACTGTCCTGGCTCATGTGCCAAGGAGCATGGAAGGGTAAATGTAGAGAGTTGTCCCTACTTCCAATGGACCTACTTTCTACTACCCAAAGGGCTCACACATTTAAATGTATAGCTCCAGAAACAGATACGCAGGGAGTGAGATTCCCTTTTCTACACACACAGACACGCACACAGTCTAGGCTAGAGATTCATGTGGTGTGAGGCTGTCATCTCACAAGTGGTATGGGTGAGACAACTACAAAGTGAAATAGAGTGGTTACAGCACATGAGAATGACTTTCCTTAGCCTATAAAAGAGGCCAGAAAGTTGTAGAGGAAGAGAGGAAACAAAACAAATAGCTCCGAAGCCTAACGGGATTCCCTCGAAGTTCTGGACACGGGAGGAGACACATTAAAAGGAGGGATTTGGAGTTTTAATGCAGGGTGGATGGCTGGTGAGGAACCCAGCATTGATCTTTTTAAATTTGGTATGTGTAAAAGCTAGTTAATGTAAGAAATATTTAAAGTATTTAAATGTGGAACTTCATTGGGTTTACAGTAATAGATCAAGGGCTAGACTGAGTCTAGCCCTGGGCAGGTATGGCCAATGAGTCATAATGCCTTTTCTGTTCCCCTCTTATTCTGCAGAGGCAAGTTACTGAATGCAGCTCACTTCCCCCTCGTATGTGGCCAGCTGCTCTAGCCAGGGAATAGTAGAGTGGGGCTCGAGCACAGGTTCCACCCGCTTGCTTGCAGTGGGGAGTTCCCAGAGAGCAGGGGTTGCCTCCCCACATCATACCTGAACCCTGCATCTGGGTAGGCTGAGGAAACGGGGTGGAGCTTAGGGGAGTCAGACTAGGGTAAGAGCTACCCTATGCTGGGAACGAAGATTCCAGTTTTCTTATTTTTTCATGATTAAAAAATACAGTGACAGCTAGAAATGATTGTTCAGAATGCTAAATGCAGCAGTTGTTACATTAATGTCCTTACATCGGTAGGAACGTGGACTGACAGCACAAGTAATTTTGTGCGATTAAAAGCCAGCTCCCAGTGAGAGGAGTGATTCTTTACTTATTCCCCATTAGGCCTGAGTGGATATGCTCATGAATCCCGTAACCTTGGCAGCAAGAGATCCTCTATGCCGCAGGAAAATGAATTACATGAGCATTGAAATTCATGCATGGTGAATATTGCAATTAATTTTGTTAAAGTCTCTCTTTATATATTTAGTTTGGGGCAAGGAGGGAGGGGGAAGCTTATCACCAGTTATGAGTCTGAAGCCACAAATCTTGCACAGCCTTTGCTTTGAGATAAAAATGAACCTATAACGGAATCCCAAAAGCCTTTGTTTATTTTGTATATTACAATAAGGAGAATTGTTGAAAGCAGCAATATAAAGTACCATTAATATCACAATCCCCATGTTAAAATGATTTAACATGGAGAAAAACATTAATTGCATTGTACAATGCTGAAAACTCGATAACGGTATTTATTAGAAGAATTAATGATTGTGAGTGGAAGCCCCCACTACTGTTATAAAGTTGAGCAAGTACTTTAGTTGTCCTAACACTACTTTAAAATGAAGACAGACCCTGAACTTTGCATACATCAGTTTTGCCCTTTTATTTGCACGTACTAACTAGGTAACCATATTTGCAGATGAAAAATTAGATGCACCGCCATGTGTACTTGTATGTGCAAATGCTTTCATTTATGGGCACAACAGGTGTGTGTGAATTTTTAATCAGCAGAACCATTAAGCTCCCAGCTGTAAATTTAGCCACAAGCATTCTAAATGTATTTTCTTTGCCTTTAATTTAGATCTAATGAAGAAGATGTATGTTTATTTAAAATGCTTTGCATGGCAGCTTATTTAATATTCTTATAACAAAAACTATAAACCTACTCAAAGTGAACAGAGCAATTGTTTTAAAACAGACCCAACCTTTTCCATAAGTAGTTTAGGACCTGATCTTTCAGTGAACTCTGCTCAGGTGGACTCAAACACAGGCCCACTGAAGTCAGTGGGGTTTTCTGTGGGTGCAGGGATGCAGACCATGTTCAGACCATGTTCATTTTGTTTTCTAGCCCTTCTCTTCCTTTCTTTTTCAATTTGCTCCAAGTGTTCAGAGTTTTCACTCTTTTGGTTCCTCATGTGATACCAGCATGGGGGGAAGCTGCCTGTGGTGCCTTTTCAACATTCCAGTTCCCTAACCCTTCTTGTGGTCAATTGAAATTAATTTCACTGCTATCAGATGTGCCGAGATTTGTTTTGTCAACACACTCATTGGTGTTAACCTGGTCTCCATTACTACCCGCTGCTATCACAGAGAAGAGGAGGAGCAGACATCTGTCTGACTAATATAGAAATTTCCTGGTCAACCATTTCTTTCTTTGACAACATGGTTCTTACAACTACCTTACCTAGTGTCGCCTTCAGAGTTACTGGTTATCTGTAAAGTATGTTAGTTAGCATAACCCCTCAAAATATATGACCAGCACAGACAACAATTGCCGGAGAAAGTGAATAGCTATATTTTAAATAAAGAGTAGAAAAGTAGAATGGCTGGCTGGCTAGCTGAATTTTTTTTTTAATCCTGTTTACCTAGCTACCTATGAATAAGAGTAGCACAAGGGAGGTTATGGAAATATTTGAAAGACAGTGGTAGATGCATACAGGCTGTGAATGCATGCAATGGAGTCTCTCAGAAGGCACCTACATTACATCATTTGAAGGTTGTATGCCTGGGAGAGTTTCAGCTAGCAGTACAATAGTTTAAAATGTATTCAACCCCCTCTTCTGCCCCATGTTCCCTGCCAGATCCGCAGATCCCCAGTTGAGTAGAGCTCGTTCTTCAATATTCTGAGGAGATGGGTTGACGTGATCTGTTCACGTCACTATCCTATTTCACTTGCTTCTGGAATTTTATTTACTCCCTTCTCTAGGAGAGGAAGGAATTTCACCTTAATCCCTCCAAAAATGGGTCTGATTCAGCATCTCAATCAGAAAACATTATTTTTTGAGTTCTGCTTGTTCCTCTCTGCCTGGGTTTTAGAAGGCAGTTCAGTAGCAGCTTACAAGCTCTCCTTAGTATTCCAGTCAAAAGAGCTAGGACTTCCTCTGCCTGATTCTCCCTGCAAAGATCTTGTGTGGAAGGTGGGAACGTTTTCTCCACCCTCATCCCTTCTTATCTTGTTTTCATCATGAGTCACACTCCATTAGCGCCCTAATGTTTCTATCAATAAATGATGGATTTGCCAATGGTGATTTAAGTTTAAAATTACTTGCGAAAACTTAATGAAGCCTGCAAATTGTGAATTAGATTTCAAAGAAATTGCCTCTGACAGTTAAAAACTACAGGGCCAAAGTAATTTCAAAGGTGGCATTTTCCTCATCCATAAATTATGTATTGGGTCAAAATTGAGGTGGTTCTGTAGGAATTACTATTATTTTTAAAAAGGAATTACAGTTTGCCTCTTCATAGAATCATAGAATTCAAGATCAGAAGGGACCATTATGATCATCTAGTCTGACCTCCTGCAAGATGCAGGCCACATAAGCTGATCCACCCACTCCTTAAGCAAGCGACCCCTGCCCCATGCTTCGGAGGAAGGCGAAAAACCTCCAGGGCCACTGCCAATCTACCCTGGAGGAAAATTCCTTCCCGACCCCAAATATGGCGGTCAGCTGAACCCCGAGCATGCGGGCAAGACTCTCCAGCTATACCCTCTGGAAAAAGGCTAACAATATCCTATCATTGACCCATTGTACTAATTACTAGTGTGGCACTTAATTGACCTATTGACTAAGCCCGTTATCCTATCATACCATCTCCTCCATAAACTTATCCAGCTTAATCTTAAAGTCATGGAGGTCCTTCGCCCCCACTGTTTCCCTTGGTAGGCTGTTCCAGAATTGCACTCCTCTGATGGTTAGAAACCTTCGTCTAATTTCAAGCCTAAATTTCCTGACTGACAATTTGTATCCGTTTGTCCTCGTGTCCACATTAGCACTGAGCTGAAATAATTCATCTCCTTCCCTGGTATTTATCCCTCTGATATATTTAAAGAGTGCAATCATATCTCCTCTTATCCTTCTTTTGGTTAAGGAAAACAAACCGAGCTCCTCAAGTCTCCTTTCATACGACAGGCTTTCCATTCCTCGGATCATTCTAGTGGCCCTTCTTTGTACCCGTTCCAGTTTGAGTTCATCCTTCTTAAACATGGGAGACCAAAACTGCACACAATACTCCAAATGAGGTCTCACCAACGCCTTATATAAAGGGACTAGCACCTCCTTATCTCTACTAGAAATACCTCGCCTAATGCATCCCAAGACCGCATTAGCTTTTTTAACGGCCACATCACATTGCCTACTCATAGTCATCCTACGATCAACCAGGACTCCTAGGTCCTTCTCCTCCTCCGTTACTTCCAACTGGTGCGTCCCCAGCTTATAACTAAAGTTCTTGTTAGTCATCCCTAAATGCATAACCTTACACTTCTCACTATTGAATTTCATCCTGTTACTAATACACCAGTTTACAAGGTCATCCAAATCTCCCTGGAGGATATCCCGATCCTTTTCCGAATTGGCAATACCTCCCAACTTCGTGTCAGCCGCAAACTTTATCAGCCCACTCCTACTTTTGATTCCGAGGTCAGCGATAAATAGATTAAATAAAATCGGGCCCAAAACCGAACCTTGAGGAACTCCACTGGTAACCCCCCTCCAACCCGACAGTTCACCCTTCAATACGACCCTCTGCAGTCTCCCCTTTAACCAGCTCCTTATCCACCTCTGGATTTTCATTTCGATCTCCATCTTTTCCAATTTAACCAGTAATTCCTCATGCGGTACCGTATCAAACGCCTTACTGAAATCAAGATATATTAGATCCACTGCATTTCCCTTGTCTAAAAAATCTATTACTTTCTCAAAGAAGGAGATCAGGTTGGTTTGGCACGATCTACCTTTCGTAAAACCATGCTGTAATTTGTCCCAGTTGCCATCGGCCTCAAGGTCCGTAACCACTCTCTCCTTTAAAAATTTTTCCATGACTTTGCATACTACAGATGTTAAACTAACAGGCCTGTAGTTACCCGGGTCACTTTTTTCCCCCTTCTTGAATATAGGAACTATATTAGCTAATCTCCAGTCAAAATGGTACAACCCCCGAGTTTAGAGATTTATTAAAAATCATCGCTAACGGGCTTGCAATTTCACTCGCCAATTCCCTTAATATTCTAGGATGAAGATTATCCGGCCCCCCGATTTACTTCCATTTAGCTGTTCAAGTTTGGCTTCTACCTCAGATACCGTAATGTCTACCCCCATATCTTCATTTCCATCAGTCCCTCTACCACTATTCCTTAGCCCTTCATTAGCCTCATTAAAGACCGAGGCAAAATATTCGTTCAGATATTGTGCCATTCTAAGATTATCCCTAATCTCCACTCCGTTTAAAGTTTTAAGCGGTCCCACTTCTTCCTTCTTGGTTTTCTTCCTATTTATATGGCTAAAAAACCTTTTGCTATTGGTTTTAATAACAATAGTTATTCTTCCTGCGATAACTCTCTCCCCTTTGCTGTGTGTGCTGGGATGGGTAACCTATTCTTCCAGGAAGGTCCAGCTTGGATGCAGTAACTGGTTTTGACCAAATTTTAACCAAGGTTTCCAGTTGGTTTGACTGAGGCAAAAGAAGTTTCACAGCTTGCCTAGGCCAGTGACTTAGCCAGGACACTGTAGGGTTCTAATTCTGGTTCCCAGTCTTGTGCTCCAGGCTCCAGACTGCTTAATATTGCCAACATTGCTCACCAACAGAAGTTGCTTCAATAAAAGATATGACCTCACCCAGCTTGTCTCTCTAATATCCTGGGACCAACACGGCTACAACAACAATACACACAATGTTGTCCCACGCTCAAGAATTATGGAATAAGCCAATTGTATCTCCCAGAAAGAGGTTTAAGGTTCTTAATAGGTTTAAATGGTCACTTTCATCAGTGTGCATGGATGGGGGAGAGAGGGAGTCTCTAGACCAGGGTTCGGCAACCTTTCAGAAGTGGTGTGCCGAGTCTTCATTTATTCACTCTAAGGGCTTGGCTACACTTGAGAGTTGCAGCGCTGGGAGTTACAGCGCTGGTCGTACAGCTGTGTAGGGAAAGCGCTGGTGTGTGGCCACACTCACAGCTACCAGCGCTGCAGTGTGGCCACATTTGCAGCATTTGCAGCGCTGTTGGGAGTGATGCATTATGGACAGCTATCCCAGCGTTCAAGTGGCAGCAACGTGCTTTTCAAAAGAGGGGGGGTGGGGTGGAGTGTGACAGGGACCGGGGGAGAGAGAGAGAGTGGATTTTTGGAGCCGACACTGTGTATCAGCTCCCTGCCTTGCAAAATCAGAAAATTTTCCCGACCCCTTACTCTTAACTGCAAACAGCCTGCAGACCAGATAAGCAGCTGCTCCAACGGACTCCCTTTCTCCCCCCTGCCCCCGCTGTTTCTATCCTCAAGCAAACACTCATCCCCCTGCCTGCCTCATTCACAGCAAGGTAGTGGGTTATCTCATTTGATTGTTCACAGTTACAGATTGATCACAGCAAACAGGAGCTGTGCTTGTTTTTTAGATAAGTAGCTCCCGGAGCCCTGAGTTCACAACAAAACAAAGAGAGGCAGCATAACAAAATAAAGAGAGTAATTTAGTTAAAAACATTCTGGGATATCTCCTAATACCCTGGAGGTCAATAACAGCACTGGTGTGTGGCCACACCTGACGAGCAGCGCTGCATCACCAGCGCTGCACTCGTTATACCCCAAGCAGACCAGGTGTACAGCCAGCGCTGCAGCCAGGGAGTTGCAGCGCTGGATGTGCCTTGCAGGTGTGGACAGTTACTAAGTTGCAGCGCTGGAAAGCCTCCACCAGCGCTGCAACTCTCAAGTGTAGCAAAGCCCTAATTTAAGGTTTCGCGTGCCAGTCATACATTTTAACCTTTTTAGAAGGTCTCTTTCGATAAGTCTATAATATATAACTAAACTATTGTTGTATGTAAAGTAAATAAGGTTTTTAAAATATTTAAGAAGCTTCATTTAAAATTAAATTAAAATGCAGAGTCCCCAGCCCGGTGGCCAGGACCCAGGCAGTGTGAGTGCCACTGAAAATCAGCTCATGTGCCGCCTTTGGCACACATGCCATAGGTTGCCTACCCCTGCTCTAGACTGTTTAGCAACTCCGTGAAGAAGAAAACTCCTTTCCTCAAAAGTGCCTTTGGTTTGACATGTTTGTTGCTGCTTGGGGAGTATTTATTTATCTAGCTTTGTACAAAATAATGAAAAATGCCTATCCCAAAATCTGGGCTTCCCTGACAGTTATTTAAGATTCAAATCTCTTTAGTTTATAGATCCAGCAATTTCACCTCAGCCCCCATTGCAGGAATAAACTAAGCAAGGAAATAACCATCAGCACCACATCTATTCTCTCTGGTCTTCTGTCTCCCCAAAGGCCTGGACTTTCAGGAGATATGACAGAGGTAGACCTTCAGGGCATACTGCAAAGCCAACAGATGAAGCAAGGAAGGGAGGAAGCTCTCATAGCAAAGAGTTCCCACTGATTATAACTGCAGCAGTATTGCACAGGAAAGAATTGATCTTCCAAGTGCATGAGTCATAAGCCATTTACGGCACTATAGGTTACACCCAAACACCTTAAGCTATGCCATGAACCCAACAGACAGTCATTGCAGTTCCTCGAGAACTGGGGCCAAGTGTTCACGGTGAGATGCACAAAGCTGGCAGCTGCATTTTGTGCAGGCTTTGGTTTCTAGATGGAT
This sequence comes from Mauremys mutica, assembly GCF_020497125.1. Classification (NCBI taxonomy): domain Eukaryota; kingdom Metazoa; phylum Chordata; order Testudines; family Geoemydidae; genus Mauremys; species Mauremys mutica. Next base: position 110,949,699 of record NC_059075.1, on the reverse strand, counting down.
TTAAAGTAAAGCCCCATGTGCATTGCGTTGTATTAATATAATCTCAAGGTGGAGAAAGTATTGATGCCAATAGCAAGGTACCATTCCTAAAGAAAAAGTTGCAACCTGCTGGCCAAATTAATAGATTTTAAGGCCAGAAAGGATTATTATGATCATCTAGTGTGGCCTACATAGCATAGGCCATAGAATGTCAACCTGTAATTTTTTCATCAAGTCCATAACGTCTGGTTGAGCTGTAGCATATCTTAAAAAACAAAAACAAAACAACAACAACAAAAAACCTTCCAGTCTTGATTTAAAGACAAGTGACAGACTCCACCCTATTCCTGTGTAAATTGTTCCAATGATTATTTACCTTCACTGTTAAAAATTTGCACATTATTTCTGCTTTCAACCATTGAATCTCCTTATGCCTTTTTTCTGTTAAAAAGCCTATGATCATAAATCTTTTCCCCATGAAGGTACGTGCAGACTGTGATCAAGTCACCACAACATTCTCTCAGATAAACTAAATGGATTGAGCCTCTCTATCTCTCACTATAAGGCATACTTGCCAGACCTTAAATCATTCTTGTAGCTCTTTTTTGTATCCTTTGCAATTTTTCTACATCCTTTTTGGAGTGTGGGCACCAGAACTGGACACGGTAATCCAATAATGGTCTCACTAATGCCATATACCAGAGGTAATACCACCTTCCTACTCCTATTTGATATTCCCCTGCTTATACACCCAAGGATAGCTACACATTGCTCTGGGGGCTCATGTCCAATTGGTTATCTACCAGGATCCCCAAGTCCTTTTCACAGCTTTCCTGCTTTCCAGGCTTTAGTCCCACATTTTATAAGGCCTGGTCTACACTAAAAAGGGGGTTCGAATTAGGGTACGCAAATTCAGCTACGTGAATAGCGTAGCTGAATTCGAAGTACCCTAATTCGAACTACTCACCCGTCCAGACGCGGCGGGGTCAAACTCCGCGGCTCCAAGGTCGACTCCGCCACCGCCGTTTGCAGTGGTGGAGTACCGGAGTCGACTGCGGCGCTTCCGGAGTTCGAACTATCGCGTCTAGATCAGACGCGATAGTTCGAACTCCGAGAAATCGAACTCACCGCGTCGACCGGGACGGTAAGTGTAGACTAGCCCTAAGTGTGCCCTCTACTCTTTGTTCCTAGATGTATGCTTTCATATTTGGCTTTGCTAAAACACATGTTGATCAAGTGAGGCCATCTTACCAAGTGATCAGGTGGCCTGTATAACTGGTATGTTCCCATAATTATTTACAACAGTTTTTGTATCATCTGCAAATTTTGCCAGCAATGATTTTATATTTTCTTGATGAGTAGGGATGAAGTTACTGGATAGCATTAGGTAGAGCTCTCTAGAAACACTTCCATTCCTCACATACATTTTGTGGTCTATGAGTTAACCAGTTTTTAATCCATTTAATAGGGGATGCATTGATTTTATTTAGTGCTATTTTTTTTATCAGTCATATGGGGGTAAATCAAATGCATTGCAGAAGTCTATTATGTCAACATGGCCTTTATCAACTAAACTTGTGATCCCATCAAAATCAATATAATTTGTTTGACAAGTTTTAATTTCTAGTAAATTATGTGGATTGCCATTAATTTTGCCACCGTACCATAACTCTTTACTGATTGTGTCCCATATCAATCTTTCCATGATGTTGCCCGAGATCAATGTCAGGCTAATCCTCCTATAGTTTCTCAGGTCACCCTGTTTTAAATATTCAAAGAATTTGGACCCTAGTCATCATCCACCACCAAGAAAAAATAATCTACCAATGCAGCCAGCACAATAGCCCAATTGGTACCTGGAATGTGAGGAGTCAAAGAAAACTGAGGCTACTAAATATTCAGCCACAAACTTTTCAGTAGTCTTAACTAAAAATTATGTATTAGATACAGAATGAAAATTAGTCAAATTATCAGCATGAAGGACTGAATTTCCTGAGTAGCAGTCATTTCTGAACTGGTAGCCATGAGTATTCACACCAGGAATCTGATTCTAAAAGTTACACTGATCCACATAGGGAACAGAAAGTGACTGAGCATAGCCAATCAAAACCGCTCTCAGTTGTGAGTACTGCAGTCACTATTTCAAGGAAATGAGTGTGAACAAACTACCGATCAAAATTATTTACAGAACTTATTTGGCAAATCATTTCAAACAAGTGCATTGGAGACAGTTGTGAACTGATTGCAGATAATTTGTGAATAGAATAGAAAAGTGAAATTTACTGAATTAAGTGATTTTTACCATTTTGTTTTGTTTTGCCAATTGAGAATGAGGATTAGATTCTTAAAGGGAGCCCTAAATGTCAGTGGGAGTTGGGCACCTAACACGGTTAGACTCCTTTGAAAATCCCAGTGTAAATTTCTCTTAAACAGGCATGAAAAATGATCTTATTCCTAGTTTTGTTTTCAATTTTGCATATAGTCATGTCCCCTTTATTTTTGTTTTGTCATGAATGACAGAGACATTCCCACAATCTTGTGAATTCCACATTATAATCCTGTCTTATTCTGGCTTCATTCTCAACAGTTCTTTTGGTGAGGAATTCTATCTATTAGCTGCATTAATAGAGAGGCTGTTCTCTCAGTGCAACAGTGGAGGGTAACACTCTTTTTAACATGTTAAGTGGGAAAAGAAAAGCAAGTAAATGCAAAACAAGTCTGGGGCAATCATGTGTAGTATAATCCATGGAGGCGTTCCCGACACCCTTGTCATACATGATGGACCTGACCTTTTGCTTCAGTCTCTGCTCAGCCATGAGAGATGAGATAGCTCACCACTTGTGACTGAGGCCATGTCTGAATAAACTTGATTATAACTGACAGTGTCTAAGCCTGCCTGGATTACCGTCAGGAGCCATTCAATGCAATTTCTTGGGTGCAGCACCTGAGCTGTCGCAGCAAGATGACACTGAGTCCAAGTCTTTTGCCAGTGGCCATTATATCATTCTTTTGAAGTGATAGGGGCTCACTTTGCTATTGCTCTGTGCTGGTTGTGGTCATTTAGAACAGTGCTACATGGGGGTAATATACTGCCAAATTGAAAGCTAGCCTTCCACTTCTCCCACTTTGCACTGGTGTAAATGGTCAGACTCAGTGGATATCAGTGGAAAATCAGGCCCATAATATATGTTTGTGTATGCAGGGATCATCTGATTCCCTCACAGCTTTACACTGAAGAGCCATTATGCCAGCCAGGGATTGCCATAGTGCAGCAGTGCCCCAGTCATGCACTCTCCCTGCATGCCAGTGTTGCAAGGGAGAGCAATGGAGAGCTAGCGTAGCCAAGCTCTATGTCACCCAGAGTTTCCCCTACACTGGGAGAATCAGTGACTGTCTGGCCAGCAGGAGCAACACAAAAGTTGAGATGGGTGGATAGTCCTGCAATCAGAATCGGGCTCAGTAATGCTCTCTACCTCAGTATCATTAGAATTACATGCCGTGCTTTTCTATTTCAGCAGAGAAATCCAAGAGAAATTCAGTCCTATTTCTGTGTGATAGCAGATGTACCTCCTGTTTTGTTTTTTGTTTTTTTCTATACGAGAGTCTCATGGGATTTTTCCAGATGGTGCCCATGAATTCCATGCTGTTGGTACGGCAGGTGATCACACAAACATCTATTTGCTTGTTAGACCTTAGGTGATTTGAGTCACCATGGCAAGCATTAGCACCACGAAACAAGCTAGGAGATGCACTGGTGACATTCACAAGCTGACCCAATATGAGCTGTGACCTTCCAGCTCCGATCATTTGAGCTCCATTGCTAATTAATCCTATTTGCAAGAGTCTTCTCAGAAGGGAGCAGTCCTAACTGAGCAAAACCAGAAACAGGCATGTTATGGGTTTGCTGTGCGATTTCTAATAAATTTGCTGTTTGATGGTTAGTTTCCCACTACCGTTTCAGATTTGCAAGAATTAATTGTTTGGGAGCCTGGCAGACATCAAACGTTTGAGAGAGAGACAGTGGCCTGATTTCTGCCAGATAGGTTTTCTGCATTTCATATATTGGTCCCTCTTCCAGGTTGTGTCACTAGCAATAGTGAGTTACTCTGCGGCATAGAGTACCTGAAACATCAGAGAACAGCGTTAGCAGTTAGCATATAATTACAGACATGTAGGAGTGGATAGGGTTGCAGTAGGTCATCTAGTCCAGTTCCTGGAACTGAGATAGGACTAAGTATTATCTAGACCATCCCTGACAGGTGTTTGTCTAATGTGTTCTTAAAAACCTCCAATGACAGAGATTCCATAACCTCCCTAGGTTATTTCTTCCAGTGCTTAACTACCCTGACAGTTAGGAAGTTTTTCCTAAAGACTAACTTTATCTGCAATTTAAGCCCATTTATCACTCTCCTCTTTATAACAACCTTTTACATACTTGAATACTGTTACCGTGTCCCCCCTCAATCTTCTCTTCTCTGGGCTAAACAATCCCAATTTTTTTCCAGTCTTTCCTCATAGGTCATGTTTTCTAGACCTTTAATCATTTTTGTTGCTCTTCTCTGCACTTTATCCAATTTGTCCACATCTTTTCCAAAGTGTGCTGCTGAGGACTGGACACAGTTGTGGCTTTATCGGGAGCGGAGTAGCATGGAAGAATTACTTCTCATGTCTTGCTTACAACATTCCTGCTAATACATCTTTTTTTGCAACACTATTACATTGTAGATTCATATTCAGTTTATGATCCACTGTAACCCCCCAGAACCTTTTCTGCAGTATTCTTTCATGGGCAGTCACTTCCCATTTTATATGTGTGCAATTGGCTGTTCCTTCCTAAGTGTAGTACTTGGCATTTGTCCTTATTGAATTTCATCCTATTTGTTTCAGGCCATTTCTCCAGTTTGTCAAGATCATTTTGAATTCTAATCCTGCCCACCAAAGCACTTGCAGCCTCTCTCAGCTTGATATCATCTGCAAACTTTATAAGTGTACTCTGTATGCCATTAGTCAAATCAATTATGAAGATAGTGAATAGAACCAGACCCAGGACAGATCCCCATGGAACCCCACATGACGTGCCCTTCCAGCTTGACTGGGAACCATTAAGAACTACTCTCTGAATATGATTTTCCTACCAGTTGTGCATTCACCTTCATCTAGGCTATATTTCCCTAATTTGTTGATAAGAAGGTCATGTGAGACTGTATTAAAAGCCATACTAAACTATAGATATATCACATCTTCTTCTTCCTTTCCCCCTATCCACAAGGCTTGTTACCTTGTCAGAGAAGGATATTACATTGATTTGACATGATTTGTTCTTGACAATTCAGGTCAGTTCTAAAGGAGCATGTAGTAGTCATCCACCATCGCACTGCAGGTTCCTATTCTCTCTCTCTCTCCTTCCATAGATCTGGGTCTGGTTTCTGTTTATGCTGTTGCCTTGTGACTAAGAGGAGTCTGAGGTTAACATCACGACAGGCATGTATGAAAGCGGCAGGAAATGTTTCCCCTCCTAAGACAGTGTGTCACCAAGCCAGCACACTAACTTTCTGTCATCTGAAAAGACTGACAGGGACTGGTAAGAGGTAGCTTAAGGGCTAGTGCTTTAAGAAATGGGATACACATGGCTGGCCAGCCCAAGGAATTCACAGCAGTTGATGGCTATGGTATAAGACAGGGTGAATCTTTATTCCCATCATTAGGGTTAACCTGGCAAAGGTCTGGCGATGCTCTGACTCTGCGAGGTCCCTAAAGTCTTCCCTGTAAGTTTTAAGAATTTCTTAAATAGTGGGAGAGAAACTGGTAGACCAGAGGTCCCCAACCTGTGGTCTGCGCACCCCTGGGGAGGTATGGAGGAATGTCTGAGGGAGTGAGGGGTGTGGGAGCACCGCCCAGCCCCTCCCTGCCTTCATCTCTGCTTTGGTCCTCTCCCTGGCTCCCGGGCCTGCGCCTGGCCCCATCCCCAGCCTTGGTGCTGCTCCACTCCCGGCCCTGCCCCCAGCCTTGGCCACAGCAACATTCTCAGCCCAGGGCTGAGGCTGGGGGTGGGAACAGGGCTGCACCTGGCTGCGGGCCCAGCTGCCAGCTCCCACCACAGTCTGGCTACAGCTCCGTTCCCACCCCCATCCCAAGCTTCAGTCCCTGGCCATGGCCCTGCTCCCATTCCCAGACCCACTCCTGGCTGCAGCCCCAGCCTCAGCCCCTCTTCCAGCTCTGAGGGAGGCTGGGGGGCATCGACGAGGTAAGAGTAGGATTGCCAGGTGTCTGGGTTCTGACCGGGCCATTAAAAGTCCAGTTGACGGTGCAGCAGGGCTAAGGCAGGCTCCCTGCCCTGGCTCTGTGCGGCTCCCGGAAGCAGCGGCATGTCCCACCTATCGCTCTAATGCGTTGGAGCAGCCAGGGGGCTCCACATGCTGCCCCTGCCTCCTGTGCCAGCTCTGCAGCTCCCATTGGCCAGGAACTGCGGCCAGTGGGAGCTGCGGGGGCGGTACCTGCAGATGGGGCAGTGCGCAGAGCCACCTGGCCGTGCCTCCATGTAGAAGTTGGAGGGGGAACATGCCATTGCTTCCGGGAGTTGCTTGAAGTAAGTGCTGCCCAGAGCCTGCACCCCTGACCCCCCACGCACACCCCAGCCCTCTGCCCCAGCCCTGATCCCCCTCCCACCCTCCAAATGCCTTGGTCCCTGCCCAGAGCCCCCCTTGCACCCCAGAGTCTGCACCCCCCAGCCAGAGCCCTCCCACACCCCAACCCCCTGCCCCAGCCTGGAGTCTCCTCCCACAGCCTGAACCCCTCATTTCTGGCCCCACTCCAGAGCCCTCACCCCCTCCCACACTCCAACCCCCTGCTTCAGCCTGGAGCCCCTTCCCATACTCCGAACCCCTCGGCTCCACCCCCCAGCCCAGAGCCCCCTCTGGCACCCCAAACCCCTCATCCCTGGCCCCACTCCAGAGCCCGCCCCCCCAGCCAGAGCCCTCACCTCCTCTCATATCCCAACCCACTGCCTCAGCCGGGAGCCCCCTCCCACACTCCAAGCTTATTTCTGGCCCCACCCCAGCCAGAGCCCTCACCCCCTCCCACACTCCAGCCCCCTGAGCCAGCCCGGTGAAAGTGAGTGAGCGAGTGAGTGAGGGTGGAGAGAGTGAGCAACAGAAGGGGGGGGGAGATGGAGTGAAGAGGGGCGGGGCCTCAGAGGAGGGGCGGGGCAATGGTGTTTGGTTTTGTGCAAGTAGAAAGTTGGCAACCTTAGGTAAGGGGGACTGCTGTGGTAGACTGTAGTGGTGACTCTTAGGAAATGGAACTAGTAGACTTCATCCCCCATCAGAAACATTTTCTCAGTATGTGAAAGTGACATTTCTAGCCCTGTACAGTCCCTCAAAATTAGGTCTGTTTCAAGACATGTATCCTCATCAGGGAACACAGCTAGATGTGCACCCTCCTGTCAGAAGACGTTCTTAGGGCTGAATTAAATTAAATAAAAAAGTGTGGGGGGGGAGGGGTTAACATTAGGGGCCTGCTAATAGGATATGAAATCTTCCGCTGTAGGCTTGTATTCACTAGAGTATTGTTTTAGCAATAGCTTGAGGCAATTAGCACATTTGTATAGCCTAGTCTGGACACTCCCCCAAACATTTGTGCCAAACTAACATTACTTTAGTTTGATAACTGGAGTAAATCAAATCTCCTCAGACTAACCTTTACAAACGTGGCAGGTAATTGGCAGACAGTCAACTCAAAGTAAAATCTCTGGTGTAGACATACTCTTTGAGGGCAGACAAAGAGTCCTGTGGCACCTTATAGACTAACAGACGTATTGGAGCATAAGCTTTTGTGGGTGAATACCCACTTTGTCAGACGCACATATTCATCCACGAAAGCTTATGCTCCAATACCTCTGTTAGTCTATAAGGTGCCACAGGACTTTTTGTCGCTTTTTACAGATCCAGACTAACACGGCTACCCCTGTGATACTTGAGGGCACTAATTCAAATGCAGCCAGGGTTCAGAACTGATTGAAAGTGACTGCCATCTGAAGGTGGTGTGGTGGCCTTTCTGATTTGATTTGCCGGTCTCTGTCCATTTCATACTGAACAGGTGTCCAAATTCTATCTGACACCACCTTGCACCCGTGTTGAGTCTCAATAAAGAGGCCATTGACTAAACTGAGTCACAAAGAACTTTCCCATTCATTCCTAGCTGTGGCCCTTCCAGGTCAGGGTGACAGCCAGGGGAAGCTCCAGGCCCCAGCACGCCAAGCGCGTGCTTGGGGCGGCATGCCGCGGGGGGATGCTCTGCCGGTTGCCGGGAGGGCGACGGGCGGCTCCGGTGGACCTCCTGCAGGCGTGCCTGCGGAGGGTCCGCTGGTCCCGCGGCTTCAGTGGAGCATCCGCAGGCGTGCCTGCGGGAGGTCCACCGGAGCCGCGGGACTGGCGAATGGCAGAGCGCCCCCCGCGGCGTGCCGCCGTGCTTGGGGCGGCGAAATTGCTAGAGCCGCCCCTGGTGACAGCAATATAAATAAGCTGGTATTGCTGCTGGTGGGAGCTGTTTTTCTTTTGGCCAGGCAGGGACTTTCAGACTCTGGAGCTGTCAAGCTGGTGCCCTTTATAAACACAAAAACTCAATAAAAGAAAAAAAGTTTTAAATTGCAAAGTACAGTGTCATTTTTAAATCAATATATTCCTTCTTCCTGTGTAACATAGTGGTTTGTTGATGGATGAGATTTATGACACCAGATTGTATCTTTGCCTCCCTTCTCTTTGGATGAGATCCAGAAACTCCATGAAATCTTTACACATTATGAAAACGAGCTCCAGCTTGTCTTTCTGCCGGAGCCCCTGAGAAGAGAGAGCTGAATGCCCTCCATGGCAAATGCTGACTTTGATATCTAAACACATGGGCTGCACGTTTCCGTTGACACTGTGATGCTATTACAAATGGACTTGGCACCTACCCTGTGTAATTCTAAAAGCAGCATCTGCCATTGTCAGGAGGCACCGCTACTGTCTTCTGCTGCTCTCCTTGATGTTGTCTGGGATAGGAGCCAAACCTCTAGCCAACTCACAGTTGTGTATGGCAGCCATAAAATGCACATGTCACATTCTGGATTACAGATTTTCCAGCAGAATCAGCTTGATATTTGGCTTTTTCCTCAAGATTTTCAAAGTTTCTCTCTTTTTCTAAGTTTACTGTTGCTTAGCATGGTTTCTGTTGTTTGCACATCAAATGCTGCTCTAGTGATAGGGAAATACAGCCTACATCATTTTGCTCTGCTGGAGGGGAAATTGCAGTCTCTTTACACATACTGTCCACATGGGGAAATTGCCATCTGTCCCAGTTTATTATCCATGAGCTATTGGGAAATGACTCCCTTCTCTTCTCCAGTCACCACCTACCATCTTCACCAGGACAGTCTTCAGGGGGGAAATGCAACCTTCCAGTGGGAAAAAAACAATTAAACAATAGAGATGGTGGAACATTTGTTCCAGATGCCTTTCATTATTTAATATATTCTTGTCATGTCCCCTATTATTCATCTGCTTGCTAAAGTCAACAATCCCAATCTTTTCAGTCTTTTTTCATACGAATTTTTCTAGGCCCTTGATTATTCCACTACTCTCCTCTGAACTCGCTCAAGCTCTGCTATATCCTTTTTGAAATCCAGTGAGCAGTATTGTACATAATATTCCAGATGAGGCGACACCGTTGATTTATATAGAGGCATTATAATATTTTTGGTATTATTTGCCATTCCATTACTTATGCATCCTAATGTCATTAGTTTTGACCACCGCAGAACACTGAGCAAATTTCTTCATCTGTGTACAAAAGATGCCTACATCCCCTTCTGGAGTTGACATTAGTTTATTTAGAGTCCTGCAAGATGTGTAAGCAGTTTATCTTTTTCCTTCCTATGTGCTTTACTTTGCATTTATCAACATTAAACTTAATTGGTCATCATGTTTCCCATTCACTTAATTTGGTTGTGTCCCCTTGAAGTGACTCGCAGTCTTTTCTGGATTTGACTAACCTACAAAAAACACTTTTATCATTTGGAAATTTTACTACTTTATTGTTCATCCACCCCCACTTTCCAGCTCATTAATGATTATATTAAACATCACTGAATCAAATAGAGAACCCGGAGGCAGTCCGCCATTAACTTTTTGTCATGATCAAAATCAATCATTGATTGCTACTCTCTGTTTCCTACCCCTTAGTCTGTTTTTGATTCATGACAATACTTTGCCTCTCAACCCAGGACTAGTTAGCTTCTTTAGTAGCTTCGTGTGAGGGACCTTGTCAAAACAAAGAATTCTGAGTAGTCAGATACTCTTTTCTTTTGCAGAAACTGTGCTGCTTAGACTCTATTGTAGCATGATCTTCCAGGTGTTTTATTATTCTATTTTTAATTACCATTTCAACCTATTTGTCACGTACAGCTTGCTGGTCTGTAATCCCCTAAAGTTTTTTTATTTAACTACAGATACAATATTTATTACCCTCCAATCCTCTGGTATAGCAGCTGTTTTTAATGAGAGAGTGCATATTTTTGCTAGCAGCTCAGCCACTTAATGTGTGAGGCCCTTCAGAGCTCTTGATGTGTACCACTGGGGCCTAGTGACTTACTAGTTTTTTTAATTACCAATTTGTTCCAGCACTCTTTCTTCTGATACTTCAGTCTCTGATTGCACATTAATTACCCCAGACCTGATATGTACCAGTAATCTCCCTTCAAGATTCAATTCCCGGTTCTTCCACAGACTTCCTGTGAGGAAAGTCACATAATCTGTCTGTTCCCCATCTGTGAAATGGGGCAATACTTGTCTATTGCGATTGTGAGCTTTTCAGGACAGGGACTATCTTATTCTGTTTGTGTAGCACCTAGCAAAATGGGGGCCTGATCTTGGTTGGGGCCTTTAGACATTACCATAAAACAACATTGCTATGGGGGTGGGGGGAGTCAATACTTGCCAGCAGATGTCCTTCTAAATATGAGGGTAAACTGCAGTATCTCAGTTACTACTATAGTAAGTAGTGGGCAAATTACCTTTTAGTGGTACTCATAGGTTGGGAGCACTGCTACGCACAGGACAATACCACGTTTATATTGTGCCTTTTGTACCATGCAAGAGGTTTACAATATACATCATTCTTTGCTACTAAGGCTATGCTGAGAACCAAACAGGACAGATACTTGGTCAGTAGAGCTGACGTGTGACTATCTGGAGTGATTTCAGGGAGAGATTTCCACCTTTGAAGTTCCTAGCATAGAAAAGCTCTGTACCCAGAGGCCTTACACTGATAAAAAGCCATTTTTACCTGAATCAGAAAAAAACAAACTAATGAGAAGATGATTGAACTGAAAAGACCCAAGTAGCTGCAGTGCCTCTTATATTAAAAAGGCTAACACGAAATCGAAAGGCATGGTTGTCAGCCCAAAATTATGTTGCTCCAAAATAATTGCTGGTTCCGTCATTGTCACTTGGACAGAAGCTTCTTCCTGTGTTACATATCTGGTACCTAGATCCCTACCTGTCAAACAGTTGAGGCCACAGAAAAGGAAGCCTATTTTTGAAAATCCATTACCCCAAAAGGTACAAACTGATACTAGTAAATATATTGATTAATCCGAATAGTGGCTTTAAAGGCCTTTTAAAGGATTGCATACGCTCAGGACTTATCTATATGGCAAGTTACTGCACAGCAAGTCATGGTGTGAATATACTTACAGTGCACAAGCCTGCTACCAGTACCATCCCGTGTGGACACTGCCACAGAGCAGTGAAATTCACAGAGTTCAGCTGGATGTTCTAACTGGTTTCACACAGTAACTTGCCATGTAGACAAGGTGTTAGATGCAGCCAACCTCTAAAAGTGGTGAGACAAGCAGGTCTGCCAGAGTCTGTCATCCTACGTCTACAGAAAGAAGATTGAGATATATCCCCCACTGCACACTTCTGTCTCTTTCACAAAATGATACCACATAAGGAGCAGTCTGAAGCATTTCTATGCTGTCAAAACAACAGCTTACGCTGACTATGTGCTTCAGGATTCACAATTGTGCAATACACAGTAGGATTCAGTTTGCAGTGGAAATGGGTCTGGAGATGCCAGGTAATGCATTAGACTCTGAAAAAACCTCAGAATTGATTTACAATAAGACGTTGGAACAGAGGATCCCAAAAAGGACCTCAGTTCCATCACTGTGCCTTAAATCAAACTGGAGTCTATCTGCCATCAGCAGTAACCAGAACAGGCTGGGACTGAAACGGCAGCATCACAGATTCTGAGTCCTTTCAAAAGGAACTGCATATTGGAGATGGTGGAAGCTTGACAAGTTAACTGGATATATGAACATTAGCCAGCTGGATATAAGGGATAATGAGGCTAGGTGATGTAAGGACAAACTCAAAGTGTTATAGCAAACTACCCGTTTTGCTCAAGTTGGCATCCTGAAAGTCCAAGAGATGAGAAACACTTCAATTGCTGTAGATACATATTTAAATTAAAATTGATCTTAAGTGTCCTACTGGTGGTAACTGGTTAAAAGAATCACATTTTTGTGACAAAGAGTACAGGACAACATTAGACAGTATCTTCATTAAGGCCAAAGATGATCATTATGATCATCTAGTCTAATCTTCTGCATAGAAGGCCATAGAATTTCACCCATTAATTCATGCATCAAGCCCAATACGATGTGGTTGAACAGAGCATATTTTACATCAAAATTATTTCAGAAATGTAGGCATCTGATTTTCAGTCTGTTTTGGGATGCAGCCATGTATGCAAATGTGTCCCTCGTTTCTCTACAAAATTACTAGAATTGTGCATACCTATCAGGTAACCGTGTGCAACTGCCTCATTAAATGAATTTTCAAACACAGTTAACTGATTTTGTGTAATTGTGTATGTATATGTGTTCTTAAATTGGTCCTGGACCGCTCTTAAAAAAATCTTATTTATATATTTGTAGTAAACATTCAAAAATCTTCCATGAACAGTTATCCTTGGCTCACAGCTTATGAATTACAAACAATTCCACAGTTGCTGAGACTAAGAGAAAGGGATGAGGGAAAAGGAACAGATTAAAAAAAAATCAGTTACACATGCAAGAGGCCAAAGCAGCAAATTAATTACAATTATATCAAGTCAAATATTTCTCCGGCATCCATTATCATGTTGATTGGAAAAAAAATCTAATCTGCACCCTGGGTGAATTCTACACCTGTAAATATTTAAAGCAGAGGTGGGCAAACTACAGCCCGCAGGCCATATCCGGCCCACAGGACCATCCTGCCCGACCCCCGAGCTCCTGGCCCCGGAGGCTAGCTCCAGCCCCTCCCCTGCTGTTCCCCCTCCCCCACAGCCTCAGCTCGCTCGTTCCGGGGCTGTGAGCTCCTGGGGCAGCACAGCTGCAAAGCTGGGCCTGAACTGGTGCTCTGAGCTGCATGGTGGTGGCGGTGGTGGCGTGGCCCAGGGGTGCATTCAGGAAGGAGGGAGGGTTGGATGGGGTGGCGGGGGGCAGTCAGGGGCAGGGGTTCCAGGGGCTGTCAGGGACAGGGAGAAGGGGTGGTTAAATGGGGGCAGGGCTCCCGGGGGGGGCAGTCAGAAAGGAGGGGGAGGTGGATGGAGTGGCAGGGGGCAGTCAGGGGCAGGGGTTCCAGGGGCAGTCAGGGGACAGGGAGCAGGGGTGTTGGATGGGGCAGGGGTCCCAGAGGGGCTGTCGGGAAATGGGGGGTTGGATGGGGCAGGAGTCCCGGGGGAGGGCAGATAGCAGGTGGGGGCTGGGCCATGTCCCCCTCCCCTAACCGGCCCTCCATACAATTTATGAAACCCGATGCAGCCCTCAAGCCAAAAAGTTTGCCCGCCCCTGATTTAAGGTGTATGAGTTTATTAGAAAACTACGTATGGCCAGCTCCTCAGCTGATGTAAGCTAGGGGTAGCTCTGCACATGTAGCTCATACGGTTCACTATGTAAACAAAGGGCTTCCTATGTAAAATATAAGGAACTCCTTGTGATTATTAAATCAGGTGGGGAAAACAGTACTTGACAATTGCCAGTGCTATACTGGGAGCCTACCACCCAGTCAGTGTGGGAAAATCATGTGATTCCACCCCAAGAGAGAGGTGATGGCTCAAGGCCTGAGGCGGTTGTGCTCAAAGAGACCAGGAGGGGATCAGAGGTGCATTCATCTAGTGACTGACAGTTACCGTCTTTCAGAGCTGATGGAAAACCAATTGAACAACCATTTGCAGTCATTAAATATCATGTGGTATTGTCTTCAAAGAGCAGTGAGTTACCCCAATGTCCTGGATAATCTCCAGTGGGATTAATTACATTCTTACCTAAATTCACCCTCCAGTCTCTGGTGGAAATGTTCTTTTCTTCTTCCTATCCAAAACTGAGGTGCAGTTACACAAAAATAAATTAAAATATTTTTTAAAAATATCACAGCGTATGCCAACAGAATTTATAGGCCCAGGTTCCCAGCTGGT